>NW_019154093.1:25249645-25646759 GCF_002288905.1 Enhydra lutris kenyoni | reverse complement strand
TGATGAGTGCTGTGAAGTGTGTAAACCTGGCGATTCACAGACCTGTACCCCTGGGGATAAAAATATATTATATGTTTATAAAAAATAAAATTTAATAATAATAATAAAAAAAGAAAATCCCAGGGAATTTACAAAAAAAAAAAATCTTAGAACTAACAAATGAGTTCAACAAGGTCACAGGATACAAAATAGAATTTTAAAATTCTATTTCTATATGCTAGCAATGAACACACTAAAATCAAAAAATACTACAACATTCACAAAAGCTAAAGAAAGAAATTAACTTGTGTTTAACAAAATGTTACAAGACTTAAATTTGATAACTACAAATTGCTGATGAAATAATTCAAAGGAAACCTACATAAATAGGGGAGATATACCATGTTTATGGATTGAAAAACTGCATATAGAAAAAAATATTCTCCCTTATAAAATTGTAAAAGGAAATTTAATGGAGGAAACATTGCGTTTCATGATGTTGGAGCAGTTGAATAGCCATAAATAAAAATCATTCAATCCATCAATCAATCTTAATGTAAGTCTCACATCTTTATAAAGATTAACTCAAAGGGGATCCATCTTTCATTCTCTGCCCACCAAGGGTGAGGAATCCAAGTATTACCTTTCTGGAGGAGATGGGGAGAGGGAGGGAGGAAAACAATGGGAAAGATGAGGTGGTTAGCTTTCACTGTCACCATTGTCCCTTAATGCCAGGAAAGCAAAGACCATCCCTTTAGGGGTGCATAGTTCAGCATGGGTGCCTTTCTGAGGCTTTGCCCTTTTATATAGAATGTGGGTAAGCAGGATTTAGGCTGTTCTGGAAGTTCTGCAGAATTGTCCTCAGAGGTCATCTAGACTACCCATTCAGACTGTGCTTCCTAGGCCCTAGGGTGGTCCTGAGGGGTACTGGAGACTTTGAGCATGACATCAACCAGAGAAGTTCTATGTGTGCCCGTGGGCAATATTCCACTCGAATGATTCTGTAGCTGGGAGGAAGTTTGAAAGCCATTTGCTAATGGAGTGACCTTGGGCAAGTTACTTTACTCTTTGGGCATCTGCCTCCTCATGGGTGAAATGCCAGTGTCAGTAGCGATCACTGGGTGAATTAAGTGAGGTCATGCATTTAAACATTTAGCACAGTTCCTACTATTTGTAAGTATAAAAAATGTTTGTTGCTTTTTATTATTGTTTTTATATTATTAGTAACAGTGCTCTTGCCTCCTAGTTTTCCAAGGTCACACAGCGAGTTAGTACTTGGAGAAAAAGCCTGCAAGCTGTGGTCATGTTATGGGGCCAGCAGTTGGAGGGTACTGAGGACCATCTTGTGATGAGTGTCCTTTTACCCCAGCTGGAACAAAGCTAGTCAGTGGAGAGAATGGGCTCCAGTGCTGTGGGACATATCCTCCAGTTATGAGTCCCTGTCCTTTCCTGACCCCATGGAGTAGAATCCTTTGTCTTTTATATTCCTTCCATGGGAGCAAGTTGTGATGGCAAAACTTTGGAGAACGTCTGGTTTGTTAAAAAAATCATAATCAAGGGGCGCCTGGGTGGCTCAGTGGGTTAAAGCCGCTGCCTTCGGCTCAGGTCATGATCTCAGGATCCTGGGATCGAGCCCCGCATCAGGCTCTCTGCTCGGCGGGGAACCTGCTTCCTCCTCTCTCTCTCTGCCTGCCTCTCTGCCTACTTGTGTTCTCTGTCGGATAAATAAATAAAATCTTTAAAAAAAAATCATAATCAAGTTACGAATGCATTATTAATTCAGTGTGTATTTTTGTGTACTAGCCTTGACAAGTAAGCTTCCTCTGAGCCTTAGTTTCCTCATTTCTAAGAATAATATCTCCCCTCTCCCCAGGTGACAATGAGAAGCAAAAAGATCATGATGTGTTATTTCTTTGTAAAACAAAGAATGATACATCAATTGAGTGAGGGAGATTATCATTTTTAAAATTGGAAAAGAAACCCATGTTTAGAATGGATATGGAGCAAACTGCACCATAAACAAATATTCATTGTGTATTAATAGCTAAACAACGGTTTTAAAGTAAACTGGCAAAATAATACATTTTGATTAAAAAATCAGTAAAAATAAAAGTGTACAATGGCTCCAGTTGAAGTGCATGGTATGAATCATCCACGGAGAATTTTAGGTCTTTGTGTCAAGCAATCGTGTACAGGCAGTGCCTAAAGAAAACCTAAGATTTCATTTGTTTTATCAATGGTTTTATGTGTCGAATAACAATGACCTTGAAATGCAACCTGGCTGGTTCACTTAGTTAAGCATCTGACTCTCGGTCTCAGCTCAGGTGTTGATATCAGGGTCATGAGATTGGGCTCTGCTTTGGGCCCCACAGTGGGCATGGAGCCTACTTAAAAAAAAAAAAAATGCAACATGTTTCTTGGTCACTTTTCTAAACTACAGCTTCAGGAACCTAGCAGCAAGAAAGAGAAGAAAAACAGGGGGAGTCCTACTTAATATGCATGCATATTCATTAACTGTAGGGGGAAACTTTTAGAGATGACATTTCAGCAAAGAAAAATCAAATAAGTAATTTTATCAAAAACCCATCACTTTCTATACAATATCTGGGGCTCTGCTAGGCATGTCCCATTTTTTTACATCATCTCCTTTAATCTCCCCATTAACTGTATAAGGCAGGTACTAATTGACTGCATTTCTCAAGTGAGCAAACTGAGACTCTAGGAAATGAAGTAATTTGTCTGCAGTCCCTCAGGTAGGAAGCGGCAGGACTGGGCTCTGAACCCACATTCTTGCCACTACTTGTGTTTGTTATTAATGAAGGTCAGTGTCACATCATTCAATAAAATCCACAGAACGATCAGAAAAAAATCCAAAAGGAATTCAAACCTCAGTTGGTGGCCAGTCTCCTCTTTTCAAGCTGTGCTAGGGAAACAGAACAGTTAAGGAACAAAAACACTTATGAGTGTGCTGTGGACTTAATTTTGTTGAAGTGGGATCTAGGCTTTTTTTTTTTTCTTTTTTTTCTTTTTTTTTTTTCCTTTTTTTTCTTCTTTTCCTTTTTTTTCTTTTTTGGAGGGGGGCTTTTTTCCTCTCCTTTCCCTTTCATGTTCCCCTTCTGACTGCAAACCACTAAATTTCAGTGCTGTCTCTTCAGCATGGAGTATGTATATCTATTTACTGAAACGGGAAACTGAAAATTGTTTCACATGTTTTCACTGACCATACATTCCATCCTGGAAATCCCCACAGAGATAAAAGCCATGGTCAGTGACCCGAGAACTCCCCACACAGACAAAGCCTCACACCGTTCCTTGTTCCAGAGGCTGAGAAAACTGAACTCTGCCGTCCTGCATAATTGTTTGAATCCTGGGTGCTGTAAGAAACGGGTGAATAAATGGCCTCTGACATCATTTTTTTCATGTTTATTTTAGCAACTTATGAAGTCGAAATTGAAGAACCCCAAAAGGTATTGTTCCCTCTTTTTACCAACTTCATAACTACAACAGGTATGCAGAATTGACAGTAGAGTGGTTTCTTTTAGGAGCCAGGAGGGAGGTCTTTGTTTTCGGTTTTCTCCCAATTTCTGAGGCTTTTCCAAGACTCCAGCTGCTAAGATTCTGTCTCCTGTAATAACAGAGATAGAAAAAGTGGTGTTGCGGGGGAGGGAGAAGCTGGCCCTAATCCATTCCCGCCCGTTATCTGTGGCGAACAGCATCAGCTGGCCTTTAATAACGGTCCCTTCAGAGAGAGGAGTGCTGTGGCCCAAGCCAAATTTGTACCTCCTGAGCTTTCTGGAGGATGGCCTGCCTCTGAAGGCACATTTTCTGGCTCCTGGTGGGCACAGTGCAAGGTGCCCCTTGGAGCCACTTGATTAGAGCCCAAGCAGAGTCCCTGCTGGCCCCAGTCCCAGCACCTGACCCTGTGATCTCAAACCTCCATTTCCTCACCTGTAAGATAGAGATAGTAGAAGTATCCACGTCTGGGTCATTGTGGAAACGAGAGTGAGGTAAATTCAGGGAACCCATGTGATGGTAAATGCCCATACCTTTCCCAGACATTTTGCCTCTCTGGGCTCCTGCTGGGTCTTCTGGAAAATGGCGGCTTCTCTGTGAGGGCAGGAAGCAGATGCCCTGTGGCAACCACATTTGCTGTAGTAGATGCTCAATAAATAAGGGGGTTTGTACTTGTTTCACTGAGTTGCTGAGAGAACTCAAAGTAGCTAAGCTCCCAATACAGAGCCTGGCACACAGTAGGGCCTCCCCTCATGTTTCAGCTTGGTCAATGAAGGTTCACTTGTTTCTCACAGAGTTCATTTAGTCCAGATCTTTCATCTTTCTGCTTGTTTTCTTACACCTACTGGAAAGGCCTGTTCATTTGTGGTACACTTTCTAGCTAGAAAACTATAAATGATTATTCTTATTAATGAAAGTAGAAACATTCTATTAAAATGCTTCAATTATCTGGCAATATCTCCAAAATAATAAACTTTTCTGTATAAGTAAACTCTGTAAATAACTAGAGTTTATCCCATTCAAAAGGGAAAAAGACATAAAAGTATTTTTAACATGTTTTAAAAACATTTATTTGAGAGAGAGAGAGAGAGATGGTGGGGGTAAGGACAGAGGGAGAAAGAGAGGGAGAATCTCCAGCAGACTCCTTTAAAATTTAAAAATATATTACTCCTTTAAAATTTAAAAACATATTTTTAAATTTTAAATCTTAACTTTCAGACATGTATTGCGTTCATCTCCGTATTCTTGTCTCGGCAGGTGGAATCTGATCTTACCCTGTCTTCATGACATGGAATCCTCTGTAACATAAGGGATTGAACGGCTACAGTTCACGCTCTTCTTTATAAGACACTGCTAGTCCCTTAGGGTGCCTGGGCGGTTCATTCGGTTAAGTGTCTGCCTTCGGCTCAGGTCATAATCTCAGGGTCCTGGGATCGAGCCCCGCATCAGGCTCTCTGCTCAGCGGGGAGCCTGCTTCTCCCTCTCCCTCCGCCTGCCTCTCTGCCTACTTGTGCTAAATCTTAAAAAAAAGAAAAAACAAAGATGATGTTAGGCCTTTGTTAGGTGTTCAGAGTTAGCTGTCTTTCCACCAAACCCCAAGTCTGTCTGCTGTCATTGTTTCCTGTTCTCTGACAGTTTCAATTTCTCTATCAATATCTTTGTGTTGAGCAGGGAGTCTTTCACATGGATAATTCTGTACCAAGACCTTGTTGCATGTCAGGCACTCATGCAAAGGTGGGGCACTTCATCCTCCATGTTCCCTGGTGAGCTAGTATCACAACTTGCCTCTTACAGGTGAGGACTGGAGGCTCAGAGAGGTTCAGCAACCTGTCAGTAATGCAGCAGGGGTCCATCTGACCTGTCACTCTACCATCCATGTTGTTAGAATTATACAGGAGATAAGAACCAGTCGTCCCTGATTGAAGGCCTGTGGGGCCCTCCTCAAAGGAGGGCAAATGAGCTTTTAGGCTGGTCTTGGTCACAGCATGTTCAAAACTTAGCTATTTTCTGTTTTCTTCAACATTTTTGTCTAGATTCAAAATGATGAATCAGATCTATGTGATGACTAAATCAAAGAGTTATGTTGTGGTCACTGGGACATAATCTTAATGGAGCCAAATCTAGATCGTCTGGGAGTGAATTTGGGATCAGGGGGTGTGTGACCAGCCAGGGAGAATTCCCAGCATGACTTACACATTTGTGTTACCGATTCTGCCCACTGAAACATTGCTCTGATAGCCCAAGTGTGTATTTCCCCAAATGATGGAAAACTTTATTCTGCAAACACATTCCTGGAAAAGCATGCAGAAAACAATTTATTCTTCTAAGTTAGATTATATATTCCCTCCGGCATGCTGCTTTTCCTTTTCCACTGACCTTCAGTTCCACTGGCCAGGGTTTCTGGAAGTTTCTGTTGTCAGTGTCTACCTTTGCTCCGTCCTGAGACCTCACCTACCTGGTCTTCTGGTTAAGTCTCTAATGATCTGTAGTCACACATCAAAGGCATGGTTTGGATTGATTTATGAAAATGACCATTTCCCTCTTTACTTTCAGCCTTGGAAGAATGGTCTCCATCAAGAACTTAGGTGAGTTTTATCTTCAAATGGGAAAGCATTAGTCCAACCTCTGTTGACTGAACCAGTTTTCTTAGATGGGTCAGATATGTTTTCAGAGACTGAGCTGGTTCAACTTCCCCAGTGCCTAGTAAGGTACCTGGTACAGAGAAGGTGCTCGAGGGTCCTGCCTGGCCTTTCCCTCCTGGTTGTTCTAGCCCACACCACCCTCATCGGTAAACACTTACTGAGTCTCCAGCATGGGCTAGCCACTTGCTAACCACTGGGGGAGTAGCAGTGATGGCAACCCGGCCGCTACCCTCAGGGGCTCCCGGTCTGTGGGAATCACACAGTCAAGTAGGCATATAACCATCATGTGACTGCCAAAGAACTTCATTTCCAATATGCACCATGCTGTTTCAAATCTCTGTGCCTTCACTGCCTTAATTCATTAGTTCATTCTAACTTAACGATCCGGTAAATATCTAATGACCATCAAACATTCCCACCTGTAAGAAGCCTTCCTAATTCCCCTCCTTCAAAGAGAAGTAGCCAGACCCTCCCACCCACCCCCACCAAGGTACACAAGTTTGCACTAACCTCACTGCATGTCATTTGTTTGCTAATGTGCCAGTTTATCCTGACTCTCCTTCCCTTCCCTGCTTCTTGTATGTGAGCTCCTTATAAGAAGGGCCTGTGTTTCTCGTTTTTGGTGTTCCTGACACCTCTCATACTTCTGGATCCAAAGCAGGGCCTTGGCAAGGCTGCGCTCTGACCCTCCTCTTCAGAGTCTGTGTCTATCATTCTTCCCCTGGAGGTACTTTTAATGCATTAGAGGAAACATGGTGAAGTCTAGAGAAGCAAGTATCAGAATTCCCTGGCCGAGGTTAAACACCTAAGCAGTGGATCATGGGGAAAACCATGGTTCATGTCTGTCCTTGAGTTCTGGTCTGCCTCGATTCATGCCCCCCGTATCTACCCTCTAGCATCTAGCATGGTGCTGAGCACTTGAGAGGTACATGTCACATGGTTAATTCTGTGTTTATTGAGATTTTACTCTCTTCAGATGCTGCTAGATTCTGAGATACAAAAATGAATGGAGTATATTCTCTGCCCTTGGTTCCAGATGGGCATGGAGGCTAGAATGGATGGGGGAAAGGGGCTATTTGGAGGGGGGGAAATGATCATCTCAGTAGGAAGTTACAATATAATCACTGCTAAGTAGTTGTAGGAACACAGAGATGAGGCCCTGGGCATACTGTCTTGAAGAGTTGACAGCTGAATTCAATCTTGAAAGACCTATAGGAGTTGTCGTAATGATTGTTCTAGGCATAAGGAAAAGTATGAGCAAAGACATGAGGTCGGTCAAGGACTCCCCAAACAGGGATCATGCATGAGCATGAAGTGCAGTGTGGAAGCAGAAGGAACAAAGCCATGGGGAGTATGCAGAGCTGGGTCCAGGAGGGCCTGCACCCCCTAATTTACAATTAGACCAGCCCCGTCCAATGGAACTGTAAGGCAAAGCACAAATGTCATTTAAAATTTTTCTAGTAGCCAAATGTTAAAAAGTAAAAAGGAAACCCAGCTTTTGCATCAACTTGGACGGGACTGGAGGAGATTATGCTAAATGAAATAAGTCAAGCAAAGAAAGTCAGTTATCATATGGTTTCACTTATTTGTGGAACACAAGGAATAGCATGCAGGACATTAGGAGGAGGAAGAGAAAAATGAGGGGGAATCAGAGAGGGAGACGAACTATGAGAGGCTGTGGACTCCAAGAAACAAATTGAGGGTTTTGGAGGGGAGGGGATGGAGGATGGGTGAACCTGGTGGTGGGTATTAAGGAAGGAACGGATTGCATGGAGCACTGGAGGTTATATGCAAACAGTGAATCGTGGAACACTACATCAAAAACTAATGACATACTGTGTGGTGACTAACATAACATTAAATTAAGTTTAAAAATGTGAAAAGAAACAGGTGAAATTAATTATGTGTTTTATTAATCCCAGTATATCCAAAATATTGTCATTTTGACATGTAATCAATATAATAACTATTACTGAGGTATTTTATAGTCTTTTTTCTCTAATTCTTCAAGATCCAAATATATGTTATACTTACAGCTCAGTCTAGACCGGATACATTTCGAATGCATGATATCCATACATGGACAGTGGCCGCAGGTGGAGAGCACAGATTTAGACTTTATATTCTAGGTCAGGGGGAGCCACAAAGAGTTTCTTTCTTTCTTTTTTTTTTTTTTTAAAAGATTTTATTTATTTATTTGACAGAGAGAGAGATCACAAGTAGGCAGAGAGGCAGTCAGAGAGAGAGAGGAGGAAGCAGGCTCCCCGGTGAGCAGAGGGCCCGACGCGGGCCTCAATTCCAGGACCCTGGGACCATGACCCGAGCCGAAGGCAGAGGCCCTAACCCACTGAGCCACCCAGGCGCCCCACAAAGAGTTTCAAAGCAGAGATAACGTACTCCATCCCCTCATAGTATTCCTCATAGTCACCATATTGAATTTAATTTGATAATTACTTATAAAGATCCAGTTATAAGTTACTGGACAAGACCTGACAAGTTAAGATGGATTACCAAGGGCATGTACATCAACAAGTATTTATGTTTTAGGAGAAATACCAACAATGTGCCATGAGGAATAAGAACTGGGTAATTCTAACACTGCAAATGCTTCCATGAAGACAAGGATCCCAACAATTACTGCAGGTCCATTATGTGCTCTGAACAATGCTGAGATTTCAACAGTTTCTCACATTTCATTCTCCTGGTAAACATGGACATTGGCATTGTGACCTTTCATTTATGAATGAGAAAATATGATTTTTTTTAATAGAAAGGTTAATCATGGACTTGCAGAAAGAGGGATATATAGTGGGGATTAGAAGCCAGCCCTCCTGGGGCGCCTGGGTGGTGCAGTGGGTTAAGTTTCTGCCTTTGGCCCAGGTCATGATCTCAGGGTCCTGGGATTGGGCCCCACATTGGGCTCTCTGCTCAGCAGGGAGCCTGCTTCCCCTTCTCTCTCTGCCTGCTGCTCTGCCTGCTTGTGATCTCTCTCCCTCTGTTAAATAAATAAAATCTTAAAAAAAAAAAAAAAAGCCAGCCCTCCCTCATTGCCTCTGATCATCATGGAACTGGCAGATGGCCTTACTGGTGGGCACGGTGCTCAGTAATTACGTGAATGAATGAAACTCCTGACAACTCTTTCCATTGTCTTTCAGAACAGTACTGTCTCTGGTGCTTTTCCTCCCTTGTTGACCTCCTCTTCTGAGTTTCTTTGAGGGCTCCTCTTTTTCTGCCTTCCATATGAATGTGGTTGTAAGTCTAGTTCACTGTGCCAGAACAGAAGTCCTCATTTGGGGGTTGATGATTCCTCAGCATTCTCTCCTTGGACCTCAGGTCCCATGCTGTTGCTGCTCTAGATCACACAGCATTGGTGCTGGGAATACATATAGAAATAGCAGAGCTCCGCTGCTTTATAACTTGATTGTTTGTTTACAAGGCAAAGTGGAAGAACTGGAGGCTGATCTATAAACAGTGCTTTATAATACAAATAGAATGACAAAGTGTTGGGGCAGCAGATAAGAAGGTATGACTGGGAGAATCAGGGAAGGATTCTCAGAAGTAAGATGATTCAGACAAATTGAGAAGGGTTTGATGTTCTCCATCAAGATGCAGAAGGCATGTCTGTCAAGGGAAATGGCAACTAAAAAGGGAGAGTTGCTCGAACCAGGATGGTTGGTTTGGGGAATGTGAGTCTAGAGCAAAAGTTGAGGGAAGGAGTATAGGGAGGTGGGGTTGGAAAGAAAGGTTGTGATCACAACACGATGGGTTTATATTTTAGCCTATAGGCAATGGGGAGTTCCTAGGAGATTTTAAGCAGGGATTCCTTCTGGCATTGATTGGAGAGGGTAGAAACTCAGTGAAATGATCTAGTGGGTTGACCTGATCCTCATCTTAGAAGAAGGTAGGGGGAGAAGAGGAATTATTCAGTTGTTTACATTCACTTTTTCCATTCATTTCTTTTAGGATTGGGTAATACACTATGATCGAAACACTCTAAACCTCACTTTTCCCTTGTTATCTCTTCACATCTAAGCCCTAAACATGAAGATGAAGATGAAGATAAAAAGGAGAAGGAAAAAGAGCCATGTGAATTAGAACCTCAAAAACCAGAAAAAGATCTACTTTCAAGTCATCTTTTCAAGGTATCAGTGTTCTAGGGTTCAGGGCCAAACAGTAAAAGTTGAGGGATATCATGGGAGTAGTTCATGGAGTGACTTTTTAGAGCCTGAGACAGCAGCTCTCTACAGACAGCATCAGAAGACCCTGGGGTATTGGATGTTTCTTCAAAGAAATGAACTTGACAGTAACACTGAGCTCAAGACTCAGGTGTCCACTTATTAGCCATGAAGCAGGCCTTAGGGGTGGGGCTGGGTCTAGCATGAGTTCAGCAAGGCATCCAGAGGGCAAAACATAGACACTCATTCGGGTGTTGTACCCTGCAATTGAACAGCCCCAGAAGGAGGGCCTCCTTAAGGTGTGTGCTTGAGGGCCCTACTTAGAAGAACAACTTACCTCTGAGCTCAGTCTTTTCATCTGTAATAGAAGAACAAATCATCCCTACTCAATTACCATCCCCAGTCCCACCCTGATTCTGTCTGGTTTATGTTGATAAGATAATGTATGTGAAAGTGCCTTGTAGACCATGAGATACCATAAAAATGTAAGGTATTCTTAATTATTACTTATTAGTAAATACTATATGCATGTGTATACTCCTATCCAATTGACATTGTCCCCCTCAAAACAGCTAGAGTTGTCAGAGTCTTAAATTATCGATATCACCAGTGCTGCTAGTAATGCTCACAACATTCTGAAAACCTATTTGAGATGTGCCTATCGTAGAATATCAAATTGCTCGAGTCCCAGCTGCAGGGCTTGGGAAAATCAAGCAGCTTGGTGGTGTTGTGGGCCTGAACTGGTGGGTAGGCCCACAGGGTTCAGAGCCAAGACTCTGTGTTTATAGAGTATCACAAAGCAGCATAATTCAAGGAAGAAGTAAGTCACTAATTGTGAAAGAAGGGGACCAGAATTAGGGAAGGGGCATTGCATCCTGAGGCCAGAGAGCAGACAAGGCCATAAGTGGGTGATGGGGCCAGAGATCAGAAAGGGGTTATCAGGAGCATGAGAAAGATAATGGGGAAGTCACGGTTATGGACATTGACCATGAAAGAGCAAAGGCAGGGATATGTTCTTTATCAGTGCTGGCCATTTGACAAGAGCCAGGTATGGGGTCAGGCTGCCACCAAAGGGACATATTCCTGCTTTTGTGATGTGGATTTGAGTTTTGGAAATTGTTGTAGGTGATTTGGATTATGTTAGGTAAAAGTAGTGGGTGGTGTAGCTGGGCAGTGCTGTTTGGGGTCAGGTGTAAATGGTACGTCAGTAGATACAAATTCAAACTGACCCTAGGAAGCATTCCCAAGGACAGGCCAAGGGGAACCCACACATGGCCTTATTAGGGGCCACAGTGAAGGAAGGCAATCACGGCATTTGTGTGAAACTCTGACTTATTACTTTGTCATTTTTCCCCATTAAAAAATTCATTCTTGGTGGGGCGCCTGGGTGGCTCAGTGGGTTAAAGCCTCTGCCTTTGGCTTAGGTCATGATCCCAGGGTCCTAGGATCGAGCCCCACATTGGGCTCTCTGCTCGGCAGGGAGCCTGCTTCCTCCTCTCTCTCTGCCTGCCTCTTTGTTGCTTGTGATCTCTGTCTGTCAAATAAATGAATAAAAATCTTTAAAAAAAAAATTCATTCTTGGCTCTGTGACTTAAAAAAATGCCCCTCCTTTTAGTTTGTCCAGACCACACCAAGAGCTCAGGAAATCCCATACTTTATAACTGTTAAGTACTTCGGCTTCTTCCGACTGCTTTCAGATGTATTGTCATAGTCAATGCTCCTGTCCACTTGCCATCGGAAGGACAATAATCTCCTCTCCTATCATCATCTGATAAATAGCCAGAAAGGCTGTAATTCTCCTTGGTTTTGGTGTCTATTCCTGGAAGTCCATCCAGAGCTTTCTGAAATGCACATCTGCTCAGATTGCTGCCTGGGGCTCAGTGAGGCCCCCATTGAACCTTGCACACAAGACCCTGCATGACTCAGGCTCATTCTGTCACATCTTTCTCACCTCGTCTTTTCAACCTGTCCCTTCCAGTCTTCCTTCAGCATCAGCTTCCGTACACCCATCTGAGGACCCTAACTTCTCCAGATACCCATGTGTTTGCTCGTGCTGATTTGTCCCTTTATCCCCTTGGTCAATCTCTTCCTTTCATTTTAAAGTACTCTTTAATAAGATCTGCTTTGGAAGTCTTCCTCCACCCTGTCTCCCAGCCAAGAGAACTGACCTCCCCTCCTCCGTTTCTGTCTCAGTGAACAACACAGCTGCAAATGGCCCTTGCCATGTGGTACCTTAATGTTTGTGTGTCTTGTCTCCGTGATCAGTGTGTAGGCCACCGTGCCCTTGGTGTCTCTCTATCTCCAGAACTCAGCATTCATGTCTGACCAACACTGCAGGGAGGGAGTGGGAAAGGAAGTACAGAGGAACAGAATGACAGGGGGCCAGAAGAAATATCAGGCGAAAGGAACACAGCATCCCTTGGTGGTCAAGAGCACAGGAATCAAGTTCTGCCTCAGTAGACCACTGGCTAGGAAACCAGAGGATTTGGAGACCTGTTATTTAACCTTTCTAAACTCTTTATCATGTGGACTAGTGATATTTTCCCAGTGGGGGGGTCCTGGAGATGAGGTGAGATAAGATATTTGAAGAACCTTCTCTGTTACATGCTGCGGCCTCCTGTGGGGCTGCCTCCCCTGGGCATTTGGTGGCCGTTCAGAGGTGAGCCAAAGACTTGGTGTGCATCCTTGTGAAACTTTGTCTAGGGGGACTGCGTTCAGTACCACAATAAATCCTTGCTATCCGTGAAGCATGAATGACGGAAGAAAAGCACAAGTAAGTGGGAAGCGGAGCAGGTGAGTCAGAGCTCTATAGCACCCTCCCTATTGCATGTATTTAGGGGGCCACGCGTGGAGGGATGCTGGGAAGAAAGCAGGTGATGAAAGTCCTCGGAGGCCGCAGGAGCGTGCTGCCCAGGAAGCAGGGCCCTGTGAGCGATGGCGCCCAGACGAAGGCCTGCCTCCAAGACCCGAAGCTGGCCAGGCGCTCCCTAGGCCACTGTGAGTTGCCTTTCTTCCTGGTTCTGTTCACCGTCGTCACATGATCTACAAGTTGTGGGTGTCTAAGATGTTCCTTTCTTTTATAAATATTTATTGAACATTTATTATGTACCAGGAAACTTACCCTCATGAGGCAGTTGTGCAGTCCTGGAAAGAGCACTGGATTTAGAAGTAGAAGACCAGAGAGGAATAGGTATTGGTTACACAAAGAAAATAGATATCCACTCCGGCCCAATAAACCCTGGCAGACCACAGACATTTCATGTGTTACAAATCAGTTATAAGAAGAATAAATATGCAGTGATCATAAGATGAACTCCAGGTCCCTTAAAATATGCCTCTGGGCTAACTGGCCATATCCTTGCCTCACAGGTCCTTCCCTGTATACTCTGCTGTATTCTGCATATCCTGTTTTAAGTGTTTAAATGTCCCTGTAATTTCATCTGATCTCTGTCTGGAATTCTCTACCTGCTGATGTCCTAGACATCCTTTAAGTTCTATCTCAGAAGTCACTTCTTCTGAGGTCTCCCTTACCTCCGTCCATCCTCCTCTTCCCTGCTCCCCAGGGACCACAGTTCCCCACTCTTTCTGTTTCTGTGGCACTGAAACAGCAACCAAGTGACCGCATCTCCATATTAGGCTTTGCAGTTAAGCATTTCTGGGACCCAGGCCCCCTATATACTAAGCCCATCATCTTAGGAAGCTTACAGGGTTTCATGTACAAATGGGGTTGATATTATTTTCCAGGGCTATTTGTCAATGTTTGTAAAGTGTATATTTCATGTGATCACTAACTGTTAGTTCTCTTCATTTATTTCCTTCTCTAAAAAAAGTATAGCATACCTTACATTATAATACATGGGGTACGTGTTTGTCTCCCATGGTACACGGTGGGCACCATGTGATCAGAGACCATTTGGTATTTTTCTCTGTATTTCTGCAACCTTGCACAGTGTCTGGCACACTGGAGATCCCCCAACAAAACTTTGTTAAAGAAAGGAGTAAAAGAATAAATCCAACTTCAGTGAAACTATGGTAGATTTGACAACATGAATTATTCTCTTGACTAAGAAAAGTAAAGAATAGATTTTTGGAAAATGTATTAAAGTATCACAGAACAGATGTAAAAAGAAAGCATCCATATACTCGCAGGAACCAGGAACCCTGGAAGGTGAGTGCCAGAGCTACTCTTGGCCCTAGGGGGTTTTACTGGATCTGAATCTCTTGAGCTCCTGTTTTGACTGTGTGATGTGCAGAGGACAGGAGCTATATCCCAGGGCCTGCCCCAAGTGAGTTTATAATTGGGAACTCCTTTATGAAGTCAGGACCTCACAGGATTATGTCTACACAGAATGAATAAGACTGTGCCTATAGTAAAAAATACCATATTGTGTACTTATAAATTTGTTATAAAAAGATTTCAAGCGTTCTGAACACAATACAAATTTTTTCAAAAATAAATGGAAAAGGGAGGAAAAGACATTTTGATACTAATAACACATGAGAAAGCACAAAGGTGGCATAAAATAAAAAACCATGCCTTAAATTGAGAAGTAGGTAGACTTAATCTGGAATACAGAGGGAAAATAAACAAACACCAGAAGTGAGAAGACCAGCTGAAGTGAACTAAAGAGTTACAGGAGAGCCTTGAATATGGGGCTGAAAGCTATTTTCATGCAATTGTGTACTGTCTGTGAGAAGTCACTATAGATTTGAAGATTATACCATGAAGAAAATAGTCCAAAGAGGATTATTCTGAGTAATCTGTACATGCTGCTAAAGCACAAAGGGAGTTGCTGAGTCCATTAATAGTTCTTTGCAGTACTTGTTTGAGTAGCACAAAATGTCTAGTCAAGGACAGTGGGCATAAAATCAGAAAGTTTTGAGAAGAAAAAATACAATAGAGTGTCTTTCTATACTCCTTCTATGCAAATAGACCTCTTGGAAAAATGAATGAAATAAAAGTATCACTTCTTTTCGTTGAAAACAATTAATGCAACATAAACCCTTGTAATCAAAGGAAACTTGGTGCTGGGTGAAGAAAAAAGAATGATTACCATAAGCTGATCCTCATATCCATCAGCAGTTCAAATCCCCACCACTATATGTGTGGTCCAAAAGAAGACCAATGTAATCTAATGTGATATCAGCTTGGTAGCTCTCCCAGACAACTAGTAGAAGCAAACAAAATCCTCTTTGATGGAACAAACTTCTATCCCAGGTTTAAATAATTCCACAATATATACTTCTAAAAATTAACAGTTCATAGATAGAAATTACTAAACACACAAGTAAACAAGTCACAGTGAATGAAAACCAGTGGAACAACAGACTCTAGGAGCCAACCTGCAAGATAGTACAGATATTAGAATTATTAAACACAAAGCATAATATTTAATATATTTTAAAAATTAAAAAATATGAACAGGGAATAAACAGATTTGAAAAAGATAAATTGATAAGTTGATATAGAAATAAATTAATTATACATCAGATTAGACACAGGAGAAGAAATTAAGGAATGAGAAGATAAATCTAGAGAAATTATTCAAAATATATTCCACAGAGGAAACGATAGGAAAGAATGAAAGAGAGGATAAGGATCCTCCAGGATAAAAGGAGAAGACTTAAAATAACATCAAATCAGAGTTCTACGAAAGGATCGTAGAAAGAGTGGAAAGGAGGAAAAAATAGGTAATGCCTGATAATTTTTTAGAATTGTTGAAAAATATCAATTTATACATCCAGAAGCCCTTAAGTTCTCAAGCAGCATACATAAAAGAACTCCACACCTAGTTATATCTTAAGGAAATGGAAAGATATTGAAGAATAAGAAAATATCTTAAAATATCTTAAAAGCAGACAAAGGAAAAGGCCAGTCACCCAGAAGAAAACAAGCAGGCTGATTGCTGAGTTCTCAAAAGCAAGAGTGTGTAACTTGAATACAACAGTGCTATTGAAAGATACTGAATGTCTACCAAGATTTGTGTAACTAGTAAAAATGCATGTCAGGAATGGAGGAAAAAATATGGTATTTTCAAACAAATAAAAAGATTTTAATCACAAAATAAAACCTTCTGATGGAGATTCTAAAGTGTTCAGTTCAGGCAGAAAGAAGATGATCCCAGAGGGAGAATTTTGGATATAAGAAAGAATAGCAAAAGTGTCAACTGAATAAAACAACATCAAACTATGGAGAGGGGAAAAAATATTGAGCGTTAATAGCACATACTTTGGGAAGGTAACTCAAAGCATTCTAAGGTCTTTAATTGTGAGTAAGTATAGTAATTTATGCAAGCTTTAGAAGAGTAGCTAGAATATATTCATCAAAAGATACCAGAGTGAAAAGCAAGGCACAGAGTGGGAGAAGTTACTTGATTTATACATATATTTGACAAAGGACTCCAATATGGAATATATCAATCTTCTATAAACATCACTGTATCCAGAAAATATAAAGTAGAAATCAGAAAAAGAAATTGAGAGACATTGGGAAAGAAGAGATACTTCACTCATGAAGATACTCAAAAGGCAAATACATTATGGAGGAGCTGTTCACCTTCATTAAGTCTCCGGGAAATGCAAATGAAACCTACAATGTGATATCACTACCCACCCACCCAAACGGCTAAAATAAAAACCACTAAAAATATCAATTCTTAGTGAAGTTATGGAAGAACTAGAACTCTCCTACATGGCTGGGACTGTAACTGGGGTAATCACTTTGGAAAACTGTCTGGCAGTATCTATTAAAGCCCAGCATATGCATATCCTATGACTATCAACCCCATGCCTATTCTTATACCCAATAGAAATGCATACTTCCATTTACCAAGACATATACAAGATGTTCACAGCCGAACTTTTTATAATAACCTCAAACTGGAAACCATCCACATGTCCATCTAAAGTAGAAAGGATAAATGTAGCATGTTCACATAATGGAATCGTTACGGGAATGAACAAATTACAGCCATACGCAACAGCACGGATGAATGTCACACAATATTGAAGAGAAGTAGGCAACACCAAGAGAACATTCTGAATGATTCTATTAACATGAAGTTCAGAAATGAGCAAAATTGACCTCTGATATTAGGCGGTACGATGGTGGCTCCTCTTGTGGGAGGGAACAAGGACTAGAACAGAGCATGGGAAGGGCTCGGGGGCACTGGCAGTGTTAGGTTTTTAGATGAATATGTTAGATTTGGGAAAATCCATTGAGCTTGACCCTTAAGATTTGTGCTTTTTCCTGTATGTTACCATTAAAATTTAAAACACACTAGGATATCGGGCTCTCTGCTTGGCAGGGAGCCTGCTTCCCTTCCTCTCTCTCTGCCTGCCCCTCTGCCTACTTGTGATCTCTGTCAAATAAATAAATAAAATAAAATAAAACATACTAGGATAACTATTAAAAGATAGAATATGTCCAAACAGAAAACAAAGAAGAAAGAGGAAGATGAGGGGGGAAAATAGAACATACAAAAAGTATGTAATGAGATAGCAGGTGTAAAATTTAATATATCAGTAAACATTATTAACTCAATACACAAAACACTCTAGTTAGAAAATGTATGCATTCAAATCATCCAGTATTAAAAAATATGGGAGTGCCTTTTATGTGCCTGGCTCTGTTCTAGGTGCTGGGGTTATAACGGTAGACCAAACTGACCAATATACCTATGCTTATGAAGGTTGCATTCTGATCAGAGGAGACAGATGGTAAATATGCAAATAATGAAATACCCACTCTGTGGAATGGTATGGCAGTAAATGTTACGGGAAAATATAACATGAGGAAAAAGAATCAAGCAAGTGGAGGCAGTAGCAGTTGCAATTTTAAAGTTGTTCACAGGTGACTCCAAAGATGTCAAGTAGATGAGAGCCAAGTGTGTCTAGGGTAAGAATGTTCTGGGGAGAGGGGAGAAAGCATGCAAATACCTGAGGCAGGAACCTCCCAGATGTGGGGGCAGAAGAGCAGGAAGGCTGTGCGGCTGGAGCAGGGTGTAGTAGGAGATGAGGTCAGAGACATGACATGGGGCGGGCCAAATAGTGTGGGGGCTCCTGTAGACCATTCCAAGAACTCTGGCATTTCCTCTGACAGATTTTTAAGAATGAATGAGAGGTTTTGAGCACAAGAACAGAATGATCGGATTGTATTTAAAGAATCATTCTGGCTGAAGTCATGAAAGAAGAAATGCGGAGGGATAAATCAGGGACCCGTTAGGAGCTCGTTGCGGTAACGTGAGAGAGATGATGGGAGCCTGGAGGAACATACGTGGTAGACTTGAGATGCGTTTGGATTCAGGATAGCATTTGGAATTAGAGAAGGGACTCAAAGATGTCTCTGTGTTTGGGACCCGAACAACTGAAAGGACGGGTTGCCACTTTTTATTGAGATGGAGTTGACTTCAGGAAAAGCAGATTTGCAGAGAGAAACTGTCAGTTTGGTTTGGAGCATAATGTGTTTAGACAACCAAATGGGAGTGGTGTGAAGGCTGATGGAGTATCTAAAATTCGTGAAAGATGTCTAAGTTAGAGATGTAAATTTGGGAGTTGTCTGTGTTTTTAAAAAGATGCCATAAACTTTTACATATGCTGCAGCCAAAAAAGAAGGATTAAGAAAGAAAAAAAAATGTCTTGAACTAGGAATTAAGCACCTGGGTGTTTAGCATCTCTGCTTTGTGCTGGAGAAATTTACTGGTAACTCCTTAAGGAAAAGGAGCACTTTATGGGGTAATAAGGAGGTGACATGCTTGAGATGGTTCAGGGTCTGCCTACTAACTGACTTCTGATCGGGGGTAACACCTTGTTGCTTGGTTCATTTAATTGACACAAGGCAATTTGCTTATTGCTTATTTCTCAGATGTATCCCTTCTTCTTCCTGATTAATAGTTCAAAAATGGTTCTGAATCAATATTCAAAATATTAACCCATGCCAGTTGATAAAAGTGTGGCAGTTTTATGGTTATGACAAGTTTACAGCTCTGTAAAATAAACCAGCACCTGCAACTAGCTTCTTGGGCCAACAGTCCCTGTACATTTTTCAACCTGGCACACCATCTTCTGGCTAATTCCCTCACTAAGAAATAAGAAATGTTAACATGTTCAATCAACTCCTCTAAGAAATTTGAAGAAAAAAATGCCACAAAACTGGATGAGTTCATCTAGATTTAAAGAGAGAGAAGAGGCGCCTGGGTGGTTCTGTCAATTGAACATCTGACTCTCGGTTTTGACTCAAGTTGTGATCTCAGTGTCGTGGGAAAGAGCCCTACATCATTGGACTCTGCCCTCAGTGGGGAATCTGCTTGAGATCCTTTCTCCCTCTTCTTCCTCTGCTCCTCCCCCCATGCATGCGTGTGTGCTCTGTCTCTGTCAAATAAATAAATAAATCTGTAGAGAAAGGTAGAAATTCCAGGGCTGTACCCTGGAGGATCTCACTTTCTGAGGTCAGAGATTAGAGAAGAGCCATCCAAAAAATTTACTGGTCAGCAGGGTAGAGATAGGGTGGCTGGGTTATGGACATTAGGGAGGGTATGTCCTATGGTGAGTGCTATGAAATGTGTGAGCCTGATGATTCACAGACCTGTACCTCTGGGGAAAATAATACATTATATGTTAATAAAAATAATTTTAAAAAATTTACTGGTCACTAGGCTAGCACTCTTCATAAATACATATTCATCCTTGCCACAGTCCTATAAGAGTTGGTGTTATTATTGTCCCAACTTCAGAGAACCATAACTGAGTCTCTGCAAGGTGAAGCGGTGTGCTGAAGAAGTGTGCATACCAAGATTATAACCCAGTTTCAGCGTAGGAAATCTGCTTTTCCTATTCTCGCCTCCACCGCCATGGCATACGCGAATGCATTTATGGTAGCAGTTGATGAGCTACTCTTCGGGACTTTCTCTGTTTTCTTTACAGGTGGGTATGTGGAGGCCTTGGGAGTCACTACAGAAATGCCAGGTGGGGGGGCCTGTAAGCCTCACTCCAACTCAGAGGAGACATATGATGACGTTGAGTACCCCGGGAGAGCCGGGTAAGTGTGGTGAGACCAGAGATGACTGTGGCGAGACTGAAGGTACGACACAACAGGTTAATGGTCTTTGCATTCTTTCTCCTTGCAGACCACAGTCAGACCTTTCTAACTCATTTGCTTCTGATAATGGTAAGTTTAAGAAGACATTTGGAACTGTCAGTAGGAATTGCTGAGTGCTTCTGCGGCTGATTAGTGTAAGGTGTCTTTTATCTATATATACTTTCAATAATGCCAATCGGACAGGGTGATGATAAGCTAGTAGGAGAAGTGGTCCAAGGTATGTGTTAACAAATGCACTTAGAATCATGAAGGTGAAGACGCTAATAATGGGGCTCTTGCGGCAATAAATCAACTTCACTGTGAAATGTCCTCCTTCCTGACTGCTTCACAGTGCAGGTCTGATTATAGGATTGCTTATTTTTTTAATTTAAATTTTGTTAGCTAATATACCGTACAATATTGGTTTCAGGGGTATGATTCAGTGGTTC
This sequence comes from Enhydra lutris kenyoni, assembly GCF_002288905.1. Lineage (NCBI taxonomy): Eukaryota > Metazoa > Chordata > Mammalia > Carnivora > Mustelidae > Enhydra > Enhydra lutris. The sequence goes on along the minus strand of NW_019154093.1, from coordinate 25,625,926 downwards.
ATCACTTACATCCAACACCCAGTGCTCATCATAATAAATACCCTCCTTAGTCCCCATCCCATACCCACTTCCCTCCATCAACCCTCAGTTTGTTCTCTATCCTGAAGAGTCACTTATGGGTTGTTTCCCTCTCTCCTTTGTTTATTTTCCCCTTCCCATATGTCCATCTGTTTTCTTTCTTAAATTCCAGGAACGTTGCTTACTTAACACAGAATCATGGTTTCCCAATACTTTTAAGATCAACTTTTGCATGGTCTAGAGCCTTGAGTGGTTTGCCTCTACTTGCCATTGAGCACTCTTCACACCATACTCAGTCTTCACCCTCGAGATCCATTCTTGCCTTCTTCCTTTTAGCTTCTCTGACTTGCCAAGCTCCACCACAGGATGTTCTTGTGCGTTCCTCCTTCTTCCCTCCCCTGGGCTCCTTTGCCCATGTGACTCTTAATATTTCCTCTGATCCCAACTCCTTCGTTATTGCCCCAGGGAATACTGCCGTTGGTATACAGTCTCATCAGTATCCTTGTACCTAGGCCCTCCCTCTTAGCACTTTACAGTTATAATTTTGTATGTACACGATTCTTCCATTAATAACTATCTTCCCTCCTGGATTGTTACTTTCTTCATGCTTGCTACTTTTCCTAGCCCTTAGCATAATGCCAGGCACATCTGAGACACACCAAAACTACCTACTGAATGTGAATGGATAAAGAAATAATAAAGGAGGGATAATCAAATGCTGCTCTGGTTGCTTTTGTCTTCCTCAGAATGTCAGATTTTTAGATGGTAAAACAACCTCAGAGATCATGAAATCCAGTACGCCATTTTAGAAAGGAGCTAAGGCATGGAGAAGAAGTTAAGGGACTCTCCTCAGCTCACTATGTGTGACTCACATTGTAAACTTGAAAATCCTCCATTGCCGGGTAGCCTCAAAGTGTATCTATATGCTTTAAGCTCATGCGTTGGGCTAGGGGACAGATAATTCAAGATGCCTTCTTTTTCTCCATTATTGCCCCAGTCTTCAACACAGAGTGTGATGTTTAATAGACTCTGAATGTTCTATATGAAATATGCAAAGGACGAGGGTAGAAGGATAAAATCTGTTTGAAAACCCACTTTCTTTTACTACATCAGATCAGACTTGGAATCAGGTGGAAGCCAATATGAATTTTCATTTTGTACATATTTTTATAGAGGTTTAATTATTTCTTACCATATGCTTATTAAAAAAAAAACAAAAAACATGTGCTTGACATCATACCTAGCACCTGGTAGGTATCCAGTAATTTCTTATGAAATATGAATCTGAACTATTGTCATTATAATAGATGAAAATCATTTTTTTAATTTCAGAAGAAAATAATGAAGAAATGTATGAAGAGGTCTATAAAACAAAGAGCAACTACCCAAAAAGAGAGTGAGTTTCTGTCTTTCTCAGCTTTATAGCTAATGGTATTTCCCTGTTAGTGTAAGAAAACCAGAGTTCAAGAAACAACCTCCTTCCCTTGACCCTATCATCCTTAGGGAAGATTTGCATCAAGAGGAAAGATAAGATATTTTAATACTATGTTGTGATGAATAAGAGACTTGTGATTATATACAATCGTATGCTATAATTTTTAATTATATTGCTTCCTCTTTTGAGAAAATGTCCACCTCTCAAAGTACAGGGCTTTCATATTATGTTAGGACATAAGTGAGAAAGGAGAAGTAAATATCAATAAAACTTGCTTCAGTTCTATCATAGAAGTTCCAGGAAGAAATCAATGGTTATGACTTAACTTATGTCTTTGCAAGTTAATAAGACTGTCTCTAGGATTTTGGCTTAATTTAATATCTGGAATTCCATGTTATCAGGAATATTGTTCAAATGGGCATTATTCATCAATTTTAGTTAGTGGGGCACTTTTTGGAAATGAGATAGCAATGGTCGAAAGCAAGAAGGATGCGGGTTAAAGGGAAGAATAGGGATCCATACTGGGTGGGATGCTGTGGGTGTATCATTTCCTCTCCCTACCCCCTAAAAAACCTGAGAGCATATCTGGAAGAATTTTAATCCTTAACTGGGCAGTAAATATACCACCATTGTTGTGACATCATTCAATAAATTAAAGGTCAATGACAGGGGCGCCTGGGTGGCTCAGTGGGTTAAGCCGCTGCCTTCGGCTCAGGTCATGATCTCAGGGTCCTGGGATCGAGTCCCACATCAGGCTTTCTGCTCAGCAGGGGGCCTGCTTCCCTTCCTCTCTCTCTGCCTGCCTCTCTGCCTACTTGTGATCTCTCTCTGTCAAATAAATAAATAAATAAATAAAATCTTTAAAAAAAAAATAAATAAAGGTCAATGACATAGATTTCAGGAGCTAGGAATTTCAAAACCTATTTCCAGTATAGTTTATAAACTATGCTTCCCTAACTCATCTTCTCTAAAAGGAAGACCTTGCTTTGTATCCTCAAAATAGAGACCATTTGGGGTAGATGAAAATTTGTACTGAAGTATAATTCCCTTCAAAGCTAGCTGGTATGTGTTATTTCATATTGGTACCTAAACAAAGAAGAAGAGCATGGATATTTCTAAGGCATTTCCTGTCTCTTCCTGGAGTGAGGTGTGTTCTGGCATGAGCCTCTTCCATCTCCAGGACTCTCTGAAATGCCATGTTATTTATATCCTCTGATTCCTCTTAGTTTAGATGGAAAAGAAGCACTGAAAAGACTGCGGAAATTCTTCAAGAAGGAAAAGGATAGATTTAAAATGAAGAAAAACAAGTTGAAAGAAAACGTAAGGTAAAAAGTCTTTCTTACCCGCCCCCTCCCCCGCCCCGCCTAGGGGAGGCCTAGCTGTGCTAACCTGGTAGTTTTATATCCTATTCTCAGAAACAGAGCAGAGGATATGTGAAACTAAAACCAAAGGCCCTAGTTAACACCTGCCTCCTTCTTTCCAATTTGTGAGTGAACCATACTAATAAGACAGTGACCACATCCCTTTTGGGAAAAAAAAATTGATAATAAGTGGTTGTAAACAAGGATAGAAGGAAAGTCGTAAGCAAAGTTTAGACAGTAAATTTTTTCTATCACCTTTGGCATATATTCCTGGTAGCACTAACTATTATTAATTGTATCCTTTTATGCCTTCTTAGCCCTACAAGTTCCAGTGGTTTTCGTTGTCTGCACTTTGTATTCTAATTTGCCTCTCTGGAGTGAGGCAGTGTGTATAAAGGGGAGATGAACTTTCCAGCTAAGTGGTTCATGTATCTCAAGGTCTTAGACCTGGAGAAGACCCTCCCAGATCTCCCTAGATAATTAGCAACATTTGAGAAGACTACAGCTTTACTAGCAGTAGAGATGGGAAGCCTGAATTCTGGGTTCTAGTTTTAGCTCTGCCATTTTTCATTGTGCAGTCGGGGGCAAATCATGATCTAGCCCACATTTCCTCTTGCATACAAGGGAGACTCAGAGGTACTTCTCTAATATGTAGAAATGGATAGATCTGTTTTATGAGTCAGGGGATGATAAAATAATTTCCCCAGTGTCATCAGGCATACTGGCATGGGACTGTTACTCTACCCTGAAGTTCTTGTCAATTATAAAACCTCAAAGTTACATGATTTTAAGTCCAACTGTCTGCTGGATCTAGATCTACCAAGAGAGCCAAAAGAACATGAGGTTCATAAATTATAGTCCTGACCATGGAAATAGAGCTGTAGTGGTCAATAAGAACTATACACAAAGGCATTCTCTGGGCCTAACGGGTTAGATGCTTCTGACAAAAAATTATGTCTGTGGTCCCTTAGAAATTTGATCCAAGTGAGGGTCACCTAGATGGTGTAGTCAGTTAAGTGTCCAGCTCTTGGTATCAGCTCAGGTCATGACCTTGGGGTCATGGGATCAAGGCCCACATTGGGTTCTGTACTTGCCATGGAGTCTGCATGGAGTCCCCCAAAGGGACTCTCTCTTCCTCTGCCCCCACCCACTCACACTTTCTCTGAAATAAATAAATAAACCTTTAAAAAATTGATCTAGGTGAGAATGCTAATATTTTAAAATGCAAATCTGATTTCCTTTTTCTTAGAACTATTACAGTGAATCCTTACAACCTTAGGACAAATATCCAGTACCTCCCCATGGCAAGTAAATACTTTATGGCAGCTCCCTTCTTACCTGTGCAGTTTTATCTCTCACTCAGATTTCCATGCTCTACCATGCCCTATAAATGCCCCACAGATCTAACTCTGCCATCATATTGCATGCCTCTTGCCTTCCACCAGGACATTCCTTTGGTCTTAAATGCACCTGCCTTCCTCCAAACTCCTCTGATTAGACTTGAAAGTTGTAGTCTTCCCTCAAAATATGGCCAAATAGTATCCCTTCAGGGACACCTTCCCTGAACCTCCCCCCCAAACCTGAATCTCCTGTTTCTCCTGTGTATCTCCCTTATAACATCTGTTAATACTCTGAGAAACCATTTTTCTTAGAGTCAGAGAGCCTCAGGGTAACAAGAGAAATCCATATTATCTAGTCCAACCCAGTACACAAGCTTCTCTGCAAACTTCCTAAAAAACTTCCTAAAGTATCTTTAGGAAGTATCCAAACTTCCTAAAAAGTATCTGTGCCTGCACACCTCTATAAAAGCAAGTTACCACCTGCAGAAAAAGATGTTTCATCTTTAGGAAGGTCTATTAAGATTTTTTCCCATAAAGTTTAGCAAAATCTGCCTCTCTGCCTTAATTGTTTCATTTAATAACATGTAGCTATAACAAGACAGGAAAGAAATTTCATTATCTTCTGTTGAGCCTTTTGATTGAGGGGTCCTCTTTTGAACACCAACTCCTGTTGATTACTTTGCCTTCAGAGGGAAGTTGTAACCATGGGAATGTGACATTTAAAAAGAGTAAGGTTCTTCCAAAACCAAAAAACAAAAACAAAAACAAACAAAAAAAGAGTAAGGCTCTCCACCCTCTCTTTGTCTCAGACACACACACTGCCTATTAGGATAGTCATTAAATGGCTTGATTTAGGTATAAATAAGTCAAGAATTAAATGCCACCAGACGTAGCTACGCTACAAATTTTATACGGGAGTTGTTAAACCTGATCTCGCTCCCTCTCCTCCAGATGCGCTGACTTCCTTGCTTTTCTTTTAAGGACCAAGCACACCTCTGCCTTAAGGTCTCTGCATTTGCTCTTCCCTTTCCCAGAACACTCTTACTCAGATAACCATGTGGCTCATAACCATGTGGCTCACTCCCCTATTCCCTTCAGGATTCTGCTCAAGTCACCTTACCAGTAAAGCCTTCCCTGACCATCTTCTGAAAAATGGCAAACCAACCTTCAACTATAGCTCTCCTGCCCCCTTATCTTGCTCCACTTTTTTCAATTGTATTTATCTCCTTGCATGACCCAACGTAAATTTCCTTGTTTTGTTTGCTTCACCCTACCGGAATCCATGAGAGCAGGGATATTGACTGTTTGGTCCATTGCTAGATCTCCAACATGAAGAACCATGCCTGGGACATGATAGGTACTCAATAAATGGCTATTGAATGAACAAATGACCTAAAGGAAGGAAATATTCTAGATATTTTGTAGCCTGAATTTCTAGGTTTAAATAGGCGCTACAACCACCCTGGCCCAACTGAAACAGTGTTATGAAAGGCTCCGTTGATCGAGGAGCCCTTGAGTGGAGAAGCCAAGGATATGTGCTAACTAGGCCTTGAGGACAAGGAGGGTGAAGTGCTTCACATGGGTTTTCTGTCCAATCTTCACAATGACCCCATGAGATAGAAACTCTTCTCTCCATTTCACAGATGAAAAATTAAGGCTTTGAAAAGTTATGTGACTTGTACAAGGTAAGTGGGTAAGTGGCAGAGCTGAGAGTCGGATTCAGCTGTCTAACTCCAGGGACCAGGTGCTGCCTCTCCTCTATTCTGCCAGCACCCAGTCTGGTCATACAGTTACTGACATCAGGACCAGTGAACACCCTCAGCTCCTTGGCCAGGCACATCCACTTAGGTACACCCCGCCCAGCTCTAATATTCACCCCGCAAGATAGAGCTGGTATGCACTTTAGAAATGAAGAAACCAACACTTGCACAAAGGTTAGCTGGTTTTTCCTAAAAGTGCTGTTTCTTTGGACAATCCTGTATTGTGTTCTTATCACAGTGTTGTACTAATTTACTTTAGGTCTCCCTCATTAAACACTAAGCTACTTCAGGGTAGAAACTTGGCCTGATCATTTTGTATACACAACACATGGGCCTGGACCATGGTCAGTGTCCCCTTAATATCTGTAAGGCTGAACTTAAATTAATTGCATAAAATACATGAATTTTTTTTCTACCACACCATACTTCCTTCCATCTCCTTAACTGTGTAACCAGTCTACTTGGGCCAAATGTCCTTTCCCACTTAGCAATCTGCTATCTTCCATTTCTCCCTGGCTTGGAACTCTGCTCTCAAGATATTCTTTTGGCTTAACCATATACAAAGGCAGGGTCCTGTGTCTGCAGAGGGTAGTTCTCTTTCACCATCTTTATCCCACAGGGGATATCCAGATGCACCTCAAGATATCGTGGGTTGGGTTCTAGACCACTACAGCAAAGCAGATGTTACAATCAAATGAATCAGATTTTTTGATTTCCCAATTCATAGAAAAGTTGTATTTACACTATGGTGTGGTCTATTAAGTGAGAACAATGTCTAAAAAATGTATATAACTTAATTAAAAAGTAATCTAGTGAGTCATAATCACTGATCACAGATCACCATAACAAATATAATAAAAGTGAAAATGTTTGAAATATTGTGAGAATTACCAAAACATAACAGAGACACAAAGTAAGAAAATGCTGTTGGAAAAATAGTGCTGATAGATTAGCTTGATGTAGGGTTGTCATAACCCTTCCATTTATACAAACCACAGTTTATGTATGAAGTGCTGTACAACCAAGTACAATAAAATGAGGCATGACTGTATTTGGTAGGCATCTGGAAAGGTTAGAAGGCAGAAACAGGATCTTGTGGATGGACAAAGGCAGAGCCTGAGGTTGTCTAGTTAGGAAAGGGGAGCAGATAATGGGTGGTCCTGGGGATACATAAGCTCATTTTTAAATGGTGGTTTGGAATCGAGGGGAAGGTTAATCAGAATAAAGCTGTAGGGAAGTTTTGCTTCACAACTTTGCCTAGACACACCTGCATCAAGAAACCTGGTCATCAATAGGTTATTTGAGATGGATCAACTAATCTCTCTGAACCTGGTTTTTTTCTGTAACTCTTTTATGTCTTTTGTCAATCTACAGTGCATTTTCAATTTCGCTGCCTGATTTAGGTAAGTGACGTTCAGTAATTGCTGGTACAAAACTATGCAGCATTAGCATATTCAGGGGCAAGGAGAGAGAAGGAGTCATTCTTCCTTCATTCTACATTTAATGAAAAATTGATACATAAAAATCAAAGATGTTTTACACAACCTTATTACTTACTTTGAGGAAGATGAGTAACGAGTAACGTTTCTTAAATAACTACTGTATACCAGGCCTCTTAAAATCCCAGAAAAATAGGTATAATCTTTTCAGGGAGGCTTAGACCCACATCCATACTTTAGTGATATGAGATTTGTACCCAAATCTCTCTGATTACAAATTTTGTGCATTTTACAGTATACCACATAGCTTCTTGAAGGAATTGACAGCCAAATCACCCTAATTAAGACATAATAAGCTGGGCAGGATCACATTGCAGTACACATACTAATTACATCAAGAATGGGTCATTGGAATATTCTTTGCTTCAATATGAAAACAGTAGTGCACAAATTAGCATATTGCCTGATATACAGTATGATCTCAATGCATGTTCAGTAAGTTGAATCTGTCAATAAAAGAGGGCTGAGTTGTTTCTCGGTTTTTGTTTTTGATCTTTAGTCATGATGGTACTTTGAGTTCTCTCTGATTAGGCAATTCAAATAAATGTATATTATATTTCAGAAATATCAGTTGGCTATACTAAACAAATGAAGGTTATATAAATAAACCTGGTAAAATCACAGGTCTCCCAAAATTCCCTTGGTCCAAATAAAAATCTAAAAAGCCAACTTAGAACAGGTATGCATTAATGTCCACAATAGCCAAACTATGGAAAGAACTTAGATGTCCATCAACAGATGAATGGATAAAGAAGATATGGTATATATATATACAATGGAATACTATGCAGCCATCAAAAGAAATGAAATCTTGCCGTTTGCCACAACATGGATTGAACTAGAGGGTATTATGCTTAGCAAAATAAGTCAATCAGAGAAAGACAATTATATGATCTCCCTGATATGAGGAAGTTGAGAGGCATCGTGGGGGGTTGAGGGGTAGGAAAAGAATAAATGAAACAAGATGGGATCAGGAGGGAGACAAACCATAAGGGACTCTTAATCTCACAAAACAAATGAGGGTTGCCGGGGGGAGGGGAGGTAGGGAGAGGATGGTGGGGTTATGGACATTGGGGAAGGTATGTGCTATGGTGAGTGCTGTGAAGTGTGTAAACCTGGCAATTCACAGACCTGTACCTCTGGGGCTAATAATACATTATGTGTTAATAAAAAACAAAAAAAGAACAGGTATGCATTGTACTGCCACCCAAATTTATGAATAATCAAATATGAATTATGAATAATTATACAAGAAGTTCTCAGACTCAAGTGGTGAATCACTTAAATAAACATTATGGATTCTGGGGCACTGGGTAGCTTAGTTAAATGTCTGACTCTTGATTTCAGCTCAGATCATGATCTCAGGGTTGTGAGATAGAGCTTTGTGTTGGGCTCCACAATTGGACATGGAACCTGCTTAAGATTCTCTCTCTCTCCCTCACCCTCTGTCCCACCCCCACCTGTTTAAAAAAAATTATGGAATTCTTTGCCGAGCCCCAGGAATGTGAATATCCTAAACAGAAAATGTCTAATTGTGATTATGCACTAAAATTCAATTTTATGCAAGATTATTATAGAAGAGCAGTTGCCTATGGTTTGAAAGAAAAATAATGGAAGAAAAATCTACATGAATATTCTACTTAAACTGTCTTTTTCCCAGGAATTAGGAAAAGCCCTCTTACTATTCCAGAAGTAGAATATCTTTGTCCAGCTCAGGATGATGGGAACCAACTCTAAAAATGATCCTTTCAGCAATGCATATTTTCTGAAAATCTGCATGAAATTAAATTGATATAAATATATGTCTGTGTTTGAGATATTAGGGCATGCTACTGTTTTTTAATCTCTCATTTAAATTTCTTCTCAAATGGAGATTGTTTTTGTTCTTTGATTCTTCCAGCCTATCTGCATTCTATGATAAGATTTTGATAAAACAGTTGTGGGGATACACCTGGATAATTGGATTTTGTGGATAATTTGTGAAGTAAGGGATTGTATAAACCACACCTAATGACTATTTTGGTCCTGTCTTGAACCCAGAACTTAGGTCTCAGGAAGCTATTATCTATGATAATGTGGACATAAGTGAAAAAGAGTCAAGGTAAGTCATTTTACCTCATTGGTCATCCCTACTGATATGCAACGCATTTTCCAATGCTTTGTTAAATATGGTCAGAGGGCCACCTTTTCAGAGACTTAGAGACTGGATGAAAAGTCAGCTTGTGATCTAACATAGACAGTTAGTAGTCTGAATCACCTAATATTAGTAGGTGATTCAGAAGTTACTGGAGCTTTTCAATCTGTTTCATACCTTTGAATCTAGAGTCTTGGAACTCATTTCAATGTAACACACCGTTATTTAATAGCCTCTTATGTACAAGGCAGCCTGGAGGATAGCAAGCACTGTCTGACAGACCTCTGGTCTCAAATATGAAATAACTATAACATATCGAGAAACTGTCCTGAAACTCGATAACCTCTCTCTAGCTATTTGTTATCTGTGCTTTCTATCTCAACTAGATGACTAAAAATAAAGGTCCCCTGTGCACATTTTTTATTCATATAGGGCTCTGAATTTTTTGCACTTATAAACACTATTGCTATAAATATTCTTACTAATCTCTTCTATGACTATGTCCAAGAATTTGTCTAGGAGATACTTAAGGGAAGGGAGATGCAAATTATGTAGAGAAGGCAAATTTATAAGAAAAGTGCCAACCTGATTTTCCAGGTTGTTATACCAATTTACACCCTTCCCACCCATTTCTTTGTTTTTTTTTTTTTTTTAAGATTTTATTTATTTGACAAAGATCACAAGTAGGCAGAGAGGCAGGCAGAGAGAGAGGAGGAAGCAGGCTCCTGCTGAGCAGAGAGCCCGATGTGGGGCTCGATCCCAGGACCCTGAGATCATGACCTGAGCCGAAGGCAGAGGCTTTAACCCACTGAGCCACCCAGGCGCCCCCTTCCCACCCATTTCTAAGGGGAATATTGATCCACCTTCTCACCAATACTTACCACAGAGGAAATTCTTAATTTTCATCAATTTAGTAGGTATAAAATACTAAGTGTTGAGCTCCTTTTAATATGTTTATTCACCATTCATATCATTCTTTCTCTAGGCCTGTTGACACTTTTTTCCTATTTTCCTATTGGGTTGATGGTCTTCTTATTTATTTGTAGATTTTTTTTTCTTTTTGAAATATTATTTTTATTAACATATAATGTATTCTTTGCCCCAGGGGTGCAGGTCTGTGAATCATCAGTCTTACACACTTCACAGCACTCACCATAACACATACCCTCCCCAGTGTCCATCCCCCAGCCTTCCTCTCCACATCCTTCCCCCCAGCAACCCTCAGTTTGTTTTGTGAGATTAAGATTCTCTTATAGTTTGTCTCCCTCCCTATCCCATCTTGTCTCATTTTTTTCCTTCCCTACCCCCCACAACCCCCCACCCTACCTCTCAAATTCCTCATATCAGGGAGATCATATGATAATTGTCTTTCTCTGATTGACTTATTTTGCTAAGCATAATACTCTCTAGTTCCATCCATGTTGTGGCAAATGGCAAGATTTCATTTCTTTTGATGGCTGCATAGTATTTCATTGTATATATATATACCACATCTTATTTATCCATTCATCTGTTGATGGACTTCTAGGTTCTTTCCATATTTTGGCTATTGTGGACATTGCTGCTATAAACATTCATGTGCACGTGCCCCTTCAGATCACTACATTTGTATCTTTAGGGTAAATACCCAGTAGTGCAATTTCTGGGTCATTCGGTAGCTTTTTTTTTAATGTATTCTAGATACCATTCCTTTGTCAGTTACATATGTTGCAGACACCTTCTTGTACATTGTAACTTGACTTTGCAGTGTTCTTCCTAGAACACTGAATAGAAATGAATAGAAATTCTTAAGTTTAATGTATTTGAATTTATAAATTGAGTGTTGCTTTTAAAATCTTTTAAAGAAATATTCATCCTAAGATCATATGATATCCTCCTGTATTTTCTTCTAAAACTGCTAAAGTTTTTGCCTTTTATATTTAAACCTTAGACCTATCTGGAATTGATTTTTGTGTTTTCATACTATAATGAAGTAGCTAGAAATCCAATTAAATTTTCTACCATATGGATAAATGTCCTGCATGATTAATTGACTAGTCCCACCTTTCCCCATGGAGGTACAATGCCATCTTTGTCATACTAAGTTTCCATATGTCTGAAGGTCTATGTCCACGCTCCCTGTTCTATTGTCCTTTCCATCTTAATTGCATGGTGCTCTGAAACATAATAAGATATTAGTAAGTACTAAATAATAAATACTAAAGTAATAAGATATAGAAGTATAGATAAGATATTAGTACACTGAGAGAGTAGTTGATATTAGTGCTTTGACATGTTCTAAGACGTGATTTATGCCTAGTGTGTGGTCAATTTTTATAAATGTTCTTTGAACATTTTAGAAAAACATGACTTCTCTAATTGTTTGGTACAATGATCAACTGGTGTTCTTTAAATCATTCTCTTGTTAAAAATCTATTTATTTGTGCATTTTAAGATGCTTTACCCATCAGTATTTGAAAGAAATGGGTTGAAATCTTAAATAAACATGGTAGATGGGTCAGTTTCTCCACAAACGTGGCTACTTTGCATGTCACACCTTGGTGGGTAGGTATTAGATTGAGAAACCTAAAGAGCTCTAGATGATAGTCACTAGATATTCCAGACCTCTGCTTTCATTTCCTTTGTTCACTACAATGTCTCCTAGAGACTTAGCAAGGGAAGGAAGAAGATGGGGATCTTGAAAAGGACACTGGTACATTTTCTACAACATGGCCTCCATGGGACTTGTAGTATATCCTCTTAATTCTCTGAACCTTAGTTTCTTAACCTATGATTTGGTAATAAAAATCCTCATGTAGTGAAAAGAAGGGCCATTTGTACCCCAATGTTCATAGCAGCAATGGCCACAGTTGCCGAACTGTGGAAAGAGCCAAGATGCCCTTCAACAGACAAATAGATTAAGAAGACATGGTCCATATATACAATGGAATATTATGCCTCCATCAGAAAGAACAAATACCCAACTTTTGTATCAACATGGACGGGACTGGAGGAGATTATGCTAAGTGAAATAAGTCAAGCAGAGAGAGTCAATTATCATATGGTTTCACTTACTTGTGGGGCATAAGGAATAACATGGAGGACATTGGGAGAAGGAGGGGAGAAGTGAGTTGGGGGAAATCGGAGGGGGAGATGAACCATGAGAGACTGTGGACTCTGAGAAACAAACTGAGGGCTTTGGAGGCGAGGGGGGTGGGGGCTTGGGTGAGCCTGGTGGTGGGTATTAAGGAGGGCACGTATTGCATGGAGCACTGGGTGTGGTGCATAAACAATGAACTTGGAACACTGAAAAAAAAATTACAGTATTAAAAAAAATGTCCGCATAAAACTTGACATGTAGGTGCTCAAAAAGTATTACTTCCTTCTATAATACCCTCTCCCCTCTCTGCATCATTTTTTAATGATCTTGTTAAAATTTTGTTACTGAGAATTCCAAATGGAAAATTCCATAGAATCTTATAATGAACTCATATATACCCAATACCCAGCTTTAAAAATTACTAGTTTGTGACGAACCTTGTTTACACTGTCACCTACCTCCCCATCTCCAGTATTTGTTAAATTAACATAAAGTATTATATTAGTTTCAGTATAGGGATTAGTACAATATAGGGATTCAACAATTTTGTATATTACATCATTTTCATGTACTCTTAATCCCCTTCACCATTTCAACCATTCCCCCCACCAACCTTCCCTCTGGATTCTGATGGGTGTGAGGTGGCATTTCAGTGTGGTTTTGGTTTGCATTTCCCTAATGATGAAAGATGTTGAGAATCTTTTCATGTGTCAGTGTGTCTTCTTGGGAGAACTATCTGTTCATGTCCTCTGCCCATTTTTTAATTGGATTATTTAGATTTTTTTGGTGTTGACCTTTGTGAGTTCTTTATATATTTTGGATACTAACCCTTTATCAGTTACGTCATTTACAAATATTTTACCCCATTCAATAGGCTGCATTTTGGTTTTGTTGTTTCCTTTGCTATGCAGAAGCTTTTAATTTTGATATAGTCCCAATAGTTTATTTTTGCTTTTATTTCCCTTGCCTTAGGAGACATAACTAGAAAAATATTGCTAGGGCCAATGTCAGAGAAATTACTACCTGTTCTTTCTTCCAGAGTTTTTATGGTTTCAAGTCTGAAATTTATGTCCTTAATTTTATTTTTTCAGTGTTCCAAGATTCATTGTTTATGCACCACACCCAGTGCTCCATGCAATACATGCCCTCCTTAATAGCCACCATCAGGCTCACCCAACCTCCCACACTCCTTCCCTCCAAAACCCTCAGTTTGTTTCTCAGAGTCCACAGTCTCTCATGATTTGTGTCCCCCTCTGATTTCCCCCAACTCACTTCTCCCCTCCTTCTCCCAATGTCCTCCATGTTATTCCTTATGCTCCACAAGTAAGTGAAACTGTACGATATTTGACTCTCTCTGCTTGACTTATTTCACTCAGCATTATCTCCTCCAGTCCCATCCATGTTGATACAATAGTTGGGTATTCTTTCTTTCTGATGGAGGCATAATATTCCATTGTATATATGGACCATATCTTCTTAATCTATTCGCCTGTTGAAGGGCATCTTGGCTCTTTCCAGAGTTTGGTGACTGTGGCCACTGCTGCTATGAATATTGGGGTACAGATGGCCCTTTTTTTCTCTACATCTGTATCTTTGGGGTAAATACCCAGTAGTGCAATTGCAGGGTCATAGGGTAGCTCTATTTTTAATTTCTTAAGGAATCTCCACATTTTTCCAAGTGGGTGCACCAACTTGCATTCCCACCAACAATGTAAGAGGTTTCCCCTTTCTCCACATCCTCTTCAACACTTGTTGTTTACTGTCTTGTTAATTTTGGCCGTTCTAACTCGTGTAAGCTGGTATCTCCATGTGGTTTGAATCTGCCTGATGGCTAATGATGATGAACATTTTTTCATGTGTCTGTTAGTCATTTGTATGTCTTATTTGGAAAAGTGTTCGTGTCTTCTGCCCATTTTTTGATGTGATTATCTGTTTTGTGTGTGTTGAGTTTGAGGAGTTCTTTATAGATCTTGGATATCAGCCCTTTGTCTGTAGTGTCATTTGTGAATATCTTCTTCCATTCCATGGGTTGCCTCTTTGTTTTGTTGACTGTTTCCTTTGCTGTGCAGAAGCTTTTGATCTTGATGAAGTCCCAAAAGTTCATTTTTGCTTTTGTTTCTTTTGCCTTTGGAGACATGTCTTGAAAGATGTTGCTGTAGCCGATGTCCTTATACTATTTTGAGTTTATTTCTGTTTGTAGTATAAGAAAGTGGTCCAGTTTCATTCTTTTGCATGTAGTTATCTGGTTTTCCCAATACCATTTGTTAAATACACTTTTCCCCATTGCGTATTTTTGCTTTCTTGCCAAAGATTAATTGACCATATAATTGTGAGTTTATTTCTGGATTTTCTATTCTGTTCCATTGATCTGTGTCTATTCTGTGCCACTACCATACTGTTTTGATTTCTATAGCTTTGTAGTATATCTTGAAATCTGAGATTGTGAAGGCTCCAGTTTGTTCATCTTTTTAAAGATTGCTTTGCCTATTCAGGGTCCTTTATGGTTCCATACAAAGTTAAGGATTGTCTGTTCCAGTTCTGTGAAAAACGATATTGGTATTTTGATAGGAACTGCATTAAATTTCTAAATTTCTTTGGGTAGTATGGATACTTTAACTATATTGGTTATGCCAATCCATGAGCATGGGATATCCTTCCATTCATTTGTGTCATTTTCAATTTCTTTCATCAGTGTTTTGTAGATCTCAAATTGTAGGTCTTTCATCTCCTTGGTTAAGTTTATTCCTAGATTATTTTTTGTGCAATTATAAGTGGGATTCCTTTCTTTATTTCTCATTCTGCTGGTTCATTATTAGTGTATAGAGATGTAACAGATTTCTTTATATTGATTTTATGTTCTGCAACCTTACTGAATTCATTTATCTGTTCTAGTAGGTTTTTTGGTGGAGTCTTTTGGGTTTTCTGTATAGAGAATCAGATCACCTGCAAATAGTGCAAGTTTTGCTATTTACCAATTTGGATGCTTTTTATCCCTTTTTTCTTCTCTGATTGCCGTGGCTAGGATTGCCAGTACTATGTTGATTAAAAGTGGTGAGAATGGACATATATGCCTTATTTCTGATCCTAGGAGGAAAGCTCTCAGTTTTTCACTAGTGAGGATGATGTTAGTTGTGGGTTTTTTTCGGTTATGGCCTTTATTATGTTGAGGTATGTTCCCTCTAAACCAACTTTGTTGAGAGTTTTTATCATGCACGATGTTGTAGTTTGTCAAATTTTTTTTTCTGTATCTATTAAAATTATAATATGGTTCTTATTCTTTCTCTTGTTGATGTGACATATCATGTTGATTGATTTGTGAATATTGAACCACATTTGCATCCCAGGAACAAATCCCACTTGACCGTGGTGAGTGATTTTTTAAATATATTGTTGGATTTGGTTTGATACTGTTTTGTTGAGGATTTTTGTATCTATATTCATCAGAGATACTGGCCTGAGGTTCTCTTTTTTCAATGTGTCTTTATCTGGTTTTGGAATAAGGATAATGCTGTCCTCATAGAATTAATTTAGAAGCTTTCCTTCCTCTTCTATTTTTTGGAATAACTTGAGAAGAATGGGTATTAAATCTTCTTTGAAAGTTTGCTAGAATTTACCTGTGAAGTTTTCTGTTCCTGGGCTTTGTTTCTTGGGAATTTTTTGATTATTGATTCAATTTCATTGCTGGTAATCAGTCTGTTCAAATTTTCTATTTCTTCCTGATTCAGTTTTGGTAGGTTATATGTTTTCATAATATTCTCTTATAATCTGTTCCATTTCTGTGGTATCTTGTTATTTCGCCTCCCTTTTTTCTGATTTTGTTTGAGTCTTCTCTTTTTTGTGAGTCTAGCTGGAAGTTCTTATCAATTTCATTGATCTTTTCAAAGAAGCAGCTCCTGTTTTCATTGATCTGTTCTATTATTTTTAATTTCTATATTGTTTATTTCTGCTCTGATCTTACTATTTCTTTCTACTGGTTTGGGTTTTCTTTGTTCTTTTTCTAGCTTCTTCAGGTATAAGGTTGGGTCATTTGAGATTTTTGCTTCTTGAGGTAGACCTGTGTGGCTATAGACTTCCCTCTTAGAATACCTTTTGCTGCATCCCAAAGATTTGAAACCCTTGTGTTTCATTTTCATTTCTCTCCATATATCTCTTGATTTCCTCTTTAATTTCTTGGTTGACCCATTCATTGTTTAGTAGTATGTTATTTAACCTTCATGTATGCGTGTTCTTTTTAGATTTTTTTCTTATAGTTGGTTTCTAGTTTCATAGTGTCATGATCAGAAGACACATGGTATGACTGATTTTTTTTTTTAATTTATTGAGGCTTGTTTTGTGACCTAATATGTGACCTATTCCAGAGAATGTTCCTTGTACACTTGAAAAGAATTATGTTCTTTTTATATTATATTCTGCTGAATGTTCTTAGATCCATCTGATCCAATGTATCATTCAAAGCCACGGTGTCCTTGTTGATTCTGTTTAGATGATCTGTGCATTGATGTAAGTGGGATGTTAAAGTCCCCTACCACTATATTACTGTCAGTTACTTTCTTTACATTTGTTATTACCTTTTTCATGTATTTGGGTGCTCCCATGTTGGATGTATAAATATTTACAATTGTTATATCTTCTTGTTGAATCATTCTCTTGAGTATATAGTATCTTTTTTTGTCTCTTGTTACAGTCTTTTAAAGTCTATTTTTTGTGATAAAAGCATTGCTACCATGACTTTCTTTTCACTTCCATTTGCATGAAAAATGCCTTTCCATCCCTTTATGATCAATCTGCAGGTATCTTTAAGTTTAAAGTGTCTCTTGTTGGCAGCTATAGATGGGTCTTGCTTTTTTATCTATTCTGTCACCCTGTGTCTTTTGATTGGAGTGTTTAGTCCATTTATATTCAAAGTAATTTCTGATAGGTATATATTTATTAGCATTTTGTCACTTGCTCTGTGGTTGTTTTGTTAGTTTTTCTCTGTTCTTCTCTTGCTCTCTTGTCTCACAGTTTGCTGGTTTATTTAATGATAGATTTAGATTCCTTTCTCTTTATTCTTTGCATACCTATTATTGGTTTTTTATATATGGTTACCATTAGATTTATATATAACATCTTCTGCATATAAGTTAATGTTTGCTTAAGTTTGAACCCATTCTTTACTCCTCTTCTCCCCACATTTTAGGTATATGATGTCATACCTTACATCCTCTTATTTTGTGAAACCCTTGACTGATTTTTATAGATATTTTACTGCTTTTATGCTTCCTATTTTTCTTACTCCTACATAAAGTCTTTCCTTTCCACTCAAAGAATCTTCTTTAAACTTTCTTGTAAAATTGATTTCGTGGTCATGAATTTCTTTAACTTTTATTTGTCTGGGAAACTCTTCATCTCTCCTTCTATTCTGATTGATAGCCTTGCTGGATAGAGTATTCTTGATGGCAGGGTTTCGGGGGGTTTTGTTTTGTTGTTGTTGTTGTTTTCTTCCAGCACTTTGAAGATATCATCTCACTCTCCTCTGGCCTGCAAAATTTCTGCTGAAAAATCAGCTGATAGCCTTATGGAGTTTCACTTGTATGTAACTGTTTTCTTTTCTCTTACTGCTTTTAAAATTCTCTCATCACTACTTTTTGCCATTTTAATCAGTATGTGTTTTGGTGTGGACCTCCTAGGGTGATTTTGTTGGGAACTTGCTGTACCTCCTGGCTCTGAATGTGTTTCCTTCTCCAGATTCTGGAATTTTTCAGCTATCATTTCTTCAAATAAATTTTCAGCCCCCCTTTCTTTCTCTTGTCCTTCTGGGATCCCTATAAAGTGAATGTTAATGTATCTGATGGTGTCACTGAATTCCTTAAGTCTCTTTCCATTTTTGTTGTTGTTGGTGGTAGTGGTGGTCTCTCTCCTATTCAGCTTAATTCCTTTGCATTACTTTGTCCTCCAGGTCTCTAATCAGTTATTTCACTTACTCTAGTTAACCCTTTATTCTATCTAGTGTATTTTTTAAAAGATTTTATTTATTTGAGAGAGCGAGCATGAACCAGGGGAGGAGCAGAGATAGAATCTCAAGTAGGCTCTACTCTGAGCAGGGAGCTTGAAGTGGGGCTGGCTCTCACCACCCACGAGATCATGACTTGAGCCAAAACCAAGATTATGATGCTTAACCAACTGAGCCACCCAGGTGCCCCTCCATCTAGTGTATTTTTAACTTCAGTTATTGAGTTCTTCAGCTCTGATTTTTTTTTTTTTGTCTTGTTTGCTATCTCTTTGTAAAGGGTCTCACTGAGGTCTTCCACTCTTTTCTCTAGTCTAGTATCTTTATGACCATTACTTTAAATTCCCTACCATGCATATTACTTATCTCCATTTTGCTTAGGTCTGTTGCTATGATTTTGTCCTGTTCTTTCATTTTGAACAATTCCTCTGTCTCCTACATTGTCTAACTCTTTGTGTGTTTATGTGTTACAAAAGTCACCTACATCTCCTGTTTTTGAAAGTAGGAGCTTTATGAAGAAGTCCTATAGTGTCCTGCAGTGTAGTGTCCCCTGTTCACCAGAACCTGGTGCTTCTGGAATCTCTCCTATGTGTGTTGTGTGGCTCTTGCTGTTGTGGCTGAGCCACATTGGCCTTCAGTCATCCCAATGGCTCTCTAACCTGTTGCAGGCAGGGTTTGTTCCCTGTGTTACTAGTGGGCCAGTCTGGAACTGTCTTGGGTTTGAGATGACTCAGTCCAGGTATTTGCCAGAGGTGGAGTAGCACTGAATTGCAGGGCAGTTTCCTTGTGTTGTTCCCTAAGAAGCTTTCATTGGTGGATGGGGCCTATAGCCAGACCAGATGTCTGCTCCCAGGCCACTGCTGGAGCCACAGTCTGACCCATGTGTATGACTATCTCTCCCTCTCCTGGAACAGGATTCACCCTGCAGTGGTGCTGGCCCCTGCCGGGGCTGCTTGCACACTGCCAGGCTTCAGCCAAGTGCATATGGGAGGGGCATGTTCATAGGAGAAGACAAGGGTAGGTGCACTGCCAGCAAGGTCTCCCCCCTTGCACCATGGGAGGGGACCTGCAACCTCTAGGGTGAGGTAGGAGAGGTTGGAGGGGGTGGATCCCCAAAAGTGCATGGGGGCAGGTGAGTGGTGTTAGCAAGCTAGGTGGAGAGTGTTCACAGCACTGGTTCCCAGTGGTGTCAAGGCTAGGGGGCAGGGGAGGAAATGATGCCTGCCTGCTCCTTTGTTTCTGGAGGAGATTCTTATCCCTCCAGTGCCTGTTCAGATATTGATAAACAGCTCTCCCTCCTGCTTGCCCCAGGCATTTTTCAAACTGGTGCTTCTAGCCTGTATCTCCTTGGAGCTGTTTGTTTTGCTTTCTTTTTAAGGGCAAGGACTCCATTTACTCTAGTCCTTCTGGTTCTCCCAGATTGAGCCTGCTGATTTTTGAAGTTCCAGGTGTTAAGCCCCTGATTTTAAGAACTCATGAAATTTAGCCCCTCTCGTTTTTAAAGCCAAATATTGGGGTGTGGGTTCACCTTCCCTGGAGTGTCTGTTTCTTTCTTTTCCCCATGCCTACAGCATCCCTCCCTCGTGTGTACAGTCCTAAGGGTCTGTTTAGCTCCCTACAGTGACTCTGACCTTCCTACACTCTTCAGTATGGCTTTTTCTTTACGTTTAGCTGTGAAGTCTGTTCTGCCAGTCTTCAAATCATGTTCTGGGTTATTTACACTGATGTAGATGTTATCTAAGTTGTATCCATGGGACAAGGTGAGCTTAGGGTCTTCCTACTCTGCCATCTTCCCCAGCTCCTCCCTCTATCCTTTTCTGCTAGTGCTAAACACTAGATTTGTCTGATCTCAAGGTAATGGTTAATATTATTCATGTTTTAGAGGCAAAGACACTGAGGCTCAGGAGGGGAAATGTGATTATAAGCAGGTTGATCTCTTGCTTCTGGTTTCAAATTTGGATCACCACACATCAGGGGTCAGCAAACTATGATCTATGGGCCAAAAGAGTTGGCCACTTGTTTTTGTAAATACAGTCACAATAGCAGAGTTTAGTAGTTACCACAAAGATGATATATTGCAAAGCTTAAGATATATACAACCTGATCTTGACATGGATTATCCAAATATACTTCTAGGTGATATTTTAACTTTTTTTTTTAATAAAACCTTATTGTCCAAAAAGTACTGATGTTTCCATAAAAGTTTCAGTTAAATATTTACTTGCTCAAAATGTCTTTCTCCTTAGAGATGAAAATAAACTAAAAACTTGGAAACCCAAGTTTTTGATGGCAAAGGAAAAGAGAGAGAGAAAAGGTCCTGAAGAATCAGAAAGGTAGGAGCACAGGTATACTTAGATTACTGCTAATCTGCTGAAATTTATACCTCTCAGAGCTGTGTGACTTTAGGCAAGTCATTAAATTTGTCAAGTTCCTCATCTATAAAATGAGAATAATAGCACCTACAGCACATAGTTGAGAGGGTTAAAAGAGAAAAAAAAATGAAAATGTACAGTGCCACACACATTTCTCTTGTCATCATCCAGACTTTGGTAGATAGGGAGTAAGGAAAGATTTCAAGCCAACCATTATCAAATGATGAAAAAACTTTGTCTTCTTTTAGGCTGTATGAACTTTTCCCCTATAGATGGAACTTAAATAATACACCAATTGGAACTTAAACTTTGAGAAATACGATCATATAACAAGACTAATTTCCCTAAAACACAATTTTAGTTATGACTATATTAGTATTAGAATTTTAAAAAGAATGTTTTATCAACTCATGATCAAACCTTCATTCTTGTGATTCAAGTTTCCAGCTGGCTGTTGCGGGAGGTGCTGTTTTTACTGTCTCAGGTGGTTACTATGTGATCTGTGCTCTGGAGCACAGGGCACAGGATCTGGGATACTTTTAACAGTTGTCTTGGGGAAATCCTTGTTTAAACACCCATTGAACTGGGAACACTGTGTGGTCCGTCTGCTCTGGGAAACCTGTTTAGAAAAGTTGTAAAGGGGAAGCCCAAAAGAAAGCAGACTTCTGTCTATAACATATTTAAACACAGAGGATGGCACAGGATGGCCTTTCCCATAACCTTATTTTCTTTGGGCTTAGACTTGATGTAATTTACTCTCCCCAAGTTCAAAAGATGTAGACTACAAAAGCATCTCTCCACCTTAAACTTCATAATTTTATATAGCATACCAAAACAGAATTTCAAGAGAGAAAATATCCGTGAAATTTTTGACGCTTCTCCACAAAAAAAAAGTTTAGTATTTCAATGTACACATACGTCTTTCAGGAAACAATTTTCTAGTGCTTTTCTTTTCTTTTTTTTTAAGATTTTATTTATTTATTTGACAGAGATCACAAGTAGACAAAGAGGCAGGCAGAGAGAGTGAGAGGAGGAAGCAGGCTCCCCGCAGAGCAGAGAGCCCAATGTGGGGCTCGATCCCAGGACCCTGGGACCATGACCTGAGCCAAAGGCAGAGGCTTAATCCACTGAGCCACCCAGGTGCCCCTAGTGCTTTTTTTCTTATAACAAACTGATATTATAGTTTACTTTTACTTTCAACTGGATTAATTTTAAAATATGGTAAATTTTGAAATGTGATATTGGAGCTATCATATTCCTGTAGATTATCAATTTTGAGTGCTTTTTATTCCTTTTAAAAATTTTTTTTAAGATTTTATTTATTTATTTGATGGAGATCACAAGTAGGCAGAGAGGCAGGCAGAGAAGGGGGGTAAGCAGGCTCCCTGCAGAGCAGAAAGCCCAATGTGGGGCTCAATCCGAGGACCTGGGATCATCACCTGAGCCAAAGGCAGAGGCTTTAACCCACTGAGCTACCCAGGTGCCCCTTAAAATGGTTTCTGCCATAACTTGTTCCACCAGTAAGAAATGCATTCTATGTTAGTTCAACCCTTTTATAATCTTTTTATGAAACAAAAATGACAAATTTTCAGAGAAGTTGGAGAAGGATATCCCAGGTACAAAGGCATAGAAACGATAGCCCACTTTCTAAGATGTTCTAACATAGACGTGTGTGTGTGTGTGTGTGTGTGTGTGAGAGAGAGAGAGAGAGAGAGAGAGAAGCCTGAAAGGTAGATTGGGGCTAGCTTATAAAATGCCGTGTGTACCACGCTAAGGAATTTGACTTTATCTTGTGGGCACTAGAGACAAGGTTTTAAGCAAAAGCGTGACATCAATTACATTTTAGAAAGATGACTCTGGAGACAAGTATGCAGTAGGATTTGAGGAAGGAGAGGCAAGAGGAAGATGGTATCTCAGGTAAGAAGTGAAAATATGGCAGTGGCTATAATCTTGGGACAGAATGAAAAAGATGTAGGAGACACTTCTGCATAAAACTAACAGGACTTGCTTTTTTCCTTCTGTCAATATATTGAACTGCTACAAAAGCACCAACCCCCATGTGAAGAACAGGAGGGAGGAAAAGGGAGGATTAAGAGTGTAATCGGCCTCTGCTGTAGGGTTATCTATTGACTTTTATGTGCTGACAATTTTGCACTTATTTTGTGGTATCTTACTTTACTTTCTTAATCTGAATCTTCTCCAGAACCATTCAGCAAACAGAACAGTTCTCTTATTGAAGTACAAAGATTTATGATTTTTTGAACAAGCTAATTATACTTTGAATCCTGATTCAGAGGAGTTTTTTAACTTAAATTGCTTAACCAATTTTATTTTATCCCTAATTATCATCTTGGTATTAAAAAAACCCACAACATTTTTACTTTAAGATTTCATTTATTCATTTGAGAGAGAAAGAAAGCACGAGCGGGGTGGGTGGAGAGGTAGAAGAGAAGCAGACTCCCTGCTTCAGAGGGGGCCAGATGTGGGGCTTGATCCTGGGACACTGGAATCATGACCTGAGCTGAAGGCAGATGATTAACTGAGCCACCCAGGTGTCCACACAGCCTTTTTAATTACAGGAAAAAGCAATTGGTATTACTTACGCTGTTCAACTGTTCTGACACTCTACTGGAAATATGTGTTATGTACATAATCATCTACAAATACATATATACACACACACACACATATATGTGTATATATTTATATATGATTTTATATAAAAGTATATACATACAAAATTATACCTGAATTTATCCTGAAGTAGCATGAGTTTTCAGATTTGGGAACTTAAGAGTTTTATTATGGTACATTTAACCTGACCTGCATATTTCTTGCCACTCTATCTTCTAGAAATTTCTTCCGAACCAAGAAGCAAAACTTAGAAAAGATGAGAATGGAAAAAGAAGAAAAACATTTTAGAGAACAATTTGAGGTATGTTCTCCTCTGAAGGTAAAAGTTATAAACAGAAATTCCTAGCTTTTAATATTACTAAAGATCCTACAAGTGTTGCACCTCTGCCTCTGGGATAGATAGGACCAAAACTAAACAGCTGATAACGTTTTTTTCCTGATGCATTCTTATATTATCATGCCTTTATACCTGCTATCCCCTCTGTCTGGAAAAACCAAGTTATTCTTAAGGCTCTGTTCAACTGTCACCCACTCTTCTTGGGAAAGTAATTAAGCACATTTTATCTATTAAACACATATCTGTTCTAACACTGGTCTGTTTATAACACAGCCTGTGTATGTGTGTGTATTCTGAGCTAAACTCAAGTACTGTCTGAGTAAAGATTTTGTCTCATTCAAGTTTGCTCCTACCTCCCGACATATCTGGACACATAGAGTTCAGTGAGTGACTGACGAGATAAACAAATGAAACAAGTGAATGAAGGAAGCAGTATCTGAAGCTTCTTGACTTCTGTCATTATGAATCCATGGAGTATTTCCTCAATTCCAAGGTTCAAACAGTCCTTCCTTATAATTTCATATACTGTCATCATGAGAATTAAGAAACATATTGAATAGCTCCCAGGTCCCAGATACTGGATTGAGAGAGAGAATGTGGACATCCTGCTCACAGAATTTCTCCACGTCACTACTACTCCCCATTACGAAATGGGTCAAGATTAGGCTTAAAAAGCTCTTCATTTCATAACTTCTTGTCTTTCAGGTTTTATTTCCTGCTATTCTTCACCTTGCACTTCAGGCTTTGGCAACAAACTCTTCAGTTCTGTCCCTTCTATGAACATCCACTTCAGTCCTGTCCTGCTACTCCCTTCCTCCAGGCATTTACTTGGTCTGCTCCAACTATCTGGTGATACTCTTACTACTTTTCCCCATCTGACTAGCTTTCATTCACTTATCAACACTCATCAAGGCATCTCCTCTCCTCCAGGAAGACTGACCCACACTTGCTCATTAAGGAAATTCCTCTTCCTCTATATTCCTCTACATCTGAGCTTATCACAAGCATTAACATTATGGCAATTATGTGTTCACCAATTAAACTATGAGCTCTTGGAGGACAGGGTTATCTTATCTTTATATCCATGTGCAGAGCAGAATAAAATTACCTTTGTAAATGTCCAAAAATGTTTTTGGACTGAACAAAAAAGAATATACACAAATTCTTCATAATCATTAACCCACTGAGCCACCCAGGCGGCCCCCCCATAATCATTAATAACTCTTGCTTTGGACCAAAGCTGATTAGAGCTGTTATATCTAGAAGCCATGATATGAAATTATTTACTGCAACTGTGATATTATTAATTGAGAAACATTAGTGTAACAATTACTTGCTGAATTGACCTTACATTCCATTTAGTGCTTTTCTCATTCTGTGACTGTCTCATATCTCATGTGTATGATTCCATTCTTCCTTATTACCTGTGGTGACTTTTCCTTATATATCCTTAGAAAAACTATGCCACATTAGTAATTTTATTCAGCTCAAATCACAAAAGTTTAGTGCCTCATTTGTGCTAGGCATTAAGAGTACAAGGTTGAATAAAACTGTCTTCCATTTTCATTTTAAGATAATAGGTTTATTAAATACTGTAATAGGAGTATATACAAAGTGTAGTTAAACAGAAAATTATACATTGCTGTTGTTTAAGTCTTCATGAGAAGTGGTTTAAGAGGAAAAAAGTGTTTTGGGCAGAGAAAACCACATGAGCATTGGCCGGTAAGTATAAAAGGTAGCTGGTATATTCAGGACCATCACATAGCTTGATGTGACTTCATAATGGGACAGAAATGGGAGCATGGGAAATGACCATATGCCAAAGAACCTAAATGTCAAGGTGAGAAATGTGGATCTTATCATGAAAGCAATGAAGAATCTTTAGAATTTGACAAAAAGCAAAATGCCTGATTAATTTTCATTTTAAGAAATCACTGTATTCATAATGAACAATGGCCTGGAAAAGGGTAAGAAATCAATCAGTGAGGAAGCTATCACTTTGTTAGACAAAAGAAAAATCTATGGATCAGATCCCGTTTGGTATAGAATGATGTATTTTATCATTCAAACTCCACACACTTCTGAGAGTGGAAGAAGGCATACCTAATCCTAATCCTAAGTATATGTAGAGACACTAAATATAAGCAGACTGTCCTGAGCAGAGGGAGATGTCTGGCCACCCTAATTTGGTTAAGTACACATCTGTAAATATAAGCTTTGTGTTGTGGAACTTTTTCTGAGTCAACAGATATCAGCCCATTAGAAGGTGGTATACCTAGAGCTGTATAGGCTGGCTAGTTTATCATACAGAAGAAAACCTCCTTTAAGGTCATAAATTGAATTTCTCATCAGTTTTTTTCACAAATGCCTGTCTCTGACGCCAGGAGAGTGGGAATTGCCCCCTATACCTACTACTTTATATATAAGCCCACCCAGAGAGGAAGAGTAGAAAGAGGGCCACTTAGGAATGCTAGGTATGTAAGGACATTATACACTCTAAAGCGCTATACACAAGGAGGTTTTTTTCTTTCCCTCTTTTTTAAACTTCCCCATTCCTGAGTGGGGTGGTATCCTTATTACTGGAACACTTAACATCCATGGAAATTAATTTATACCCATGTTATAAATATCTCATCCACTGGAATTCATTCTAGTACAGCTAGATAAGTATGAAAACACTTTGAAAATATGTGCCAAATTAAATGTAATATTCTAGCATTTTACTACTATTTTCCTATTCCTTCTGAGGTTATTTAATACTTAGTATTTTGAGTTTGAGGTTACTATCTTACAGCCTCCATTAATTTTGTTAGAATAAAAACTGCACACACAGTCTGATTAGTAATTTCTGCTTTCAGTATGACAAAGAGATTACTGTCATCAACACAGCAGTGGCATGTTCCAGTAATTCAAGGAATGGAATATTCGATTTGCCAATAACCCCTGGAGAAGAACTACAAGTCATTGATACCACTGAAGAAAATCTAGTGATTTGTCGCAATTCCAAAGGCAAATGTAAGCTGCTGGCTTATCACCCATAAAATCTCTGTTTAAAAGAAAACTATCAAAGCATTCTTGCAGCATTCTGGCTATAACGTTCAGATTAGTAATGGTGATTTTTGTTTCTACAGATGGATATGTACTGATGGAACATCTAGATTTCAAGTAAGTGGTTTGCTTTTATACTACAAATCATGAATTCTAAAAAACTTAATACACTGTTGTGCACATTAGTCTCAAAGAAAGACTACTGAATTTATTTTAATTTAGGAAGTTTTAAGGATTACTTTGGAAGAGACTTTATTCTTGTCTCCTGAGTACATTATGACTTCTCTACAGAGTAGAATGATCAAACTGGGTAAGAAATCTGACACTCACTACTCCACTGGCCTCTATTTTTCTGTCTTCTCAGGCATCAAGGCTGGTCACCTTAGGAATATCAAGCTCCAGTGGCAGGGGCTGCCCTAGTAAGGACTTGTCTGAGAGCTCAGACCTGCCTCACCTCAGGTTCAGTTGGCATGTCAAATGGGCTGGGGGACCTGTGGAAACGGAGAAGAGAAAAACAAACCCTCCACATTCAGATGTTGGTTTTACTCCTAAATGATTATCTTTCAATGTCTATGTCAGTCTCTGTTTCACTGCTGACTCAAGAGAGTATGAAACACTGTGTGTTAGCATTTGAGCATCTATTTAATGAGCCATAGCCCAAGTTGGAAATCACGCCTTATGGCACCTAGGCAGCTATGCAGATGGTTAGTTTGCTTCTAATATTAGCACATGAATGTTTATAATTTCCAGAAGATATTGTGCATTTAAATTGGGTGCAATTTACTTCTGAGAAGTAAATAGTGTAACCAAGGTCTTTAAAATACTCAGATTTAAGGTATAATCTTAAAATGTAATTATGGCTCAGTCTATAAGTATCCTTCTCCTTAATCAAAAATATCAACGCTGTTCAATATTGGCTCCTTTTGGAACAGCATGCTAAATAGTAATTTATTCCTAAACGAAGAGCCTAAATATATTTAACACAATTTAAATACTATACATAAAGCTGTCAATTTAAAACATCCTGTCGTCCAAAGTGAGAAAAATAATTCTATGCCTGAACACCTATGAAAAAATGAGACGGAGCTGTAAATAACTGCCTAGCCAGGGGAGACATTCTACGGGGCATACAGCTGTCTTAAAAAATGTTGGCATTTTCAACACAAAAACTGGACAATTTTGCTCCGTTGTTTTTGTTTGTTGGTTTAAGATTTGTATATTTTAGAGAGAGAGCACAAGTGGGTGAGGGAGAAAGATCTCCAACAGACTCCACGCTCAGCATGGAGCCTGACACAGAGCTCTATCTCACAACCCTGAGATCACAATCTGAGCTGAAACTGAGTCAGATGCTTAACCAAGGAGCCATTCAGGCACCCCCTTTGCTCTGTTCTTTGCCTTCAAGGGATGGAATTAGTCCCATGACCTCATTCTTTATACTGTGAGACTTCTAAAAAATTTTTCTTAAATTCAATTAACATACAGTGTATTAGTTTCAGAGGCAGAGTTCACTGATTCATCAGTTGCATATAACACTCAGTGCTCCTTACAGCACACCCCCTCCTTAATGCTATCATCCCACCCACTCCCCTCCAGCAAGCCTCAGTTTGTTTTCTGTAGTTAACAGTCTCTTAGGATTTGCTGTGAGACTATTTTTAAAGTTTCTAGGTACTTTTATCTTCTTTTCATGTTCCAAATGGTACTCACCAATAAAAGCCAAGCAGCAGAAATATTCATAGAGGAAAGGGGAATATGGCAGAATACAAGAACTCTAGGCTCGTTTCATCCCACGAATACATCAACCTAAATACCCCAGAAATCCATCTGAAGACCAGTGGACAAATTCCACAATTAAAGGTAGAGAAGAGGCCACATCAAAGAAGGTAGAAAGTATGGAAACACAGCTTGGGAGAGAAATGGATCATGGCCTCTGTGGTGGGAAGGGAGTCACAGTTGTCTGTTGTCTAAAAATGCAAGATGAATTCCCAGAGCAAGTGGCTTGGAATGGAAGTGGGGCCAAATTCCAGCAGAGTTTAAAGCCTGGAGTTTTAAAGGTTAGTGTGCTTGGCTCTGAGAGAGCATGGAGGACACTGGGGCTGCTCTTAGAGAAAGGGCGAGACAGCTCAGGAACAATGTGGAAACAGCCATGTGAAGAGCACCTGGGGCACACAGTAGGGAGGTTAGTTGCTTAGCTCTAAGCATGTCTCAGGAGAGCATTCAGGGCCAGACCCCTCCAGGAACAAAGGAACTGACAGGGCGATTTCCCTCCCCCACCCCTCAGCATAAGAGCCATACTCACTACCTAACTTGCTTACACCAAGTCCCCCCCACCTACCCAAGCTTGGAAGAACTACTTTTCCTAGTCTGCTCGCCTCAGTAGGGTGGCAAGCCTCACCCCCCAGAAGACCAGCCCAAATCCCTGGCAACACCCCATCTCCCAACCTGGGAGTTTTGTGAGACCTCAGTTCCAGTGGCAACAGTGACAGGTCTCATTTCTAGTTAAAAACACCACATTCAGCCCAGGGCCACAGCCCACAAGAGGCAAAGAGAACCTCTGCAGACAACTGGCCTGAAGATAAACCAGCCAGAGTTCTGGAGACACTCCCAGAAGCGCCAGGCCCGGGGAACAGGGGATACTACACTGCAGTACACTATAGAACTTCTTCCTAAAGCTATTACCCTCAAGAACAGGAGATGTAACTGACTTTCTTAATAAAGAAACAGGCATAGAGACTTAGACAAAATGATTAGAAGAATTTGTCCCAAATAAAAGGACAAGCCATGGTTGGAAATCTAAGCAGAAGAGATACAAGTAACATGCCTGCTAGAGAATTTAAAGCAAAAATCATCGGGATACAGGACTTGAGAAAAGAGTGGAGGACATCAGTGAGATCCTTAACACAGAGATAAGGAATAACACAGAAGGGATAAAGGACTCAATAAATGAAATGAGAAATAGGCTTGGTGGAATGAACAGCAGGCTGGAGGAAGCAGAGGAATGTATTAATGACCTAGAAGACAGAGTCAGGGATAGTAATCAAGCTGACTACAAGAAAAAATATACAAAACAAGAACAGACTTAGGGAACTTAGTGATTCCATCAAACATAGTAACAGTCATATTATAGGAGTCACAGAAGAAAGAGAGAAAAGGAGGTAGAGAATTTGATGAAATAGCTGAAAACTTCCTTAATCTGGGGAAGGAAATAGGCACAGAGAACCACCAACAAAAGCAGATCTATATCAAGACATAATGTAATTAAAACTCTTAAAAGCAGCAAGACAAAAGACTTACATACAATGGAAACCCATGAGGCTACCAGTGGATTTTTTTCACAGAAACTTTGAATATATCATGCCATTCTCTTCTGGCTTGCAAAGTGCTGAATGGGAAAAATCTGTAGCCAACAATACTCTAACCAGCAAGGCTATCATTCAGAATAGAGGAGAGAGTTTCTCAAACACTAAAGGAGTTCATGACCACTAAATCAGCCCTGCAAGAAATATTAAAGGGGACTCTTTGAGCAGAAAGACTAAAATGACAATATGAAGGTAGGAAACACAAAAGCAGTAAAAAGCGGTAAAAATTTCTGTGAAAAACTGGTCAAGAAATTCACAAAATAGAAGGATGTACAACAGGACAACAAATACCTAAAACATGGGGAGGAAAGGGGTAAAGAATAGGTTCAAACTTTAAATGACCATCAACTTAATGTAGACCCCCTATGCAAATATTACATACAAAACTAATGGTTACCACAAATCAAAAACAATAAATATACAAAAAAAGAAAAGAAATCCAAATATATCACTAAAGAAAACCAGCAAATTCTGAAAGACAAGGATCAGAGAAATCTTCAGAACCAATGGCAAAACAAGTAATAAAATGGCAATACATATCTATCAATAGTTATTTTGAATGTAAGTGGACTAAACAAAAGGCACAGGATGACAGAATGAATAAAAAAAAAACACCCAAGACCCAGGGTGCCTGGGCAACTCAGCCCATTAAGCTGCTCACTCTTGATTTCAACTTGGGTCATGATCTCAGGGTCCTGGGACTGAGCCATATGTGGGGCTCCTCACTCAGCAGGGTGTCCACTTCAGGATTCTCTCTCCCTCTCTCCCCCCATCCAAATAAATAAATCTTAAAAAAAAAAGACCCATCTATATATTGCCTATAACAATTCATTTTAGACTTAAAGACACCTGCAGATACAAAGTGAAGGATGGAGAAACATCATGCAAGTTGATGTCAAAAGAAAGCCAGGGCAGTCATGCTTCTATCAGACAAAATAGACTAAAAAAAAAAAAAAAACCTATAACAGGAGACAAAGAAGGACACCACAAAATCATAAAGGGGACAAACCAATGAGAAGATACAATAATTGTAAATATTTATGCACCCAACACAGAATCGCCCAAATACATAAAACAGTGAGTAACAAACATAAACTAACCAATACAATAACAGTAAGGGACTTTTAACACCCCACTGACATCAGTGGACAAATCAACAGAAAATCAAGGAGACAATGGCTTTAAAGGACACCACAATAAGACAACAGAAAGAAATAAAAGGCATTCAAATCAGTAAGGAAGAAGTAAAACTTTCACTATTTGCAGACGACACAGTGCCATATATAGAAAACCCAAAAGAGTCCACCAAAAAAACTGCTAGAACTGATAAATTCAATAAAGTCACAGGATACAAATTCAATGTACAGAAATATGTAGCATTTCTATACACCAGTAATGAAGCAGAATGAGAAATTAACAATCCCATTTACAATTGCACCAAAAATAAGATACCTAGGAAGAAATCTAACCAAAGAGGTGAAAGATCTGTACTCTGAAAACTATGAAACACTCATCAAAGAAACTGAAGACAACATAAAGAAATGGAAAGACATCCCATGCTCATGGATTGGAGAAACAAATAATGTTGAAATGTCTATACTAACCAAATGTCTATACTACCCAAAATACTACACATTTAATACAAACCCTATCAAAATACCAACAGCATTTTCACAGAACTAAAACAATCCTAAAATTTGTATGGAACCACAAAAGATCCCAATTAGCCAAAGCAATCTTGAAAAAGCAAAGCAAAGCTGGAGACGTCACAATTCCATACTTCAAATTATATTACAAAGCTGTAGTATAACAAAACAGTAACAAAAACTGAAACCAAAACAGATACATAAATAGACAATGCAAAAGACTCCAGCAAAAGTTTGCTAGTACTGCTACATGAATTCAGAAAGTCACAGGATATAAAATCTATACACAGAGGCCAGTTGTATTTCTATACACTACCAATGATGCAAAAAAAGAGAAATCCAAGGAATCCATCCTATTTAACAACTGCACCAAAAAACCAAAGAGGTAAAGGAACTCTGAAAACTATAGAACACTTATGAATGAAATTGAGGAAGACACAAAGAAATGGAAAAACATTCCATGTTCATGGACTGGAAGAACAAATATTGTCAAAATGTCTATGCTACCCAAAGCAATCTACACATTCAATGCAATCCCTATCAAAATACCATGACCTTTTTTCACAAAGCTGAAACAAACAATCCTAAAATTTGTATGGAACCAGAAAAGACCCTGAGTAGCCAAAGGAATGTTGAAAAAGAAAACCAAAGCGGAGGCATCATAATTCTGGACTTCAAGCTGTATTACAAAGTTGTCATCATCAGGACAGTATTGTACTGGCACAAAAACAGACACATAGATCAATGGAACAGAAAATTGAGCCCAGAAATGGACCCTCAACTATATGGTCAACTAATCTTTGACAAAGAAGGAAAGAATATCCAATGGAAAAAAGTCTCTTCAACAAATAGTGCTGGGACAACTGGACAGCCAAATGCAAACAATGAAACTGGACGACTTTCCTATACCATACACAAAAATAAACTCAAAATGCATAAAAGACCTAAATGTGAGAAAGGAATCCATCAAAATCCTAGAGGAGAACACAGGCAGCAACCTCTTTGACCTCAGCCACAGCAACTTTTTGGTAGACATGTCTCCAAACGCAAGAGAAACAAAAGCAAAAATGAACAATTGGGACTCCATCGAGATAAAAAAGCTACACACATTCAGTGCAAAGAAAATAGTCAACAGAACTAAAAGGCAACCTATGGAATGGGAAAAGATATATGCAAATGTCTTATCAGATAAAGGGCTAGTATCCAGAAATCTATAAAGAACTTAACAACTTTTTGCCAACACCCCAAAACCCAAAAAAATCCAGTCAAGATATGAGCAGAAGGCCTAAACAGATATTTCTCCAAATAAGACATACAAATGGCCAATAGACATATGAAAAAATGCTCCATATTACCCAGCATCAGGGAAACAAAATCAAAATCACTATAGGAAAAAAAAAAAAAACAACAACACATACACACACACACAATGAGCTACCACCTCACATCAGTCAGAATGGCTAAAATGACTCAAGAAATGACAGATGTCAGCAAGGATGTGGAGAAAGGGGAACCCTCTTATACTGTTGATAGGAATGCAAACTGGTGCAGCCATTATGGAGGCTCCTCAGAAAGTTAAAAATAGAACTACCCTATGACCTAGCAATTGCACTACCAGGTATTTAACCAAAGGATACAAACATAGTGATCCGATAGGGCACATATAACTCAATGTTTGTAGCAGCAAAATCCACAACAGCCAACCTATGGAAAGAGCCCAGGCATCCATTGATGGATGAATGGATAAACATATGGTCTATATATACAATGGAACATTACTCAGCCATCAAGAATGAAATTTCATCAAAGAATGAAATCTTTCCATTTGCAACAATGTGGATGGAACCAGAGGGTATTATGCTAAGTGAAATAAGTCAGGCAGAGAAAGACAAATGCCAGATGACTTCATTCATGTGGAATTAAAAAAAAACAAAACAGATGAACACAGGGGAAGGGAAGGAAAAGTAAAATAAGATGAAAATAGAAAGGGAGGCAAACCATAAGAGATACTGAACTCTAGGAAACAAACTGAGGGTTGTTGGAAGGGAGGGGTGGTGCATGGGGAAAGGGATAATTGAGAGACAAGCATTAAGGAGGGCACTCAGTATGTTGTATGCAACTGAAGTTGTTGTATGCAACTGATGAGTCACTGAATTCTACCCCTAAAACTAATAATAGGTATATGTTAAATAAATTGAATTTTAATAAAGAATAAAAAAACAGACACATAGATCAGTGGAACAGAATAGAAAATCCAGAAATAAACCCAACAATTAGACAGTCAATTAATCTTCCACAAAGCAGGAAAAAAACATCCAACAGGAAAAAGACTGTCTCTTCAACAAATGGTGTTGGGACAGCAACGTGCAAAAGAAAGAAACTGGACCATCTTCTTACACTATACACAAAAATAAACTCAAAATGGATTAAAGACCTAAATGTGAGACCTGAAACCATAAAAATGCCAGAAGAGAGCACAGGCCGTACTTTCTCTGACACTGGCCATAGCAACTTTTTTCTAGATATGTTACTGGGGCAAGGGAAACAAAAGCAAAACTTAAACATTAGGACTACATCAAACTAAAAAGCTTCTCCAGAGTGAAGGAAACACTAAACAAAACCAAAAGGCAACCTACAGAATGGGAGAAGATATTTACAAATGACATACCTGATGAAGAGTTGATACCCAGGGGCACTTGGGTGCCTCAGTGGGTTAAGCCTCTGCCTTCAGCTCAGGTCATGATCTCAGGGTCCTGGGATAGAGTACCATATCAGGGGTCTCTGCTCAGCGGGGAGCCTGCTTCCCCTCCTCTCTCTGCCTCTCTACCTACTTGTGATCTCTCTCTCTTTGTCGAATAAATAAAATCTTAAAAAAAAAGTTGATATCTAGAATACTAAAGAACTAATAAAACTCACCCCCCCAAAACCAAAAACAAATAATCCAGTTAAAAAATGGGCAGAAGACATGAACAGACATTTCTCCAAAGAAGACATACAGATGGCCAACAGACTCATGACAGCATGTTCAACATTACTCATCATCAGGGAAATGCAAATCAGAACTACAATGAGATATCACTTCACACCTGTCAGAATAGCTAAAATCAACAACACAAGAAACAACAGGTGTTGGTAAGGACGTAGGGGAAAAGGAAGCCTCGTGCACTGTTGGTGGGAATGCAAACTGGTGCAGCCCTTGTGGAAAACCGTATGAAGGTTCTGCAAAAAGTTCAAAATAGGATTACCATATTACCCAGCAATCACACTACTGGATATTTACTCAAAGAAAACAAAAACATTCAATCAAAGGATACATGCACCCAATAGCCAAATTATGGAAGGAGCCCAAATGTCCATCATGTCCAATGAATGAATAAGGAAGTTGTGTGTGTGGGGGGGGGTGGATATTACTCAGCCAAAAAAAAAAAAATCTTGCCATCTGCAATGATGTATATAATGCTAGGGAGTATAATGCCAAGTGAACTAAAACCAAGAAAGACAAATACCATATGATTTCATTCAAATTCACTCAAATTTGAGAAACAAAACAAATGAGTGAAGGGGGAAAAAAGAGACAAACCAAGAAACAGACTTTCAACTAGAGAACAAACTCATGGTTACCAGCAGGGAAGTGGGTGGGGGGATGTGTGAAATAGGTGATGGGGATTAAGGAGTGTACTTGCCATGATGAGTACAGGGTGATTAAGAACTTAAAAAAAAAAAAAAGTATTCATAAAGTTCAGAGAGGAAAATAGGCAAAATTATAAATAACAGTGATAACAAACAAGATATGAATGAAATGCCTACAAGATTAAGATATGTTTTACAGATAAAATGACACTGAAATTTAGTCTTTATATGCAAGTATGTTCGCTGGACAAGGGGCACCCCCAGATGGAAAATCCATGCTGTGTCTGGTGGGTGATGGCAAAAGCTGTAATGGGGTAAAATTTGCAACTAGAATATGACAGAATTCATTTGGGCTTTTTCCTTAGAGTGAGGAGCCAAACAAAGATCTTAAGCAGGAAAGCAGTGTCCGATGTTTAGAGAGGAAGGAAGAAAAACTATCACAGCAACACAGGTGATAAACTGAAGAGACTAGTTATTTTTCCAATATTCTAGACAAAAAGCCTTAATTTAAGACAGCAGCAATAGAACTACCTAGTATAGGAGCCCCAATAGAAGTGGTAAAGAGACAGAATGTCAGGGCACCTGGATCGGTCAGTCAGTTAAGCATCTGCCTTCAACTCAGGTCATGATCCCAGGGTGCTGGGATCAAGTCCTGCATCGGGTTCCCTGCTCAGCAGGGAGCCTGCTTCTCCCTCTGTCCCCTCCCCCTCTGCTCCTGCTCTCACTCTCAAAAATAAATAAAATCTTTAGAAGTACAAGTGGAAGAGAGAATTAGGGAATGACTCAGATTTCCTTTTTGAGAGATAAGGCTGGTACGAAAGACTGGGAATATATTTCTGCTTGGACCTCCTCTGAATTAAATCTGCTACTCAGTGCAAGTGTAGCCCTCTCCCATGCTGCAAGAAAAGACCTGTTACAGTGTGCACTGTAGAAGATTGGGCTAAGTATGGCCTGTGGGCAAGGTGGTAAGTGAGAGGCTAAGCCGAGACCTTTCTTGTAACAATCCTGTCCAACAGAGTAAGAAACCATGAATCACTCTTGTCACCTCATCACATGGTCTCTTGTACTAATTTAATAGCTCAGCTCTAAGCCTCAATTTCCTCAGTAAAACAGGGCTAGTAACACTCAACTTGTCTACTTCACAGTGTTGTTATCAGGCTATAATATATAAACAAAATATAAACAAAAATGTCCTAAAATCCTTAGTATGTAATACCGTATAATTTTTTTAAAAAGATTTTATTTATTTACTTATTTGACAGAGAGAGATCACAAGTAGATGGAGAGGCAGGCAGAGAGAGACAGAGAGGGAAGCAGGCTCCCCACTGAGCAGAGAGCCCAATGCGGGACTCAATCCCAGGACCCTGAGATCATGACCTGAGCCGAAGGCAGTGGCTTAACCCACTGAGCCACCCAGGCACCCTGTAATACCATATAATTATTAATACCGGGTCTTTCTGTAGTTGGAAGATGTTAGAAACAAAAATATGGTTTTGACATTCAAATCTTAAGATTTGAAAGAAGGGCTGGGATATTATAGGAAAATTGAATGTTTTCTATGTTTTTAAAATATGAATCATTTGGTCTAATAGAAGCTAGTATCTAATTACTATTTATTGATATGGAAGGGTTTTTAGGAAGAATAACTGCTTCTATTGATTCTATCAATAATCAATGTGGTTATATGTCTATTTCACTGATGTCAGCCACATTTCTTTCATTCTTTAAATCATAGCATTCAAACTAAACTTCTAATGTACCAGGTTTTTAAATGTAAACACTGTAATGCCGCTGCTGCCCAAGCAGATGCCATCTGTCTCCTAGAAACCGTAACCTAGCATAATACTTAAAGATGGACTTTTTTTTTTTTTTTTAATTTGACAGAGAGAGATCACAAGCAGGCAGAGAGGCAGGCAGAGAGAGAGGAGGAAGCAGGCTTCCTGCTGAGCAGAGAGCCCAACAAGGGGCTCGATCCCAGGACCCCGAGACCATGACCCGAGCCAAAGGCAGAGGCTTTAACCCACTGAGCCACTCAGGCGCCCCAAAGATGGACTTTTTAATTTTGTATAAAATATATCTTTGTATATATTATATACAATAATTGTATAAGATATACAAAGATAAATGAATAACAACATTCAAAGGAACTTGAT
The DNA here is from genome assembly GCF_002288905.1 of Enhydra lutris kenyoni. Lineage (NCBI taxonomy): Eukaryota > Metazoa > Chordata > Mammalia > Carnivora > Mustelidae > Enhydra > Enhydra lutris. Next base: position 25,588,135 of record NW_019154093.1, on the reverse strand, counting down.
CCTAACAGAGGCTAACACTGGCACGCTCCAATTCATTTATAGGGCCAGGCCTCCAGCAACCTGTAAACGTGTACCAACAAAACCTTCCCTTCCTCCTCCTTTTTTAAAAAAGATTTTATTTATTTATTTGACAGAGAGAGACACAGTGAGAGAGGAAACACAAGCAGAGGGAGTTGGAGAGGGAGAAGCAGGCTTCCCGTGGAGCAGGGAGTCCAACACAGAAGTCGATTCCAGGACCACTGAATCATGACCTGAGCCTGAAGGCAGATGCTTAACAACTGAGCCACCCAGGCACCCTCCCTTCCCCCTTTTGAGTATCTCTGTGAAACACTTGGCTCTTCCAAGATGACATAGCATTCTCTTGACAAGGCCCTCTCCCGCACATCTTAAGAACATTTAAACACAGATTCTGGGGTACCTGCATGGCTCAGTCAGTTAAGCATCTGCCTTCATCTCAGGTCATGATCCCAGGACCCTGGGATTGAGGCCCACATGAGGCTCTCTGCTTAGCAGGGAGCCTGCTTCTCCCCCTCAGTTGCTCCCCCTGCTTGTGCATGCACACTCTGTCAAATAAATAAAATCTTAAAAAAAATAATAAAACATAGATTCTAAGGGGGAGAAAAGGAAGAGAAAACAATGACCATATAATGGCATTCCTAGAAAGTGCTTGTTAAAGGGTAGGAATGATATTTTCTTCAGTTTCTTCCAACATCTGTTTTCTTTTCAAACTTCCTATAATAAGCATCCATACCCATGCAATTTAGGAAATAAAGGAAAAACATTTCAACTAATCAAAACAAATATCTTTAAAGTTTGCATTAAGCAAATTGAAATCTTTACTTATATATGTTTTTAATAAGGGTTAGAGTACAATGTTTTTTAGATCATTTCATTTAGATAAATATGAATGGTGTACCATTTATAAGTACATAGACTCACATCTACATTGTCCAATCTCTAGCATAGGCAGCCCTTAGTGTGAAGTTCTACTTTTAGTCTGAGGTACTTTTCCTTCCTATTCTCTGGCTATGGTAGACAGATTTTTTTTCCCTCTGTGGTCCTTGTGCCCTGGTGTTATTCCTGTAAACACGTGACTTAGCAAATGGGACTTTACAGATGAAATTAAGGTTGCTAGCCAGTTGACCTTAAAACCGAAAGATGATCTGGGTGAGCCCAATTTAATCACAGGGGCCCTTCAAATCCCAAGAGTAAAGCAGAAGAGTCAGCTCCCCAGTCAGAGAAATACAGTGACAGAAGAGACGGGAGAGATTCAAAACATGAGTCCCCTTTGCTGACCTTAAGGATGAAGGGAGCCACAGGCCTGAGAACGATAGTGCCCTCTAGAAGCTGCAAATGAGCCCTAGCCAACAGCCACAGAAGAAATGGGACTTCTGTCCCACAGCAGTGTGGAACTAAATTCTGCCCATAACCTGAAAGAGCCTTGAAACAGACTACTTCCCAGAGCCCAACCCTACCAGTGCTTTGGTTTTCAAGCCTTGTGTGACCTGAAGAAACAACACTGAAGCTCTGACTTACAGAACTGTAAGATAACAAATTTGTGTTAAGTCACTAAGTTTTTGTAATTTGTTATAGCATCAATAGAAAATATAACAGCTAAAGATAGAAACTACAATGTATGACAAAAGTGAATTCTTCAAGGAAACCTAGGCAATATTTTTCTACAAAAGCTTTCTCTGTAACTATTAACTGACATGTAGAATATTAGCTTAATGACTCAGCAGAAACAAAAATAGCTTTCACATTAACCAGAGACTTTAATTGGATTTTGTGAAAAAAGCTTATAAGCAATCAAGCTGCTTTTCTCTTTTGTGTTTGTTACTTATAAGTACGCACAGTGCAAATATTAATCAGGGAGAACCTGTAACTATGAAATGCTATGTTGTTCAAGATGACATCTTTACCATGTGGTTACTGGAAGACAGAGCCTTCCCACTGATCATTTAACACCCACAAAAAATACGTAACAAACAAAACTGAAATTTGAATCTATGGTTATTAAAACACAAAAGCATTTGAAGTCGGGGCTTTTTTCCTTTTTCCTGAAATAAATTATAAAGAGTGATCCCAATTTCAAAGGTTTAAAAAAAGGTTTTAATAGATATATATCAAGTGCTTCAACAGGTGACTCAGCCTATGGAGTATTTTTTCTTTTTCAAAAATAGGCTAAGGAAGAATGAACATAGGATATTCTTGAAAATGTTTTGACTAATATCCAATCTTGCATTTTCTTATGATTGTCATGGTCATAACCTAATGGCTATCAACTTTCAGTTTTATTTGTTGCACTCAAAATTCACTGTATGATATTTAAGCATACATGACAAAGAACACAGGCATTCTTCTTAAAACAATATTTAGATTACTCTGCTTAGAGTTCACAGTTCTCTAACAATTTTACATTAAACACGCAAAACATTGTACAACCAGAGAGATTTGTGAACAGTCTTGAGAGAAAGCTGTATTTTGGTACATTAAGGCAGCTTCAGCCAACAACTTAAGAAGTTCTGAATATTTGTTGCCACAAAAGACAAGTTCAAAATTTGAATATTTGATGTTTTCAAGAAATTTTAAGTCACTTAAAATAAGAATACCATATTTCGTGAAACTGTGGTCTTAAACGTTTTTACCACTATATTCTTACCACATTACACTTCTAAAATCAAGATAGTCATCCTATCAGTATCAAAGATTTCTATTAAAAAGAAGAAAGGAAGGGATTTACCTTAAATATGATGATAAACCCTGTATTTAAGTAAGGGCCCTCAAACAGTTTCTCACACACGTCTGTGAGGTAGGTTATTGTCCACATTTTGTAGATGAGAAAATCCAACCAAACTGAGAATCACATTCCAAATTAATTTTTGTTCTTTGCTCTGCATTATTTCTTGCCTTTACAAACATTTTAAAGGGTTGAACTGTAAAGATTCTTAATCACTGCATTCATTTTAAAAACATGAGAAAGCAGCCAAAGTTTCACCAAAATGACTTAAGAAGTGAAACAACATAAAGGCAACAGAAAAATACATCCAGTGAACAGCTTCTGACAGTGATAGGGTGAGGTATAGGCAAAGGAGCCTGAAAACCAAACAGGCAAAAGCAAACAATGTAACCATCTGTGGAGGGCAGAACTGAGGGAAAACAAGAGCAATTAGAAAAAACAACTTCAGACAAATTTTTGACTAATTATTACTATTCCTATAATTTGAGAAGGCACAATTAAGGTGTTTTGTTTAGAGCAATTAATCTATTTTTTTTCCATTCAGGAAAATATTATCCATCTAGAAGAATGGCCTTTCTTTGTAACAAAATTAACTTAAAAGGGATTTTTAGCTGTGAGAAATAAACTCTTATAATAAGCAGCAAAAAATTAACTATGTAAGTTAAAAAATTAACTAAGCAGCAAAAAACTAACTATGTAGTTCTCTGGGGCTAGACCATTCCTGTGCCTCCTTGAAATTTTAAATCAACACAAAGCAGTTAACCTTGCAAAATCACACAGATAAACCTTGTCAAAATTCTGTGTATGTTCAGAAAAGTTTTCATGCTAAGATACTCTACAAATACTTCAGCTTTTTTTCCTGGAAAGAACACACTACTCTGGGGTTTCCTTAATTGCACTTTAAATGTAACTGAAATTTACCTATCTTGCTTGTCCAAATAATCATGAGCTACCTCCGCAAAACCTAAACTGCTTTGGATATAAACAGTAGTTACCCGAAATCCCATCACAGTCATGGCTGCAAATGGCACTGCTCTGCAGTGGGGCAGTAAACGCGAACACTGGCTCACTACGCTAATACCGGCCCACAGTCTGGTAACTTCTAGACCCAGGCTGACTCTTATCAGGTTCTGGCTGAAAAAGTTTAGTTAAAACTCAGTCCAGTCTCACTGTGAGTCAGGTTCTTTATGCTCTTACTGTTTACTTTATGCTATTACTGTTCAGTGGTATCAAATCCATCAAGATTATATGTGGAAAGGCTAGTAAGGAAGCCAGGAACTTGTTCAAGTAACGTATCATTTTTTTAAAGCTCATCAAACAAATGACATTTCAAAGTTCTGTAAGATCTGGGAGAATATCAAGCCAATAATAATTAGGTAGTTTGTGAACAGAGATATACTCTATGAAAACAGTGTTTATCATCTAAATACCCATACAAAATGAAAAATTATCAATCTGTACATGAAATTTAGATAAACCTAATTCAGATAACAGTCAAAAACTATTATAATTTAAGATAGGGGCTGCACCTACTTTTACTTTTTATAAAAGACTGTGCTACAAGGATCAAGTAAATAAAATTAAAGGAAGAATCATGCTTAAAACACCTTCAGTATTTTATAAGCACCCTCAATAATTCAAAAGTACTTATAAATATCAATATACTAATCATAAATAATTTTAGTATAATCAACTAGTTCCAATAATTAAGAAATATTCAGTTAGGATTACTTTATGTCACTCAAAGACTTGAAAGCAATACATCTGGGTTTATATTTATTACTCAACTACTCAGATGTTTCAGTGATTCAGACTGTTCTCCCCTTGAGGAAGGTGGGACAGAAAGAGCAGTGGTCATTGCTGAATACTTGTATGGCATTAAAGCTTTATGAAGAGCTTTGTGGTCCTGCTTCCTCGACTAGAAAATGGTTATACCTCACAAGATTACTGTAGTGTATTAACTATGTTAATAGACATGGTCTCTGGATCTAAAAATCACTATAAAAAAGTATGGAACACTTCTAATACTTCAAATTAGTAATATTTTGCTTATGCCAAGTGCACATGATGTTTTAACGTGTTCAGTTTTCTAGATGACTTTTGCCATTTGTATTCTAGAGGACAGCTGTATTTAAATTTTTTTTCAAGTATAAACCTTTAAAATGCCTCACCAAATACAGAACATTGACACTAGTATAAAATCTCTAAATATATAAAAAGTGAACACTAACACAATCACACAAAAAAGGCAAAGACAGAACTTTAAAGCTCAAATGTACCTTGGAGGCCTTCTAGCCTATCCTCCCACTTTAGTGGTTACAAACTGAGGTCCAACATAGGTGTGATTTACTAACAGATTGCACATATTCCTCATCCAGAATTTCCAATAGAGCCTCTGAGAATGATTATTAAAATAAATTACCTTCCCTATTTAAAAAGTCACAGAATGACAGAATGACCAGGTAAAGATATGCCAGACTGAAAAGATGGAGTTCTTTAAAAACAAAAACAGACAAAACCATGAACATGGTTTGCATTTAGATATTGAGATTTCACAGCCATCAACAGGATTTAAATTATTAACCAGTGGCAGACAAAGATACCGTGTCTGTGGGAAGCATATTCTAAGCTTTTCTATTTTATAAGTGGAAGGTACAGTACTTATATTAACTCAGTATACTGCACATTAATAGAAACTACAGATAAATTCAAACAGTCAGAAAACCTGTAACAGTTGTCTATGATTATTTTCTTAATTATGTCTCTTCCAATATAAAAAAAAAAAAAAGTTTATGTTCCCTGAGTACAAACTGGCTAGAGAATAAGAAAAAGCAACAATTATGCAACTCTCATGGGAACCCTATTTGCAGAAAATGGAGAATTGTCTGTAAAACATACAGCCAATTATCTGACAGAGAAATACTGGTACTTCCAATTAATTTAGGCTCCTAGATTCTTGTTATAGCAGACTAATACCAAGGAACAAAATACTTGAGGTTACAAAAGTGTGCCAAAAGTTTGTTGATCAAAACAAAATCCAACTTGAAATAGGTTTGCCTACCTCCCCATCCAATTTATCTGTTCCTACATTACAGATTACAGGAATTAGATCTAAATATGGTGTCCTGTATTTAGAAAATGTTCACGGACTATACAGTTTGAAAGTGAGAATCAATGTCATAGACTCATTGCCTACAAAGCCATAGAGCCATAATAAGCATTAGTCACTAGTTTCTTAGGCCTTTTTTTTTTTTACACAAATAATCTGCTTTAAGTTTTCTCAGCTATCCATTCAACACAACAAATAATAAATTTTGCTCCCAAACAATACCACAATCTGATTAAGAAAATCAAGGTGCTATGAAACACATCACAGACATACAAAATTTTGTTTAGGCCAGCATTTGCTCAAATGAGGATGTCCACAGGTTAAAATGAAATTTTTCTGATTCTGAACCATATTCTCTCCAGCAACTGGTAAGAAGAAAAGATACCTTAATTCTATTATTTCCTATGTTAATTATCATTATATAATTACATATATTATTATATATATGTAATATACATATTACATATATAATTAACTAATTATAGCAACCTGGAACAATAAGTTTCCTAAAATAGTATTTTCCAAATTTGCCTTTTCCCATGGAATATTAAGATTAAAAGTAGTTAAATTAATTTGGGGAAAGCAGGGTTAAAGTTTTCTTTTTTTCTCTGAAGGACTTTTCAAAGTCTTTAATTCTCATATCCACTCCATCCTCAAGCAAGTGTGGCGTATAACACTTTCCAAACTTGCTCAATGGACTCGTTTTTCAGCACAGCACCTCAGGGATACAGTGTGGGAAATGCTATTGTAGAACCATATGGAGTTCATTTCCATGATGTAGCTAATTCTTTATAACCTAATAATAGAAGCTCTCCTCCAAAATCTTAACTTGAAGAAATTCTTCCCACCGCAGATCTAACAACCACATACCACACCCCTGATTAACCGGGTTACAAGATTGAAATGTGGGAATTTAGCAACTGATTCTTTCCCTTTTCCTGCCCATTAGCAACAAAAGCCTCCTATGACATTGTTCCGGCCCCTATTATGCCGTACTGAGCCTCCTGAAATCTCCTCAATATAAAGCAATTTACTGTACCTTCTAGATTCAGAGTAGCTGTGCTTTAAAAATGTAAGCATAAGAGAACTGAAACTGCAACCCTGGTTCTCCTAAAATTCAACAGATAACCATCAAAATGTAGATATTCACAAATACTGGCAAGAATGAGAAAATAGTATATAATATTTTTAATTCTCAATAAACATGATAATCACCAATATAAAGTATTTATATATGAATAAGTTCTTAATATCTGATTTATTCGACTAACAAAGCTAAAATGCCACTATATTCCTTGCTGTTTTTCCACCTTCAAAATTGTTAGGGATTTTGTCATTAGGGATAAGGAATCATCAGAATTCCTATTTCTAAGATCAATCACAGTCAAGCAAATCATATGAGGTGGACCTGTTCTTCCCAAAAGAGGTATTTACACATTTGAAGACGTTAAAATTATGCCCTATCTATAACGCACAGCAGGACGCTTATCCCTCTAAAAACAATCACAAAAAGTACCCTTTGATGCCACTAGATGGCAATCTTTCAAAGGTTTAAACTTAAAAAGAGTTCAATGCAAACCCACCCTTTTTCCCAAATTGGCGAGCAAAGATTCCTTTAGATATTATGAAGTCAGACTTAAAAGTTACTTAACACCGTTTTTAAAAAGTTCTATAAACCAATATGATGTGACACACTGCAAACTCCTGACTCGAAACTACTTAAAGACAGACATGCTTATCTTCCAAAAACATAAGAGAAACTTGGCCAAAGATTTTCATTTGCTTCTTGGTAGAAAACATTATTTTTGGCAAACAGAAACCTGTTTTCAAGAGCTTAATCTTATCTAGGGTAAGTCAGGTGAATGAGAGTGTAATTATAACACATTAAACAAATGAATAAATACAAATTAGATAAATTACACATAATTTAAAAATTAAATACTTTGACTAAAACAATATAAGCAATGAGCTATTATCTAATCTGCTGTATATAGGTTTCTTTTTAAACTTAAAAAAAAAAAACCTGCACAAAGCAAAACAAAGAAACTGTTTGGTTTTTTCCTTTAAAAGCACTGGTGTGTGAATACATATATGTATATATGTAAACAACACATACATTTATTCAAGAGAGAATTTTTTTTTTTTTTTTTTTAATTTTTAAGGCTTCCCTAGCCTAACAGCCTCAACAGGTAAGGTCACAACCTAATAAGCTTTGGAGGTACAGAAAAGCCCTTAGGGCCAGAACAGTGTTTTCAAACTGGATGGCTAGCAACCAAGATTCAGAACAAAGAAAGGGAACCAGAAAAGATTTAAAAGCTAAGTAAATCAGCCACTAAGGATCAGACAACAAAGAAACTGGTGGTGTGAAGGTGGGGGCGGGGGAGATGGCTGTGATAACAAACTTGAACTTTAGATGAAGAATTAGCATTGTGGGATGCAGGGGGACATATGCACACACTCCCCACCACCACATACATTAAATCAAAGGTAAAAGTTCTATTTTAAGGAACTGTTGGTATTTTGCTTTGTTTCATTTAACTATTTTATCATGCTTGGTGAAATACAAAAATAAATAGAGGCAAAAAGAATTTGAGAAAGGTAGTTTTGAAGGCATGTTTTAAAATGATGTTTAGTTTAAAAAAAATGTTTTTTATGAAAAACCAAAAATTGTAATTTCAGATGTTCTAATACTGAGAAGAACACCGAAGACTCTTAAGTAAATATATTATCCAAGGAAATCTCGAATAAAATCTCTAGCTGGTTATAAGCTGTTTTTAAGGAACCTGGAAACCAGTTACCTGTTTCAGGACCACAACCCTTCTGTTAAACACTAGGCAGTATTTTCAAAACCTAAAACTACTAGAAGAACTTGGCTTCCAAAATTCTGGGGGCCAGCCTTTAAGGTTTCAACATTTAAATACCATCTTACTAATGGCTGTGTTAATTTTTTTTTAAATCTTGTGCAAGAAGACTGGGTGCATAACACAGCTTAAAGCCTGCTGAACTTTAGGAAATAAACTGGATTTACCTACACTAAATAGTAGAGCAAAGAGGTATTGCCAAACCACCCTTTGACTGAGATGACTCACCAGTGAAGGTGTATTAATCATCTGTAGTGAACTCACAATTTTAAAGTAACAATACTCTTCATCAATGTTCGCCAATTAAAGATACTGCCTCTATGAATTTATCATAGGCAAAACAGAAGTACAGACGTCTATAGGTAAGTAAAATGTCGGAGTTTTTTGTTTTCAATAATTTCAATGGCATTGAGTGTCCCCTGGAAATACTCATGACTCTCCATCAGTATTCCAGAGTGTATGATATCCATAAGTAAAATAATAATTTTAAGAATCTATCTGATTTTCACAGTGCTATAACAGAAAGACAGAAACTAAAGAAACACCATCAACGGGCTAAAGTAGTGATAAGACTGGCACACATTTCAAAAAAATCCATGGTGTGACTGCCTAGACGGGGTGAAACTGAAGACAATGTGCTTCCAGTCAAAGAGCCAGTGAGAGAGCCAGAAAGTGAATGGCTCTCCGCAGTTACAGAATCAAAACTTGATCTTGGTCTATGTAAGCCAGCAGCAGAACAGGAACGCTGAGGTGTTGAAGAACCAGACCTCTGCTCCACCACCTCATCTGAAATGGATGAAAGAAGAGCAATTTATATGAAAGGTATATTTGCCCAAGCCCTTCCTATGAAGATGCTATATTCAGAAAACTGAAAACAGAAAACCCATATCTGAACAAGGGAAACTTCATGGATGGCATGTTTCAGAGTTTTAAGAGCAGGAGAAGCAATACCCCTTTCCTCTCACAATTATAACAGACATCACTCATCAACTACAACACTAACAGTCAAAATGTCACCCCTAAATCCTTCTCAGTGTAGTATTTGGCATCAGCCTTGAATTTAAACTGATATCGCATTTGAAGAAAGAATATCCCTGAATGATTATTTTCTTGCAGCATATCAACAACAACAAAAAAACATTAAAATAAAAAGTTACCATTATACAGTGGTTCTGAACCTTCAGTACACAATGCCTGGGGATGGGGTAAGGAAATTTTGTTAAAAATAAAGATTTCCAGGGGCGCCTGGGTGGCTCAGTGGGTTAAGGCCTCTGCCTTTGGCTCAGGTCATGATCCCAGGGTCCTGGGATGGAGCCCAGAGTCGGGCTCTCTGCTCGGGGTGGGGGGGGGGGGGGGGGTTTCCCCTCCCCCCCCCCCCCCCCCCCCCTCTCTGCCTGCCTCTCTGCCTGCTTGTGATCTGTCTGTCAAATAAATAAATAAAATCTTAAAAAATAAATAAATAAATAAATAAAGATTTCCAGTTTCCCAGGACTCACCTCTAGAAATAAATTCTGATTTGGTAGATCTGGGGGTAGTTCCCAACAATCTGCATTTTACTAAGAACTCTGGGTAATTCTGATGACAGGCAGTGATAGCTCAGAATAAAATTTAACTGTTCTGTTGAAAACAACTTCCCTAACTCTGAACTCAGTTCTCCTCTGGTTCTGTCCTGCACCTGACCCCTGGTTTACTGTTTTTATCCCACTTGGGCCTCTGTACTGAACATCTGGTTCATGAGGGTTTGACTTCTGGCACCCACTAAACACTTAGACACAAACAACAACCACCTTCCTGATTCCTTCATCTCCTAAATGATTGGGGCATCAAAATCCAACCTGAATACAAGGAGAGACTCATTTGGCCAACCAGGATGAGGAAAGTTGATGAACAGAGAAGTTCATATAATCCTAACAATAAGAAAATATGAATGAAGAAATGTGACAAAGAACCGGACAGCATCACGCAATATTAGGTAAAAACTGCCTCCCTGTTATTCCTTACTTTAGCTCCACAACCAACACTGCAAGCGAGTTTTTTATGCCAAGGAGGCACGTCTTTTGAAGAAGTGCTGGGTTAGAGATATTCCACGTCTTCAATCCTTTTCATTTCACTTGCATTTTTAGTTAACTCTAGATTACTTTAAAACCAGCATAGAAGACCTACCCACCATGTCTTTGAGATGATTTTAACATCTTGTCAACTACTGCCAAGTTTTATCTTCTCAGAGCTCATGCCTGCATAGCTTCCTTACCATCAATGCTTTTAAAGTCCAAAAGATAGCTTCTATTGTCAACCAGATAAAGTTGTAAGCTCATTTTCACATAATTGCCAGTCACTGGATTTTTTCTTCTTACACGAAGATGGTATGCGTTCACTACCTAAAGTGAGAAACATTTTTTAAGGAAAAATGTTAAAAATAAAAAGCTATAGTATCTCCCTTATTCTTATTGCAAAGAGTATTGAAATAGCTGACAGGTGGGGTAGAGAAGGAATTCCTGAATCATCTTCTAATATTACATGACACTTTAGTATTTAGTATTTATTTAATCTCCACTAATAGGACTGTCTGTGCAGATCACCAGAAATTTAAAGGGAACTCAGAGATTATGTAAAGTCCAGCCTTCACTCTAGCTATGCCTTTGTTCTAAAATGTCAACAACAATTCTGGTCACCCAGCCTCAACTTGAATACCTTTACCTATTAATATGGAGTAGGAGGAATAAAACAGAACTAACGTTAATAGTTTGCATTAGGCAGTATAAACAGGTACTGTCACAAAATTTATGTATTCCAATAATTCTGTGAAGAAGTTTTATCTGCCCTTTGAACAGAAGAAAACTGCAGCTCAGATAAAGATGATTCTGGGTTTTCAAAACATCTGTCAAAGGAGTTCCAGGGCACCTGGGTGGCTCAGTCATTAAGCGTCTGCCTTCAGCTCAGGTCATGATCCCAGAATCCTGGGATCAAGCCCCACATCCAGCTCCCCGCTTATTAGCATGAAGCCTGCTTCTCCCTCTCCCTCTCCCCCTGCTTATGTTCCCTCTCTCGTTGTGTCTCTCACTGTCAATTAAATAAATAAAATCTTTAAAAGAAAAATGAGTTCCAAATTTTTTTCAGTATGGAATTTTAAAGAAATTAATGTCTTTCTTTTAACTAAATTGCTTAAGAAAAAGCATATCTGTTTTTAAACAGTTTTAAGGAACTATTATCTTGTTTATTCATTTCTTGTACAAATAAAATGAAAATGATAGATGTTTCAAACATGTCAAATGAATATACACAAGGTATATTTGAATATTTTTATTCTGCCTTTAAAAATACATTCATAGTCCTCAAGAAAAGAAGAGTAAAAGATATCTGAAATGAAAAAAAATGCTTTCCCTCCCACTCAAACAGAATTGCAATGAATTTGAGCACTAATTTAAAAAAAAGAAAATTGGGAGCTAAGAGTAAGAAAAATATACCATAACCAAGGATTAAAAGCACTAGCCAAATAAAAGAGATTTTCTTAACCTAGAGGAAAGTATTTGTTGACTGAATAAATATGTCCTGATGGTATCACTTTTATTGACCCCTAACTGTTATAGCTAGAGGGAAAAAGAAAAGAGAGAAAAGTAAAAACACAGCATCTTCAAAGACACATGACTTTTTATTGCTATGATGCAGACAGAAATAGGTGGACTATTTTCTCAGGTGATTTCAGGTTGATTACTTTCTGTTTTTTGGCCAAGAATGCTAGTCTCTAAAAATGTGTAGGTCCGCAGCATCAACAACTCTTCATGCTTTCAGAACTGTGTTTAGTTTGGAATGCACTTGGTATATTAATGGAAAAAATGGGGTTTATCATCCAGAAACACCAAGACCACTAAATTTGTATCTAAATAAACAACTTTTTTAGAGACCTAAGTACTCAACTCAGTAGATCAGAGCAGCTTACTATACCAAAAAAAAAAATAATAATAAATAAAGCTAACTTTTACAAATGATCTTAAGATATTACAATTTCCTACCTTCCATTCAAAATCCAGCTGCTTCATAGCTCGGTAGACTTCAGCCATAATGTCATACGGTTTGCTTTGACTTCTGATTCCGAGATGCCACTTGGCTTTTTTCACAGCTAAAGATTTGGGCTTAGTTGTATTCAGTGCATCCAATGGACATCTCGCTTTAGGACTGTCTGCTGTAAGAGGTGGCATCCTTTCTGGATGAGGTTTCAGGCCTGGGGGAATATGCATGGTACTATCATCCATAAAAGAACCAGATGGGGGACTAGAGGCGAGGTAGAACTCACTGGCTTGGTTCATTATTCTCCGATTGTCAATGATAAGATGATAAGCCACTGCAAGCTGGTCTTGAGGGTCACCACTATATAAACTGTTCATTACTTCTGATTCTGTACACTCAAATTTTTCACACACTTCTTTCACAGCCTCATCATCAATGACGTTAGCATCATAGGAGGGGTCTTCAGGAAATAAGTAACTGGGCAAATCTTGTTTAAACCATTCATGCTCTCTAGGAAAAATACCACAATACACTATTGTAAGAACATGCTTTGGCAAGTCCCAAATAATTTAGACATGGGGCAATAAAATATAACAGAATCAGAAAGACCTGTTCTCTATATGATTCTGAGTAAGCTAATTAACCCCCACCCTTGAATAACTATGATTATTCAGACTTGGGTATTTGGCTGACATTTCTGAAAAATTAGTAAAATGAGCCTGTCACTTCAAAGGAAACAACTAGCGGTATTTTTTGCCAATGATAAAGTTCAACCTTTCAAGCAAAATTTTAGAATTTTATATAATTTGTATCTGCCTCCATGAGTTTGACAGCTTCCTACGACTTTAAGACTTTTCTAATAACTTTATAATGGTAACAATGAACATGGTTTTTAATACTTTATAATGAACATGTCACCATTTGGAAAATCTTTTGAACTCAATAACCCGGTATTTTCAGAATGACCAAGGTATTTTCAGAATGACCAAAGTAAAATATCCACAAAACACACAAAAAAGGACCAGTGAATTTTAATTAATTAATTTTAATTATTCGATTAATATTTAATTAATTATTTAATTAATTTGTTTGATTGATTTAATTAATTTATTTAATTAATAATTTAATTGGTGATTTTAATTAATTTTAATTAATAAAGTACAAATACATTGAGATGTATATATATTACATATACATCTCAATATACATTGAGATGTTTTCTAATTTATACTGTAACTAACAAGTTAAGCTTTGGCTTAAGATCAAAGAAGAATATCCACAACTATCTGAAAGACTGTTAAAATGTTCCTCCTTTTCCAACCACTTATTTGAGTGGTATCAGATTTTCTTCATAGACTGCAACCAATACAACATATTGCAACAGACTGAATGAAGAAGTAGACCTAAGAACCTAGCTGGTGTCTCTCTTAGTAAATAAGCCCAACACGTAAGAGACTCTGAAAAATAATTCTACTCTTATTAACATTTTTTAAATTTTTCATAAAAGATGTTATTTAGATTAACATGTAGTAGCTTTACTGTTATTTTTAAGTGAATTAAGTGTTTTTTTTTTTTAAGTTTCTCAGTTTCAATTTCTTATAATAAATACTGATATAACCTGCATTAAACAACACAACTCTTTGGAAGCCTCAATTTTAAGACTATAAAGGGGTACTAAAACCAAAAAGTTTGACAATCAGTCTCCTAAATCTTGTTTTCTCACACTTCTAGGCTTTTGCACATCCAAGAACATCCTGCCTCTTTTCATCTGACTAACTATGTATTATTCCTTTGAGACTACATAAGCATTGCTACGTGATAGAACTGGGCACCCTCTAAACTAAATTCAGATCAGTCTATATTTTGTTTCAATGCTTTCTATTGACTGTTTCATTTATGAATTTTAACTAAGAGTATAGTATAGCAAAAAGACATTCCTCCTCTCAGATTATATTCTAGCAGAATACAGATAAAACAAATATTCACAAAAATAAATATATAGTTTCAAATATACAAATATGAAAATCCTGTGATAAAGATTATAAGAGGAGAACACAAGGTAAGATAAAAATATATATATATCAGAACAGGAGCCATGTAATTAGGGAAGCTACGGAGTAATATTTAAGCAGATATCAGAATGATTAGAAGTCAGCTGGGAGCAAAGAGCTGGGAAATAGGTATTCCCAGCACAAAAAACAATGCAGGTGAAGACTGAGACAAAGAGTTGTACCATGTTCCAGAACAGGACTGAGGCCACTATCATGAAAACAGGAGTTATAGGTTGGAGGGGCAAAAGCTATCAAATATTTCTGACAGCTATAGGCTAGAAGAAAGATTCTGGGACTAGAACCTATGCTTGATGAAAATCACTGAAAGATTTTACAGTGACATGGGTGACATAATCTAATTTGCATTCTGTAAAGATAATCTTGCTTGTGATACAGAAACTGAAAAGACAAAAATGATGATGTTGATGATGCTAATGAAATAGTCCAAGTAAGAAAAAAAACTCAGTAAAAACAGTGAGATCTGAAACATTTTAAATTGCCCTACACCGATCTTCCTTTTCCAACTTCTATGGTAGCCTTGAAAACCAGCAGTCTCACAATCATGGTAGCCCAACACCTAATAAACTAATAATGGCCTAACAACCACTAAGGGGAAGATAGGTTCAGAATTAGAGCAGAATAGGTTTAGAATTCTCCAAAAGTCCTAGCCTCAGGAAACTGTAATTATTTGACATGTCTGGAAGTTCCCTGGAAATCTCCATTTTGCATGCCTTGTCTTTTTCCGACCTGATTCAGAGTTCCCTCACTGCAAATAGCCTTCTCCCCAGGACATTTGTCAAAAACAACCAATGGTGGGCACCTGGGTGGTTCAGTGGGTTAAGCCTCTGCCTTTGGCTCAGGTCATAATCTCAGGGTCCTGGGATAGAGCCCTGCATCGGGCTCTCTGCTCCACAGGAAGGCTGCTTCCCCCTCTCTCTCTGCCTGCCTCTGCCTACTTGTGATCTCTGTCAAAGAAATAAATAAAATCTTTTTTAAAAAAACAAACAAACAAACAAAAACCAACCAATGGTAACTGTGACATCCCAAGTGACTGAAGAGGCAGTAAGATTTGGGGCAAACAAGAAGCTAACCATAAACCTTAAAATGAAAAGTTCAGGAATAAGAGTTCCACTGAGGTCTTTGAAATACTCTGATATATTCCTGGGACTCAAGCAGGCCATGCATATATTATGCAGGGCTGTGTGCTTACCCAAGAAAGACCCTCATTTCTAATCACTGGCTGACTTTGAGGCTCTCTGCTAATGTGGAATAAAGACTAAATCAGAGTTAAAAGCTTCTCTTTGGAGCAATGAAGACATACTCCAACATGTACACACAATCACTTAGCAAAGGCTGTGAGACTTATTAGATCAAGGCATTTAAGGAAAGCTCGAACAATAAGATGACCATTAAGCTAACTAATCAGAGATTTCAGTGGCCAACCATGACAAAAAGTACAAAATCTGGGGAATTAATTCAGTAAAATCACTAACAAAAGGAACAGCAACAAGAATTACAAACTAAAGACATACATCCAAAAGAAATGGAAACATGTGACCATAAAAAACTTGTACATGAATGTGCATAGCAACATTATTCTTAAGAGCCCCAAAGCAGAAACAACTCAAGTATCCATTAACTGATGGACAGATAAACAAAATGTAGTGTATCTGTACGATGGAGTATTTTTAAAGAACAAAGGAATGAAGTACTATACATGCTACACCATGAATGAACCCTGAAAACATTATGCTGTGTGAAAGTAGCCAGACTCCAAAGGCTACATGCTACAGGATTCCATTCATATGAAATTTCCAGGACAGGCAAACCCATAAATGCAGAAAGTAGATTACTGGCTTCCAAGGGATAAAAGGAGGGGGAAATGGGTAATGACTGCTAACGGGTATAGAGTTTCTTTAAGGGAATTAGAAAATGGTGATGACTGTACAACTTTGTAAATATACTAAGAACCACTGAATTATACAATTTGAAGGGACAAATGTACAGTATGTGAATTATATCAATGATATAAATGTTTAAAAAATGATAAATAGGGAAATAATCTAAATTTTTATTTCTAATTCATTCATATGCACAAAGGACCTAATTCTTAACCATAAGAAAAGTGCCAATTAAAAAGTCATACTCAACTTTTGTTTTCAGGAGTTAGTTTCTGAATTAACTCTATCAAGATAAGCAGTAACCAGAATGTTTATGAGAGTTGGCCTGAGACAATATATCAGTTCATTTCCCCATCAGAAATTAAGTCTTTCTATCACTACTACCTGACACTCTATTTTGGTACTTAAGACTCAATGACTTAAATGAGTTATGGAAACACATGAAAATGAGAACACAACAAACCAACATCTTTGAGATGCAGCAAAAGCAGTTCTAATAGGGCAATATATAGCAATACAGCCCTACCTCAAGAAATAAGAAAAAGCTCAAATAAACAATCTAAACTTGCGCATAAAGGAATTAAAAAAAAAAAGAATAAAGTCCAAGGTGAGTTGAAGAAAATAATAAAGATCAGAGCAGAAATAAATGACATAAAAATTAAAAAACAATAGAAAAAAATCAGTAAGAGGCACCTAGCTTGCTCAATAAAAAGAGCATGTGACTCAGTCTTGGGGTGTTGAAATCAGCCTCACATGGGATGTAGAGATTACTTAAATAAATAAATAAATAAATTTAAATAAAAAATAAAAGATCAATAAAATTGAGAGCACCACTTTTATTCACTATGGTTCTGGAAGTCCTAACTACAGCAATCAGACAAGAAAAAGAAATAGAAGGCATCCATACTGGTAAGGAAGTTGTTAAACTATGACAGTTTAATATCCATCCAGTATGGGGGCCTTTGCAGATGACATGACATTCTACATAAAAAATCCTAAAGACTCCACCAAAAAACTACTAGAATAAATTCAGTGAAATTGCGGGATACCTAGAAATCAGTAGCATTTCTATACGCTAATAACAAAGTACTAGAAAGAAGAAATTAAGAACATAATTCCATTTACAACTGCACCAGAAATACTAAAATATAACCAAGGAGGTTAAAGACTATACTCATGGATTGACAGAATTAGGGCTGTTAAAATGTCTATACTACCCAAACCTATCTGCAGATTCCAAGCAATACCTATCAAAATACCAAAAGCATTTTTCACAGAACTAGAACAAACAATCCTAAAATTTGTATGGAACTATAAAAGACCTCAAATAGCCAAAGCAATCTTGAGAAAGAAAAATAAAGCTGGAAGTATCACAATCCCAGATTTCAAGATACACTATAAAGCTACAATAATTAAAACAATGGTATTGGCACAAAAAGACACATAAACAGAACAGAATAGAGAGCCCAGAAATAAACCTATGCTTATATGGTCAATTAAATCTAAGACAAAAGAGGCAAGAACATGCAAAGAAGAAAAGACAATCTCTTCAATAAATGGTGTTGGGAAAACTGGAGAACTACATGTAAAAGAATGAAACAGGACCACTTTCTAACATCACACACAAAAAATAAACTCACAAGGATTAAAGAATTAAATGTGAGATCTGAAACCATAAAATTCCTAAGAAAAACATAGACAATAATATCTCTGACACCAGCCATAACACTTTTCTAAATATGTCTCCTAAGGCAAGAGGAACAAAAGCAAAAATAAACTATCAGGACTACATCAAATAAAAAGCTTTTGCACAGTGAAGGAAACCATCAACAAAGCAAAAAGACACCCTACTAAATGGAAGAATATACTTGCAAATTATATATGCAGTAAGGAGTTAAGTCCAAAATACATAAAGAATACAACACCAAAACAAAACAAAACAAAACAAAATAAAAAATCCAATCAATTAAAAACAAGCAGAGGACCTAAACAGACATTTTTTCCAAAGAAGACATGCAGGTAACCAATAGACACATGAAAATATGCTCAACTGTAATCAGGAACATGCAAATCAAAACCACAATGAGATATCACGTTACACAATTAACACTGCCAAGGACTAAAATAAAAAAGACAAGAAATAATAAGTGTTGACAAGGATGCAGAGAAAAAGGAATTCCACACTGCTAGTGGGAATGTAAATTGGTATAGTCACTGTGAAAAATAGTATAGAAGTACCTCAAAAAATTTAAAATAGAAATACCACATGACCCAATAATTCCACTACTGGGTATTTACCCAGAGAAAACAAAAACACTAATTCAAAAAAATATAAGCACTCATAAGTTTATTGCAGCATTACTTACAATAGCTAAGATATGGAAGCCACCTAAGTGTCTATCAACAGACAAATGGTAAGGAACATGTAGTGTACATATACAATGGAGTACTGCGCAGCCTTAAGAAAAGATGAGATTGGGGGTGCCTGGGTGGCTCAGTGGGTTAAAGCCTCTGCCTTCGGCTCAGGTCATGATCCCAGGGTTCTGGGATCCAGCCCCACATCGGCAGGGAGCCTGTTTCCTCCTCTCTCTCTCTCTCTGCCTGCCTCTCTGCCTACTTGTGATATCTGTCAAATAAATAAATAATCTTAAAAAAAAAAAAAAGATGAGATTGTGCTATTTATAACAAAATGAATGGACCTAGAGGGTACTGTGCTAAGTAAAATAAATCTGAGAAAATAAATACCATATGATTTCACTTATAGGTGGAATCTTAAAAAAAGATATGAAAAAACAAACAAAAAGCAGCATGAGACCTATAGAGAACCAATGGCTGCCAGAAGGGGGGTTTGCGGGGACAGGCAAAATGGGTGAAGGGAGAGGGAGATGCAGGCTTCCACTTATAGAATGAATAACTCACAGGAAGCATATTTAATTTTCTTTCTAAGGACAAGCCAATTAAGTGACTGAGACACCTAGCTAGTTTGGTCAGTAGAACATGTGACACTTGAACTCAGGTTGTGAGTTCAAGCCCCATGTTGGGTGTAGAATTTATTTAAAAAAAAAAAAAAAAGAAAGAAAGAAAAGAAAAAAGAAAGAACTGTGAACACAAAAGATTTTTTTCCTGCTAAGTACATTTCTATAACTAAACTTGGTGCTATATACAATTACACATTTCTTTTATGTAGGAGGCCTGGAGCACTTAAGAAAAATAAGCCCCTTCTTGCAGTCTAAGAGATAGGCAGCAATCACATAAAAAAACCATGTCATCATTTAAACATTCCAGGAGTCATAGTCTCTAAACAGCCATTCTGGCTTATGAAGATTAAGAGGAGAGATTCTGGAAAGATGGCAAAAGAATGTGTTTGTAAATGAATAAACGATGAAATGTTAGGTAAGAATAAAAAAAAAAAAAGAAACTCTAAGAAACATAACCTGATAAGTAAAGAGTAAAAGGCAATGCATTATCGTGGCTTGTGTGTGCTATATAAAGGTCATATTCATAACAACACCAGCCACTGCAAGTTCCAAAGTTTCTCACATAACAAGAAATCCTTCACAGTGCTAGCAGCTATTTTTGGATTCAAAATCTTAACAAAACTTTTAATGTTTCATTTCATCAACCATATATAAAATACATAAAAGTCAGTCTGTATTACACATAAGATTTATTCAGTTTCTCAGCATATACTACATTCATGGGCCATCTAGCATTGTGTGTACTAAGATGAGTAAGACACTCTCTCTACCCTTATGGAGTTACAACTTAGGACTGGAAAAATACGCACTGACATTTGAAATGATAATGAAAAAAAAAAACCATAAACAAAATTTGAAAATCATGGAAGTGGAAGCAATTAACTTTGCCTAGGGGAATCCAAATTGATTTCACAAAGGTGGTCATATGTAAGCAGAATTTTAAAGGATGAATGGAAGTCTGTCAGGTCAAAAGAGACAGAAATGGCATCAGAGGCAGTAATATAAATTAGAACATGAAAGCATAAAATACATGTTATGTTTGATGAAGAAGGAAAAGCTGAGTGTAGCTGAAGTGGGTGTGGTGGTGAGTGCAGGAGTGAAACCTCAGAGCAGGAAAAGGAGCCTCCTTAGGAAGGGCCTTAGAGGATTTGCTACCTCAAGGAAAAAGTATGGGGAACAATCTGAAATATTTAAAAGATAAATGACATGATCAGGTCTGTGTAAAAAGGAAAGCAGAATTCCTATACAATAAGTATTAGAGTCTAACATAAAGCAGGCACTCAATTAGTGATACAATTATTAATATTATAAAATGTACATAACAGTAACAAAAAGAAGAATCACCTTATATCTTTGATGGTCGCTCGTTTCAGGGGATCAACTTGCAGCATATGCATCAAAAGAGTGGCAACAGAACGATTGAGATATTCTGGGATATAAAAAACACCCCCTCGGATCTTCTTAAATAACGTAGGTACATGCTCATCATCAAATGGGAGGGTGCCACAAAGAAGGGCATACAAAATAACACCACAGCTCCAGATATCAACTTCAGGACCTGCATACAATCTAAGAGAAAAGATGACAACGCCAACCTGAAATGCAAGTGCCATTTGTTCTCATCCAAGTATACCTGCTTCTGTACACACATGGTGTAGACTCGGTGTATATTCATTTGCAAGCCTTTAATGAAGTCCCTGGCCACACCTCAACACTCAATGCTTGTTCGCCATAGGGAATTGGTCTCAGCAGTTACTATTCAAGCTTTCCAAAAGAAAGTGTTACTTTATTTGTCACAAACTCACAACTTACTAATTAATTAAAAAATATAAAACTTACTATGGTTGGTTTTTTTAAGGAAACATCAAAGTAAATGACCACAAACTTGAAAAAATACTACTATAGTGTTTAGGCTAAATCCTTTTACCACAAAACTATAAGAAAGAAAATGCATATAAAATAGAATTTTCAACCCTCACATGCCTATTTTAAAGAGTTTCTGAAGAATTAAAGTGCTGAACTAGTCCTGCAGCAATCTCTTCCACAGTATTTGTCCTGTATCATGTTATCCTGAGTATGACTTTCATTCTAATCACTTGTTAGATTAGCTCATGGGATTAAGATTAGCTTTGCTCCACATAACCTATGTCTGGAATATTATTCCTTTTTTCTCACCTTTCTGAAGTACTAAAATGCCTCTGATACCCCACTGACAAATTCAAACCTGGGTCCGAGGTAACAAAGTAAATCTCTACAATTCCAATTAAAAGAATATAAGCCATTTCAAAAAATTGCTGTCCATCATTTATATCATTTGCAGTACTTGTCCAAAACTCCTATACCTGCTCCTTGCGATAATACCTTTTCTTTATTTTCTCTCAGTGAATTCTGTTAACTTTTTAAATCAGACATTGGTCACTGTGAAAAGTCTTCTGTTTACCACTGCAATCTGTATAAATATTTTTTGAATATACCAATGAGTAAGTTCCAATCCCTACTTATACAGTTGAATTTCAGGAATGACAATACTGTCCCTGAAAAATCTCATTCTTCTAAAGACAAAACATAAAATAATACTCTATACAGTACCTTATAAAAGAATATATAAATTATTATTTAAGGACAGTGTCTGATAAGTAAATGATGACATTAAATTTAATTTAACAAATGCTTTCTCTTATCCGTACTTTTCCAAAATGAAGAAAATCATGATTTGTTTCAGTCATTTTTTTTAAATGGAAGAACTCCTTAAATATACTCATTACAAAATCTAAACCAAATGTTTAAAAAATTGTTTAACATAACTATTCTCTCTTCAACAATGGAAAAATTAAAGGGATAATTTGTTCCTATTATGTTAACAATCTCATCCTCTGAACTAGAACATATTTTAATTAAATGTTATTAGAATGAACAAAAGATTATAAAGAGCTTACTCTCTCCACTGATCTATTATTACCTGCCTGAGATGACTTCAGGTGCTGCATAATTTGGAGACCCACAACTAGTTCGCAGAAATTCACCATCTGACATCATATTAGACAATCCTGAAAATAAGAGTAATATTACTTTGTGCTAGATATTTTTATATGTAGACATAGATAAATGCATGAAGAAAAATGTCAAGTCTTCAATGTTTTGCATATCATATTTTATAATTATTTTAAAACAGTGGCAAGCACTTGAGAGACTAGAAGAAGACTATTTCAGAGTGCTTACACTCTGACAAAAAAGATAACGCACATCACATATGATTGGAATTAAATTCCTTTTCTAACTAAAAATGTTGATTCACTTGGGTCACCTAGGTGGCTGTTGGTTGAGCATCCGACTCTTGGTTTTGGCTGAGGTCATGATCTCAGGGTTGTGGGATCAAGCCCCATGTTGGGCTCCATACTCACGGAGAATCTGCTTGGGATTCTTTCTCTCCCCACTTCCAAGGCCCTTCGCCCAACTAGTGCTCTCTCCAAATAAATTAACCTTTTTAAAAAAATGTTGATTCACTTCACAAATATGAGGTTATTCTAAATTACATGAACTTTTCCAAACATAAAAGCATCAAAATATTATTTATCCATTTCTACAGTTGAAAGAAATAGAGACCATTACTTTTTATCCTGTACTTTCAAAGTCTTTTAAAACAATCTCTAAGTAGAAATCAGACAAGCTCCAATTTATAAAAATTACATTAAAAAAGCTTTTAGTTTGGAAAGCTTTAATTCAACATAGAAAAAATAATCTATGGAACCAAAAATCTAGTTGAAGTATCATACTAAAGAGCTTTGCGATTTAGAGAAGGAAGAGAAATAGGAAAACTAGTTTCCTAGTTTTTAGATTAAAGACAAGGTACAGACAAAAAATTTACATAAGCAACACTGAACTCGGGCACGTTTCCATCTCTCTTTCTATAACCTCTTACTTCCTAATCCTTTTGCCAAACACCCTACTATGGTACTCTTTCCAGGAATGTTTACCCCAGAAACTATTTGGTGCATTTAAATTTACATTTTGTTTTTTGTTTTACACCTGACAAAAACTCCTATTCTTTTTAGCAAGTAGTTAGATTTTACCCTGAAGTCAACCCTTGATCAAATGAGAAAGGCTGTAAGTCTTCAAAACTGCACGCAAATTTTCAGGTATTTCTCTTTAAGTGCATTCATCAAAGGAAGTGCCCATATTTTCAAAAGAGTTTGTGACCCCTCTCCAAAAAAAAAGACAGGTTTTCCTTTAGGAGAAAATGCATATTACATGGATGTACCTTGAAACTGGCCCTCTAAACTTCTCTAGAAGCATGTGTATTTTTAAAATTGTGTTTAAATGAACCTAACAAATCAACATGGAGACTGTGCATTAACCCCTTTTTCATGGTATCAGATTTATAAAATTGAAACTACAAGTTCATAGTTCTTCAATAGTTGCTACTGACACACTTTAAAAGGCAACTAGTACATTTCTGAACAACTATGGAGTTACATACCAAAATCGGCTATCTTGGCATTCATGTGAGCATCCAACAGCACATTCTCTGGCTTCAGGTCTCGATGAACCACCATATGCCTATGGCAGTAATCCACAGCTGAAAGAATCTGCTGAAAGAGCCGCCTTGCTTCCACCTCTTCAACCTAGCAAGTATAAAAGAAGCTGAACTAAGAATATTTGAGACATGTACATAGCAAGAGTTTTAGTTTCATAATCAGCCCAAATGTAACTGAGCAAGCTAATTAAATCAGGCTTGAGTTCTCAACAAATCAGACAAATAAGTCAGAAACTTGCATTAGAGTTCAAGATGTCAATCAATAAGGTTCTTTATTTGCTCCTAGGCTAGGAAGATTTAATTTTCAATTAATATTACTAAATTTGTACAATGTTTTAAGCAATCAACAAGTAAAACATAATGTAAAACAACTTATGTGAAAGTGCTAAGAAAAGGAAATCCTTGAAGCTTCAACATAATGTTATGGAACAGATTTTTCACTGACATCATGTTGGCAATTAAGTGGAATATGTTCCTTAAAATCACTATTTTTTTTTTTAAGATTTTATTTACTTGCCAGAATGATGGCAAGAGAGGGAATACAGAGGTGTGGGGGAGAGGCAGAAGCAGGCTTCCCTCTGAGCAGGCAGCCCCATGTGGCCTGGGATCATGACCCAAGCCAAGGTAGACGCTTAATGACTGAGCCACCTAGGGTCCCAAAATCAGTATTTTGAAAAGTATATATGTATATTTTTAAGATTTTATTTATTTATTTATTTGAGAGAGCAAGAGAGCAGGGGGAGGGGCAGAGGGCGAAGCAGTCTCCCCTCTGAGCAGGAAACCCAACACAGGTCTCCATCCCAAGACCCCGGGATCATGACATGAACCAAAGGCAGATGCTTAACCAAATGAGGCACCAGGTGTCCCAAAAGGTGTATATTATTTTAAGATTTTATTTTTAAGCAATCTCTATACCCAGTGTGGGGCTTGAACTTACAACCCCAAGTTCAAGAGTCCATGCTCCACCAATTGAGCCTGCCCGGCACTCCTGAAAGGTATATTTTTTAAGAAAGAAAAAATGTCTAATATTCTGTATCTTTAGTTGGTCTTTATTACAGAAGCAACCCTGACTTTGAAGATTTCTTTGTGGTTTGCTATTTCCTACTAGTCTCTTCTTAGCTTAGGGGCTTACTGTACTAGATAATAAATTACTCACCCGTCCATGTTTACAGATGTAGTCAAATAATTCACCACCAGACACATATTCCATTACCATAAAAAAATCTGTTGGAGTGCTGATCACCTGGTATCTTTTTTGTAAATGAAAAAAATGATAAAAAATGTTAGTTTTTGGGCACAGACTGCATGGAGCACTGGGTGTGTTACAAAAACAATGAATACTGTTATGCTGAAAATAAATTTTAAAAAATGATCAAAAAATGTTAGTTTTTTAAAAATTAAGCTAGTAATATTATTGCTACAATTCTGTATTCCAATGTTTTACAATTTTTTTTTAAAAGATTTTATTTATTTATTTGACAGAGAGAGATCACAAGCAGGCAGAGAGGCAGGTAGAGAGAGAGGAGGAAGCAGGCTCCCTGCTGAACAGAGAGCCCGATGCGGGGCTCGATCCCAGGACCCTGAGATCATGACCTGAGCCGAAGGCAGCGGCTTAACCCACTGAGCCACCCAGGAGCCCTGTTTTACAATATTTTAAGATAGCAACAAATTATGTTATCAAAACAATCACAGAGATATAAACATAGCCTTACAAAATTCTCTGCTTTCTGAGGCTTATGGACTTTTCAGATCCTCCCTTTCATGTTTACAAAATCTTTGAAATCCTTCATTCTTCAACAACTAAGCATTCATTTCTCCATTTAAACAAAAAAATTTTTATGGTCCATAGAGATCAGGTATCATATTTAAACATAATTTAAAAATATTCTTGCTAAGCCTAAATGATATCACAAGAGATTTAATCAGTGAAATGCAGAAAGTGGTCAAATGACACTTTCTCCAACAAATAAAATGTGAGAAAAGGAAAGGGGGAAGGGAAGCTATAGATTTATAGTAAATCAAGAGACATACTGACCTATTACACTGCAGACACTTGTTTTGATTTTTTTAAAGATTTATATATTCTAGAGAAAGAGAGCATGCACGCGCACACAGGCCCATGTGCCAGGGGGAGGAGCAAAGGGACAGAGAGAGAGAGAATCTCAAGCTGACTCCACCCTGAGTGAAAGCCCAACCATGAGCTGGATCCCAGGACCCTGAGATCACAACCTGAGCCAAGAGTTGGATATGTAACAACTGAGCCACCCAGGTGCCCCAAGACTTATTTTGATTCTGACTCCAACAAACCAGCTTTAAACCACTTATGAAACAAAGTCTGAATACTGAGTGGATGTTTGATATTATTAATTAATTTTTTAAAGTGTGATAATGAACTGTGCTTGTATTACTAAAATTTAAAGAAGGGTATGTTTCAGAGTAGAAACTGATGAGTTTGCAGATTAAAATAGTAATATTTGGGATTTGCTTCAAAATAATTTGTGATGGGAGAAGTGGGAAGAAGCAGATAAAACAATACACTGGCAACTGCTGAAGCCAAGTGACAGATACATGAGGCTTCATCACTTTGCTTTTGTATATATTAAAAACATTCCATACTGGGTGGGGCATATGGGTGGCACAGTCAGTTAAGCAACCAACTCTTGGTTTCAGCTCGGGTCATGACCTTAGGATCCTGAGATCAAGCCCGGCATTAGGCTCCAGGCTCAGCATGGAGTTTGCTTCAGCTTCTCTCTCTCCCTCTGCCTTTGCCCCTCCCCTGTGCTCCCTCTCATTTTCTCTCTCAAATTAATAAATCTTAAAAAAAAAAAAAGTTCCATAGTAAGAAATTAAGTAGACAGATGAATGTATTTTTTTTTAACTTACTTCTAGGCATTTAAAGCTGAGACCATTAAAAAGTAAGACTCTTAAAAAAAAGACTCTTAGCTATATTTGAAAAAAAAAAATTCTTTTTTTTTTTTTTTTTTAAAGATTTTATTTATTTATTTGACACAGACAGATCACAAGCAGGCAGAGAGGCAGGCAGAGAGAGAGAGGAGGAAGCAGGCTCCCTGCTGAGCGGAGCGCCCGATGCGGGGCTCGATCCCAGGACCCCGGGATCACGACCTGAGCCGAAGGCAGAGGCTTTAACCCGCTGAGCCACCCAGGCGCCCCTTGAAAAAAATTTTCTTAAAAGACAACTTCCCCCCCATATATCCAATTTTACCTAAGTTTTAAAAACAAATTAAATACAATTAATATTTTAACTGAAGGTTACATTTAATACACATAAATGAACAACTGACTGACTTTTTAAATAGTTTGCTTTGTTTATAAAGGATTATCTATAATCTGGTTGATTATAAGCAATACCTAACTTATACTGAGTTACTACTTAGAGACAGGAAATATGTAGTTTTTGCATGGCTTACAGGCACCCAGAGAAGGCAGAAAAGGAGCTGAAAAGTGACCCTGATGTCACCCTTTAGAAGGTCTCAGAAGCAGGGGACCTTTCTGGTAAATTAGTCCACCCAGATGGGGTACCTTTAATTAATATGCACAACAACAATTATGTGCTACATGGTGGTTCTGGTTACTATTAAAGAGGAAAGAAAAAAGGGCCAGGTCATTGGTGATATAACTACATACTGCACATTTTAAGAAAAGACACATCATGTATAACACTTAAAAAAAGGAAATATTAAAGGTATAGTATGAAAATGATTATAGAGTTTCAGAAGAAATATTTCTAATAGCAATCTTCAGTCTTTGGGATGAAAAATGACAAGGTAACTCACTTTATATAAAATAAACTAACATAACTGAGGAATAAGCTTGAAATTACTTCAAATGAACTATGAAAAGGGAATTTTACCTGAGAACTCCAGAAGAAATGGTTCTATAAAAGCAATCTCACCAGGCACCAAACTCTAACTGAAAAAAATGAATTGTGCAAAGCAAGAGTACCTAGTCACCTTACTGTAGGCTAATCTGATTTATTAACAGAAGTCTCCATCACTTTTTCTACCCTGTTACATCTTTGGGCTTATGAGAAAAAAGTGATGCAATTTTAATATATTTAGCTGTTGATTCTTCCAAGTATATCACAGGTCTTCAGTGGATACTGTTGGACTGAACTATTTCATTAAACCTCTAACTCCACAGGAGCCACTGTCCATGTCAAAGGCCAATCTAGAGCAATGAAAACCACAGCCAGCATTACTGAGTACTTGCCATGTGCCAGACACTGAGCTATTAAATAGTGCTATCTATTCTTCGTTAAAAACCTACTTGAATTGTACTTCATGAGATTGACAGCTCCTCTTTCTACTTGTAGAGCCTACAGCCTATTCAGGAAGACACATATTAGACAATAATTCTTTTCAAAATATGAATCTGTTCTTCAGTAGTCTCCTAATCAAAAATCTTCAGGGGGTTCCCATTGCTCTTTGGTCCTGAGTGAATCAGGCCCCTGCCTGAGTCTGTACTGTTTCCTCTTTGATGTCCCACCGTTGCCCTGCGTATTTCTTTCTTTCACTCATTAATTGTACTGCATTTCCTTCTGCCACAGCATCTTGGTATAAGCAGTTTCTGCTAACCTGAATCCCATACCTGACCTGTACTCCGCCCTTTAACAGTCTGCCAGTCATCCTTTCTAGCTTCGCTTAAAGGTCACTTCTTTAAGTCCAGGTCAGCCCTTTTTGCTTGCACAAAAGCATTGTTAGTTTCAGAACATGTGTCTCAGTTTGTGATTAGACAATGACTGGGTGTGGATCTAGCAAAGTATCTGTAACCAAGTAGGCATTTAAGTAAACATATAAAGTAGCACTTTTAAATAATGTGAGCATCTTGGAGGAAAACCAGAATAATCTGAAACAGAAATTACTGCAACAATACAACAACAATTCAATGAATAAAATGTCAATTAACCAGAATGAGGCCGAGACAAAAGGAAACATGATTTTTAAAATAAAGAAATCCATATTGGGACTTAGAGAAAAAGGCCAATTCCAGGATTATGTTCTTAAATCTAGCCAAGTAGGCCAAATTTTTGTGCCCTCCAAAATAATAATCGCATTGAAGCATTATAAGAAATCCAATCATGAAATTCATGTATTTAATATAATAATAAAGTAAACTAACATGCTTTAAAAAATTTTTTTCAGAAACAAGTATTTCTAATTAATAAAATAAAATTCAAATATCCACAAAAACCTCAAGCATTCTCCAGCTGACCAAGTTATATGCATTTTTAGGCAATATCCATTTATATAGCATATAGAACTCAGGAAAAATCTTTCCAAAGTTAGGCAAAAGTCAGTATTCATGAGTATGCCTTTTTGATGGTTATACCCATAGAGATTTCAAAATATTATTTCTATAGCTGCATATACAGAATAATATGTTTCTTTATTTAGAAATCAGTTATTAAAGAAATGTAGTAATCATTATCTTTGGTTCATGGCATCTGTCTTTACTGGTCCTTGAATGGCATACTTTTATTTAGTTAATTACTATTTTTAATATTATAATAAGCACCTACAAACCCATCACCCAAACAAAAAACCTAGGACCTCAACAATACCTTCCATCTAACCATACAGTGGAGTAATCTTCCCCCTCCCACTGCTTCTCCTCAACAAGTTACCCATCATCCTGAATCCTTCCTGCTTCCTTTGCTTTCTCTTTTACACAATTTATATATGTATATATGTGTGCATCCCCCTGTCTTCATATATACGTAAAATTCATATTCTTATGTATATTTTTATTTTAATTGCTCTTAGCTTTAAAAAAGGATATGATGTGGGCCCCCTGGCTGGCTCAGTCAGTTAAGTGACGGGCTCTTACGGTCATGGTCATGATTTCAGTGTCCTGGGATAGAGGAAGTGTTGGGCCCCACACCCACCCCAGCAGGGAGTCTCCTTAAGGATTCTCTCTCTCCCTCTCCTCTGCTCCTCCCTCTGCTTGCATGCCCTCTCTCAAATAAATAAATCTTTAAAAAAATAAAAATAAAAAAGAGTATCAGGATATATGTATTATTTTGGGACCTGTTTTATTGAGATTCATCCACATTGTTGTGTTTGCTAGTTATCTGATGTAACCAATGTATAAAATTTCATGGTATTTATTTATCTACTCTCCTGTTAACCAAGAAGCTATTTATTCTTCCAATCTAGGGCTATTTACTCACTCACTCTACCACTCTAGGGTAAATTGTTGCCACAATTTGCTATTATAATAGTGCTGCTGTAAACATTCATGTACATGGCAAATTTTCTCTTTGATATATACCTATGAGTGGAATTGCTGAGTCATAGTTCATGTGAATGTCCAAGTATAAGAGGTAATGCCAACTATTTTCCAAAAAGATTTTAGTAATACTAAAATCCTTACAAAGTTTGTGGATTTACATTTTCTCCAACTCCTGCAAAATATCATACACATTTCTTATTAAATGCTCACTCTTGCATCCTGTCCATTTTTATTAAGTTGATCATGCTTTATTTATGCATGGATATACAGAATAAATCAGTATCTTTTCTAACACTCTAGAGTATAAGATTATTAATATGCCTTGATTATTAACTTCATAAAAAGTACGTTTTCAATCAATTCACACTGAATGTGGCTTTCAGACACTCTGTAAGGGGATCTGTATATATCTCTAAAAAATAATCGCCTTAGGGGCGCCTGGGTGGCTCAGTGGGTTAAAGCCTCTACCTTCGGCTCAGGTCATGGTCCCAGGGTCCTGGGATCGAGCCCCGCAAAGGGCTCTCTGCTCGTTGGGGAGCCTGCTTCCCCCTCTCTCTCTGCCTGCTTCTCTGCCTGATTGTGATCTCTGTCAAATAAATAAATAAAATCTTAAAAAAAAATCGCCTTAAAAAATGTATGTGTATATACCTGTGCATACTACTGTCATGCACAAATTTAACAAATCATGAATGTCATCATATATCCCATCAGGTTTCCTGATCAGCTTTTATAATGCTTTTCTGGTATTTGTTTTAATATTTTGATTGAATTAGGATCCAACTATAATCTATACATTGTAATTGATTGACATATCTCATGTTTCTTTTAATTTATAGGCTGCTCCTCCACTTGTTTTTTTGTTTTGTTTTTTTTTTTCCCTCATGCATTCATTTGTTGAAGAAGCCGGCTGGCTTGTCCTGCAGAGGATTCCATGGTCTCATTTGACTGATCCATCCTCTATGGCAACATAATGTACAGTTTATAACACCCTCTGAGATCTAGAGGTTAGATCAGATTTCATTTTGATTTTGATTTTCCTTTGAAAGACTAGATGGTGCTGGGCACCTCCAAGCAAAGGCATATAATGTCTGTCACTCTTTTTTGAGGAATTAGCAGCTATTGCTGATCAGATCCTCAATTTATTAATTCACAAGGAAATTTTAAATGCTGGCCAATTTGCATAGTCTGATAATATATTATGATCTAAAGGAAATCCTCACTCAAAATCTCCTTCCTCAAAAACTCCACTGTCTCTGAAGTACAGGCCATCGGATTACACACCCAATACCTTTTTTTTTGTTATAGTCATCAACCTAACTCTCCGCACTCCCTTTCATTCTGACTTAATGTCTTTTCCCCCCATTGCTACTGTGTACATGATGGATGACCTGTACAATATATGGGCTCTAATTTCCTTGACCACTTCATCATCCACCATACCCAGCCACTCACACCATGGTCATTTACTATCAAACACTAACTCTTCCAATTATTCTTCCCACCTACTAAAGGACTTGGTTTCTACAATTAGCTCTTCTTTCTCCTGTATCAGTCTCTCCATCGTGACCAAATTATCCCCTTTGGTATACAAGCATTCTATAACATCTTTCATCTTAAAAAAAAAAAAAAAAAAAAAAGGCCAACAAGCCCTGTTTAGAACCCACATTTCCTCTCATTACCACTATTTCTCTCCTCACCTTTTAATAAAATTCCTGAATTGCATATTATTACTAAGTCCCCTTCTTCAGCTCAAATTCTCTCCTAACCCCCTCAAAACAGGATTTTGCCTTCATCATTACAATAAACTGGCCCTTTGGAAAGACACTAGCAACCTCCACCTTGCCAAATCTAATGGGTCAATTCTCAATCTCATCTTACTCAATACTCAGCATTATAAGGAACAGCTAATAATCTTTCTTTCTTCGAATATATTCTTCACTTGGCTTCAAGATACCATATTCTCCTGGTTTTCCTCCAACTTCTGAACTGTTCATTTTCATTCTTCTTTGCTGGTTCCTCCTCATCTTGGACATCTTAATATCATTATACCCTAGATATCAATCCATAGACTTCTTGCTTATCTGTACTCACATCCTTGGTGATCTTATCCAGTCTTCAGACTCTAAATATCTTAAGTACCATCTACATGCTGATGACTTTCAAATTTATCTCTGTCTTAAACCTGTCCCCTTAACTCTGGAGTCATATATTCAATAACCTATTTATAGCTCTACTTAGATGCCTAATAAGCATCTCAACATCACAAAACCAAAATCAAATTCTTGATACCATCCTCCAATACCCCACACCTCAAACTTGTTTCTCCTATAATCTTCTCCATTTCACTTAATAGCAACTCTATTCTTTTCTCCCCAATCTAGATAACCATGGAGTCAATGACTGCCTTCTCTTTTTTCACAACCCTCATCTAATCTCTAAGCAAATACTGTTACCCTACCTCAAAAGTATGTAGAGAAGATAGTTACTTCTCAACATCCTCCAGACTTTGCTCTATTCTAAGCCAACAACTCTTTTACCCACAGTACTGCAACTGACTCCTAATTGGTTTCCCTTCTTCAATATAAGTCAGGTCATATCAGACCTCTGACCAAAACCTTCTAATGGCTTCCCATTTGGCTCAGAGTAAAAGCCTAAGTCCTTACAATGGTTTATAATACCCTACAAAATGTGGTTCCCCTTTATGTCTCTGTCCTCATCTCTTAGTACAATCTCTTAGTACAGTTCCCCCTAGATCACTTTGCTCCCTTGATCTCTCCACCTCAGAGCCTTTATGTTCCCTCTATTTGTTATTTTCCTCTTCCAGATAATCTGCATGGCATATTCCCTCACCTTTTCATGGTCTAACGTACAATTTATTTTACTAACTTAAGTTTCATTGTGCACCTACTCACTGCCCCCCACCCCCCGCCGCCCCACTATACCCATACACGTGAACAGAAGCTCCAGAGCAGCAGAGATTTTATTGTCATATTTTTGTTTGCCAGTATATCCCGAGTGACTCAGTGGTGTCATTTGCTAAATGAAGGGATGAAAAAGCTAAATTTCTGGCCTCGCCTTCCTCCATTTCCCTACACACATTCTATTTGCCAGCCAAACAAGACAGCTGCTCCCAACATAGCA
The DNA here is from genome assembly GCF_002288905.1 of Enhydra lutris kenyoni. NCBI lineage: Eukaryota > Metazoa > Chordata > Mammalia > Carnivora > Mustelidae > Enhydra > Enhydra lutris. Next base: position 25,554,563 of record NW_019154093.1, on the reverse strand, counting down.
TGTTCTTTATATTTTCATTATTTTGCTCTTATTGTCCTCATAGAACCATCAGGACTTTGTTCAATTGGCACCTCTTTACTTATATATGCTGTAAGTAATTAGTAAATACCTATTACTGTACTAGGTGCTAGGGACATAAAGATGATATCTAATATCTCCATTTAGATGTCTAATGGGATTCTCAACTTAACATGGCCCAAACAAGTATCCTTAATATCCACCTGTACCCCAACATGACTCTCCACCATTCTTCCTACCTCAAAAAATAGCTTCATTATCAGCACTTAGTTGCTCAAGCCAAAATCAAAAATCCCATTGCTTAGACTCCCTCCCAAAAAAACAAAAAAAAGCCCTGAAAACCTCAGTTACTTTATTAACCTCAGTAACTCATTAACTTAACCTACAAAATATATATATTGAATCCACAGATTTCTCTCCACCTAGACCAGTGGTATCAAATAGAACTTTCTGCAATGATAGAAATGTTTTATATAGCCCTACAATAGTCATTAGCCACACATTGCTATTAAACACTTGAAATATGGTTTGTTTGATTAGAGAGTAAAATATTTTAATTGATTTAAATTTATGCTACATGTAGCCAGTGGCCACTGCACTAGACAGCACAGATCTATAGACTATCACTTTGGTTAAAGCCACCATAATCATAATCTCTTAGTTGGACTACACAACAGATTCCTAACTGGTCTGCTTCCACTTCTGCCCCCATACCCATTCTATACTATAGTCACATCATTTCACTAGATGGCTAGATCTTAATAATCTCTCAGGTCTTAGCTCAAACTCGACCTCCTCAGTGAGGCCTTCGCACAACTTAATCTGAATTAGCACTTACTGCTTGCTAGTCACACCCTGGAACAGTAGTACTACCTTTCATTCTCCTCAAAGCACTTATCACTGCCTAAAGTAATCTTGTTAACTTGCTTACTCACTATCTAGAACTGTTAGATAGGTCTAGAACAGAGGCTCCATAAAGGCAGAAACCTTGTCTTTCACTATCATATGCCCAATGCCTAGAACAGCTCCTGTTAGATATTAGGTACTCAGTAAAAGTGTGTTAAATAAAAGAAAAGACAAACATAATTCCTGCTTCTAAAGAACTTGGTCTTGTGGGGGATACTAATAAAAACATATGAGCAAGCGCAAAGTAATGTCAAGGGCTTTAGAAAGGCGGACTACTGTGGTACACAGTCAATGATGCCTAACACAGACTTACAGAGTCACCTGTAAAGGCTAAGACCTAAATGGCAAATTGGAATTGGAAGCTTAGGGAAAAGGTGTGGGAAAAGCTTTCTAGGCAGAAACAATAGCTGAAGGACAATAAGCAAAAGACAGTGGTGACAATAAAAGCAGAAAGAAATAGACTAAGAAGATATTTAGGGAAAGGGGCTACAGAACTCAATGATTAATTATATGTACAGATGAGAGAAACAGAATTAAAGATGATCCCCAAGTTTTAGGCTAGAAAATTGCATGAATGGTATTGTCACCCAAAACAAAACAAAACATTGGGGTGCCTGGGTGGCTCAGTTGTTAAGTGTCTGACTTCAGCTCAGGTCATGACCCCAGGGTCCTGGGATTGAGCTCGCCTTGGGCTCCCTGCTCAGAGGGAAGCCTGTTTCTCCCTCGCCACTCCCCGTTTAGGTACCCTCTCTCACTTCTCTGTCAAGTAAATAAATAAAATCTTTAAAAACAATACAAAACAGAACAGGAAAAGTCTGGGAAAGAAAAAAAAGTTCAACTTAGTTTCAGATGATTCTATGACTTAAGAATGGAAACATCCAATAAAGAGTTCAATAAGTGTGTTCAGGATTCAGGAGAAATAGCAGGCTCAGAAATATAGTTTTGGAAATCTTTAGCACAAAGATGACAAATGACAACCATCGTAATAGATGGCGTCAACCGAAGGTGGTTCACTAACATTACCCTAGCTCACAATGCTGACATGCATCAATATTTAATGGCCATGAAGATAAAGAGGCCCATAAAAGAGAGTCTTAAGAGGAGGAGAGAATGAAAAAAGAAAATCAGAACACTGTGATGTTACAGAAACCCAGAGAATACAACATTTTAAGGTGGTGATGGTGAACAATGTTAAAGAGCTGTCTACAGGTTGAGTAAGATAAAACTTTAAAAAGTGAACAGACAAAACTAGGTCTACCAAATAAGTAAGTACTGATCTTCTGATTCGTTGAAGTGAAGTTCCCTAAAGCTGGAAAAGAACAGCAAATAAAACCTAAATGCAGCAGAAGAGAAATGATAAAAATCAGAGTAGAAATCAATGAAATAGAAAGCAAAAGAATAGTAGAACATCAACAAAACTAGGAGCTGGTTCTTTGAAAGATTTAATAAGACTGATAAACCCCCAGGGGCACCGGGGTGGCTCAGTGGGTTAAAGCCTCTGCCTTCTGCTCAGGTCATGATCCCAGGGTCCTGGGATCGAGCCCCGCATCGGGCTCTCTGCTCCGAGGAGAGCCTGCTTCCTCCTCTCTCTCTGCCTCTCTGCCTACTTGTGATCTCTGTCTGTCAAATAAATAAATTTTAAAAAATCTTAAAAAAAAAAAAAAAAGACTGATAAACCCCTGGCCAGAATTATCAAAAAGAAAAGAGAAAGGACCCAAATTAATAAAATCATGAATGAAAGAGGAGTGATCCCAACCAACACCAAAGAAATACAATTATAAGAACATATTATGGGCAACTATATGCCAGCAAATTAGACAATCTGGAAGAAATGGATGCATTCTTAGAGATATAGTAAACTACTAAAACTGAACCAGGAAGAAATAGAAAACCTGAACAGACCTATAACCAGCAAGGAAATTGAAGCAGTCATCAAAGATCCCCCAATAAACAAGAGCCCAGGGCCAGATGGCTTCCCAGGGGAATTTTACAGAACATTTAAAAAAGAATTAATACCTATTCTTCTGAAACTGTTTCAAAAAATAGAAATGGAAGGAAAACTCCAAACTCATTTTATGAGGCCAGCATTACCTTGATCCCAAAACCAGACAAGGAGAATTACAGACCAATATCCCTGATGAACATGGATGCAAAACTCTCACCAAAATACTAGACAATAGGATCCAACAGTACATTAAAAGATTACTCACCACGACCAAGTGGGATTTATTCTGGGCTGTAAGGTTGGTTCAACATTCGCAAATCAATCGATGTGATACAATACATTAATCACAGAAAGAACAAGAACCATATGATACTCTCAGTAGATGCAGAAAAAGCATTTGAAAAAGTATAGCATCCTTTCTTAATCAAAACTCTTCACACTGTACGGATAGAGGGTACATACCTCAATATCAGAAAAGTCATCTATGAAAAACTCACAGCAAATATCATTCTCAATGGAGGAAAACTGAGAGCTCTTCCCCTAAGGTCAGGAACACAGCAGGGATGTCCACTATCACCACTGCTATTCAACATAATACCAGAAGTCCTAGCGTCAGCAATCAGACAACAGAAAGACATAAAAGGCATCTGAATTAGCAAAGGAGGAGTCAAACTCTCACCCTCTGCAGATTTTATGACACTTTATGAGGAAAACCCAAAAGACTCTACCCCAAAACTGCTAGAACTCATACAGGAATTCAGTAAAGTATCAGGATATAAAATCAATGCACAGAAATCAGTTGCATTTCTATACACCAACAATAAGACAGAAGAAAGAGAAATTAAGGAGTTGATCCCATTTACAGTTGTATCCAAAACCATAAGATGCCTAGGAATAAACCTAACCAAAGAGGCAAAGAATCTGTACTCAGAAAACTATAAAGTACTCATGAAAGAAATTGAGGAAGACACAAATCAGTGGAAAAATGTTCCATGCTCAGGTATTGGAAACAAATACTGTGAAAATGTTTATGCTACCTAGAGCAATCTACACATTTAATGCAATCCCTATCAAAATACCATCAACTTTTTTCAAAGAAATGGAACAAATAATCCTAAAATTTGTATGGAACCAGAAAAGACCCCGAATAGCCAGAGGAATGTTGAAAAAGAAAAGCAAAGCCAGTGGCATCACAATTCCAGACTTCAAGTTCTATTACAAAGCAGCAATTATCAAGACAGTATGGTACTGGCACAAAAACAGACACACAGATCAATAAACAGAATAGAGAGCCCAGAAATGGACCCCCAACTCTACGGTCAACTAATCTTCAACAAAGCAGGAAAGTATGTCCAGTGGAGAAAGACAGTTTCTTAAACAAATGGTGTTGGGAAAATTGGAAAACCACATGCAGAATAATGAAACTGGACCATTTCCTCACACCAGACACAAAAGCAGACTCAGAATGGATGAAAGATCTATATGTGAAACAGGAATCCATCAAAATCCTTGAGGAGAACACAGGCAGCAACCTTTTTGACCACAGCCATAGCAACTTCTTCGAGACACATCGCCAAAGGCAATGGAAATAAGGGCAAAAATGAACTATTGGGACTTCATCAAGATTAAAAGCTTTTGCACAGCAGAGGAAACCGTCAAAACCAAAAGACAACCGACAGAATGGTAGAAGATATTTACAAATGACTTATCAGATAAAGGGCTAGTACACAAAATCTATAAAGAACTTATCAAACTTAGCACCCAAAGAACAAATAATCCAATCAAGAAATGGGCAGAAGACATGAACAGACATTTCTGCAAAGAAGACATCCAAATGGCCAACAGACACAAGTCAGGAAAAGATGTTGGTGAGGATGTGGTGAAAGGGGAACCCTCCTACACTGTTGGTGGGAATGCAAGCTGGTATAGCCACTCTGGAAAACAGTATGGAGTTTCCTCAAAAAGTTGAAAATAGAGCTACCCTATGACACAGCAACTGCACTACTGGGTATTTACCCCAAAGATACAAATGTAGGGATCCAAAAGGGAAGGTTCACCCCAATGTTTACAGCAGCAATGTCCATAATATCCAAACCACGGAAAGAGCCTAGATGTCCACTGATAGATGAATGGATACACACACACACACACACACACACACACACACACAATGAAATAATATGCAGATTTCAAAAATGAAATCTTGCCATTTGCAACAGCGTGGATAGAACTAGCTGGTATTATGTTAAATGAAATAAGTCAATCAGAGAAAGATAATTATCATATGATCTCATTGATATGTGGAATTTGAGAAACAAGAGAGAGGATCATAGGGGAAAAGAGGAAAAAATGAAACAAGATGAAACCAGAGAGGGAGACAAACCATAAGAGATGCTTAATCTCAGGAAACAAACTGAGAGTTGCTGGAGGAGAGGGTGGGTGAGAGGGATGGGGTAGCTGGGTGATGGATATTGGGTAGGGTATGTGCTATGGTGAGTGCTGTGAATTGTGTAAGACTGATGAATCACAGACCTGTATCCCTGAAACAAATAATACGTTATATGTTAATTTAAAAAAAAAAAAGTGAAGTTCCTTAAGAACTACAGGGAAGAAAAGAAAACGAAGACAAAAATCAAATCAACAAATTCTAGTTCATGGGAAAGTTTGGAGTTTCCTTTGATTCCTGTTTACTCTTTTCAATTTTCTCCCAGTGGGATGTACAATTTGAGTTAATAGAGAAATCGTGCAATAAATATCCTACATTCTTGGTTTTTGGTTTTCAAGCTTTCTTGCTAGAGAAACTAGAGGCCCATTCTGTAATAAGGGACTATTCTTGGCAGTTAGTCCAAGACTGCACAAAACAAACAAAACCACTAAAAGGATCAGGTCTCTCTCCCTGTTTAAATCACTAACACTGTTGAGGCTATGTCAATAAGCTTGTTCTATAGCAAGGATACATGAGTACTTTTTCTTTTAATTCAGTCCACAATTAAAGTGGCAATCTGGCTGAATGGATTAAGCCCAAGGCTGGAAGCCAGAAGCTTTAAACATTAAATTCACCTCTGCTAATTACTTTCTGATCAACCCTGAGAATGTTCTACATCTCCCTCACAAAACAAAATAGCAAATAGTTAAATAATTCTAAACCAGAATAAGATAATTAGCTAAACCAAAATTTGAAATAATAATTACAGAAATAAAGGCAAGGAAACACTGGTAGATTTGACATCAAAAATAAGCTTTTAAATCCTCATGACAGTTGCAACTGCATACTTACAAAATCTGATTTGCATTTATAGGAACAGAACAGGAACTAGGACTCATACTCTAAGTGGGCAAAATTTCTCTGGGGTCTTTCAGGGTTGGCTTTCTAAAAAGGATAAGGTCAAGTAACAAGACGAACACAGAGATCTCTCCCTTTACACTCATTCTGGCATGTAATACTTTTAGTCTGGCTTTCCAGCTTTCTCCTCTTATAGAAGTGGCTGCTCAGTAAGGAAGAGCAAAGAGATTTAGCTTAGAAGCCACTCAGTAACCAGAATCAAGTCATTATTTACATGGAGTTGGAGTCAGATATGAACTGTTTCGAGTAGGGGAAAAACAGTTAAGAATCATGCAAGTGGACTGAAGTGGACTGAAAGCTTGTTGGTTACCTATTCCTACTTTAAGCCAATTGTCATCAAATACCAGGCATTATACCACTGCAAACACATCCCCATTTTAAAATTAAGGAAACAAAGAATAGGAGAGGTGGGTTACCAAGCTAGTAGCATAATTCTTATGCTAATCTTAAAAAGTCTGCATATACATATTCTGGATCATCTGGAATATAGGTCCTAGACGATAAGCTTGTAATCAGTTATGCACTGCCATGATTAGAGACCTCATTTCTTGTTTATGCCGATGAAGTGAACTTCATATGAAGATGAGAGGACACTGAAGCTAACTGTTAGAATCCCAGCTATCCAACAGCAGAACAAGCCCCTCCAGAAAAAGCCTTCTTGAACAGTTAGGCACATATACATATTGTTGGTAAGATGCACTGAACATACCAATTTGCAACACTTCACTAACAATAAATGTAGCTAGTATGAGTAAAGACTAAACACATGCTCCCAATCCGAGCAGTAATTACTGGATAAGCCACTCGTGTAAGGATTTCAGGAATGCTCCCGTATGAGTTTCCTACCTCTGCCATACTTCTAATTTGATGGCTTAAAACAACAAAAATGTATTATCTTGTAGTTTTATATAAGTCTGACATGTCTCACTGGGCTAAAATCAAGGTTGGCAGCAAGCCTCTAAAAGAAAACATTTTTATTTTCTAACTTTTAGAGAGCCTGCATTTCTTGGCTCATGGCCCTTTTCCTCCATCTTCAAAGTCAATAACAGCCAGTTGTGTCCTTCTCACACTTTATCACTCTGACCTCACTTCACTCTCAAATCTCCTTCTTAGTCTTGACTCCCTCTTTCACTTTTAAGGACCACTGGCACACCCAGAAAAAAACAAGGAAAATCTCCCTATTCTAAGATCAGCTGATTAGCTACTTTAAATCCATCTATAACTTTAATTCCCCTTTGCCATGTAATGTAACATATTTGAAGATTCTAGGGATTAGAATGTCTTGTGGGAGGGGGGCATGATTCAGTCTACCACAGCTACTATGCTAGCCTTGTCCCAAGGCAAATAATGTACCTCTGCAGATTATCTAGCTGTTCCTCGTTAACACTGACATCCAAAGACTGCTCACTAACAAAGTTTAGACTAAATATAATGTCTGATTATAATGAACTAGCAAACAAAGCCTCAGGGACATTAATGATGATTTTTTTTTACTTTCAATATTATTCGAATCAAAACATAAATAAGGATGTCCTACTATTTAAATAACAACGATTTGGTTTTTGAAAAACAACATTATTTATCACATATTACAGATACTACTTTGAATTTCATTGACTTCATTGTATTATATTTAAATTGTGACTTTATCTTGGTTTCATAATTGTGTCAAAGCTCTAAGCATATGGAGTTTATTATACCTAACTTTTACTAAGTAAACTTAATATACTTAAGTATATACTTAAGTAACAATATACTAAAAATAAATCAAAACCAGGGATCCACAAATTTATTTTTTCCCTAAAAGGAATTCATATAACTTTGTTTTGAGAAAGACTGGAGTACTGGAGTAAAGCACTAATAGCACGGCATTTGGAGTCAGATATGAACTCAACTACCAGCTCCTCAACTTACTGGCTCTTTGACCTTAGATACATTGCTGATACTCTTTAGATATGCAATTTCTTTATTTATAAATTGAAAACAATAATACCTACTCTATAGGTATCATGAGGATAAAGTGAAATTGTATCTGTAAAATACTCAACACAGTTCCTAGCCATAAGCAGGTACTTAACAAGATTAATATTTATTTTACAAAACTCTATCCAAGCTTTAAGATGAAAAAGAAGACAATTTTCAGTGTTTAGCATATCACATTTTCTCACTAAATATTATACTACAACTTTAAATGATTTCAAAGAATACTGTTACATACTCAGTATCTACTTTTTCTAGGTCAAATCAATTTTAAATTATTTCTTTCAATATAATTAATCAGCTTTATCAATCTCTTCATATTACCTTTTAAGTTTGTAACTTGTCCTATCAAAAAAAAATTCACCTGCCTTCCTAAGAGCTTTGCTATCAGTAGTCACAGTAATTCCTGCAGTTTTGGAAGTAATATATGATGATGGATAATCTTAAACAGTTACATTTTATCTTTTCCTAAAACAAATCACTGTGATGCTAATGAAAAAAAGACTAGAAAAAAAATTACAAAATGAATTTAGGAATGTCAAAGTCCTAAGTGCCCTTCAAAGTGAATACTAGAGTAGAGTCAACTTCCAAGGCAGCATTCATCACTTGAAAACAATACCAGTTTTGAAAAATGACTTTTGTTTATAAACTAAAAGTATACAAGAAAGGATTGATGGAGGCTAAATGAATTAATATTTGCTGAATGTAAATACTAAAAAAGATTTATACTTTCATAACAAGTTAACTAAAGATACACAATTTTTTCTAAATTCATAGGAAATATTTCAAGACAGTTTCTCTTTTCATTTTCAGGTACATAAATACTTACAGTTTGATAATATGAGGATGACGAAAGAGTTTTAGGTTTTGAATTTCTCGTTTTATTTTTCCAACAACATCTAAACTGCGAATCTTCTGTCTATTTAAGATTTTAACTGCCACTTTATGGCCTGTCAATTGATGTTCTCCAACTAAAGAAAAGAAAAGGAAAAAACTTGCTGTCATAGCAATGTAATCATTTATTCATTCCTCCTTCCACTGTAACCCCAAATCTCTCTACTCATATACACCACTTTCATATCATCTACTGCATAGAACTTAAGTTCTTTTTACTTCTGTTTCTTCTACTAGAGTATGCACTCCCTGAGGAAACAAACTGCATTTTGGTCTTCTCTATATCCTAGGTACCTAACAGGAGATGTTCATTAAATATTTGTTGAAAGGATTACTGAATTCTTTAACAGTACAAAAAAATAACCAAGTTTGGAACATCTTTTGGATAGAGCAGAATTCACTATGTTTTATTAATCTCTTTATTTCTTCATTTCTGGTTAATGCTAGTCATTATATTATAGAAGAATAAATGACTGCTATAAGAAATTAAACTTATAACTGGTTTCATTATTTCTTTATCAGAAAATACACATGTAGCCCTTATTTTATGTATTTTTTGTCTTTTCCATAAAGCTTTCCTATTTCCTCCTATTTAATGGGGTCTCTACTTCTTTCAAACCCTTATAGCATGTTTACAAAGCTCATGTATCATTTATCATTTTTAGGCTATGGTAAACATTTGTGGTTTTAACAAATCATAAGACATGAGCTATGAACACATATCCATCCCCACCTCGAGTAAGGCAGTCAATATTCATTTGACTCCCAGAAGTACAAAGAACAGTATTTTGTACATAATATACGCTAAATAAATCTACATGGCATTAAATGAAACAATAGTCCTTCTCCTTTCATGAAACACATAGTATCCATACTACTAGTAATATCCAAATACTGCTCAGATGAAAAATCCCTCTATCAGAAAACAAATTTGTCAGCCTCCCCTCCTATTTCCCTCAATTACTATTCTAAACATTGACCATTCACCTCACAACACATAGTCAACCATCGACTCCTTGTAGTAAATTCCCCTTTCATTTCTTTGGGGGCAATCAAGTCCATAGGAGTGATTTCCTCTATCTTAAAGGCTTGGTTATATCCACATTTCTCTTCGCTCCAGTCTTAGATGTTTTCACCCTTCTCCTGTTCAAGGCCAGTATCACCAACTTGTGGCCTTGAACTCACCTCTTCTACACTCTCCTGATACTCAACCATTTTCTTTTCTAATAGCTCCTTTTCCTTAGCCCATCAACATCCTGTCCATCTTCCTTTAGTTTTCAACATTTGTCTCACCAACATTTCTCAAAACAGTACTGTACATTTATTGTCTGTGCCTCCTCCTCTTTCACCCTTCTAACATCACTGCTATCTGGCTTCTGCCTCCACTCCTCTAAACTGAAACCAAAGGTTCACAAAAGACCCTTTAATTATCAAGCATGTATACCTTCCAATTCTCAGATCACTGCAATCTCTGTTGCAATAGACAACATTGATTACTCTCTCTTTTTGGTGGCACTTCTCACTCCAGTTTCTTCTACTAACTCTCAGATGGTATGCTTTATAGCTTTCACCTGTTCTTTAAAGTTTAGGGTCCCCAGGTTTCTAATCTATAACCAAAGTAGATCCTTAAGTTATCTAGCCCGTCTCTCATAGTTGTAATTATCAACCATGTGCCAAGGACTCTGCCCTTTTCTTCAAATTCATGTATCTCAGTATAGTATTGTTCCACAAACACCTCAAATTCAGCATGTTCAGAAGTAAACTCAGCATCTTCTTTCCCTTCCTCTACCAAACCTATGTCCTCTATTTTACTTGATGACACACAGCCTATATGCTAGAAATCAAAGAGACAGTTGACAATCTCTTAACTATTTCTTGGAGTCAAGTTTCAAAATCATTAAAACAAATACATTAATAACAATAATAGACGTGACAACACTTACTGCTTATTCTGTGCCAAGCATTATTCTAAGTACTAACTACTCTGCTCACTCAACCCCACAACTCTATCGAGTGTTACTGTCCTCCACTGTAGTAATGAGAAACCTGAGGCACAGAGAAGTAACTCAACAGAAGTGATGCAGTACAAGCTGGCACAACATGTGATCCCAAGTTTCCTCACTTCAGTTCATAGGAAGCATGGTTAACTACACATAATAATGCTCCCATTGAGAACAATTCAAACATGAAATGGGCTGACCTAGGAAGAACTGAATTTCTTGTCACTGAAGATTATTTTTACCTTTATATCTTTCTCAAGTAGTAAATTATCATCCCAAAAACTTTAGAGAAGCTTGAGAGTTATTTTACCTACACATAAAATAAACTGGTAGCCATCACATCAAGTTCAAGCAATCTATCCTAACATTCCAAAATATGTTTCTAGAACTCCAGAAAAATATCAATTTCAGGGACTTCCTTTTTCAGTTAATTTTTTAAATTCTAGTGCAATTAACATACAGTGTTATATCAATTTCAGGTGTAAAATATAGAATTCAACAATTCTAAACATTACTCAATGTTCATCAAGATAAGTGTATTCTTTTTTTTTTTTTTTTAAAGATAAGTGTATTCTTAATCCCCCTCATCTATTTCACCCAACTCCCCACTCTCCTCCCCTCTGGTAACAACCAGTTTGTTCTTTATATTTAACAATCTATTTTGTTCTTTTTCTCTGTTCATTTGTTTATTAAATTCCACATATGAGTGAAATCATATGGCATTTATCTTTCTCTGACTGACTTCACTTAGCATTGTATGCTCTAGATCCATCCATCTTGTTGCAAATGGCAAGATTTCATTCTTTTTTATGGCTGAATCAATTTCAGGGAATTTCTACTCAATTAAAATAACCTAAATGGTTTTTTGATCCCTGGGTAGTTTAGTACTCACCTTTGGGAATTTCATAAAACCCAAACACTTGCCTGCATGGCCTAAAAAATAGGTCTCTCTCCTCAAATCTCAGACAACCTCAATGAAAGTAACCAATGCTGCATCTCCTTGTCAATTAAAAAAAAAGGGAAAAAAAAGAGTTCAATTCCTCTTTCCCCATTTGATAATTGAAACTACTGACTACTGAGAACATATATGCTCTTTCCAGAGCAAAGAGTGTAAGAGCAGACTGTAACAGTCAAACAGATGGATGTTTTGTTTTTTAATGCTATATGCATAAACCAAACAACAAAGAAACCAGAAAGTGAATGAAATTACTCAAAAAAAAACAAAAACAAAAACCAATTTAAAGATGAAGTATTACTGGGGCACCTGGGTGGCTCAGTTGTTAAGCATCTGCCTTTGGCTCAGGTCATGATCCCAGGGTCCTGGGATCAAGCCCCACATAGGGCTGCCTACTCAGCGGGAAGCCTGCTTCTCTCTATCTTTCTCCACACACTTGTGTTCCCTATCTTGCTCGCTGTCTCTCTCTGTGAAATAAATAAATAAAATCTTTTAAAAAAAAAGATGAAGTATTACTTGGTCAACAAATTCAATAAAGCTGCAGTATACAAAGTCAATATACAAAAATCAGTTGTGTTTCCATATACTAAAAATGAATTATCAGAGAAATTAAGAAAACAATCTCACAATTGTATCAAAAGAAAAAAATACTTGATAAATGTAACCAAGGTGAAAGATCTGTACACTGAAAATTTTAAGATACTGATAAAAGAAGACACAATACATCATGCTCACAGAAAGAAGAACCAATAATGTTAAAATGTCTCTACAGACAAAGCAACCTACAGATTCTACACAATCCCCATCAAAACTCTAATGGCATTTTTCACAGAAACAGAAGAAACAATCCTAAAGTTTATATGGAACCACAAAAGACCCCAAAAAGTCAAGGCAATCTTGAGAAAGAACAACAAAGTAAGAAGAATCAAATCACACTTCCAAACTTCAAACCATATTACAAAGCTATAGTAATCAAAATAGTCTAATACCAGCCTAAAAACAGACACACAGCTCAACAGAATAGGATTGAGAACCCAGAAATAAACCTATGCATATATGAGTCAATTAATTTACAATAAAGGAGTCAAGAACATAAAATAGGTAAAGGATAACCTCTTCAATAAATGCTGCTGAGAAAACTGGATAGCCACATAACAAAGAATGAAACTAGAACCCTATCTTACACATTACACACACATCAACTCAAAACAAATTAAGAAACCATAAAACTTCTAGAAGAAAACATAGGTGGTAAGATCCTTGATGTAAAGTCTTGACAATTTTTTTTTTAGATATGACAAAACAAAAACAAAAACAAAAACAAAAAACCAAGACAACAAAAGCAAAAAATAAACAAGTAGGACTATATCAAACTAAAAAATTTTTGCACAGAAAAGGAAACAAAATGAAAAGGCAATCTACAGAATATGAGAAAATATTTGCAAATCATCTATCTGATAAGGGGTTAATATCCAAAATATATAAAGAACTCACACAACTAAATAGCAAAACAAAAACAAAAACAAACTGATTAAAAAATAGAGAAACTGTATAAACATTTTTCCAAAGAAGACATACAAATGGCCAACAAATACATGAAAAGGTGCTCAACATCAATAATCACCAAGGAAATGCAAATCAAAATCACATCTGCTAGAATAGCTGTTACCAAAAAGACAAGAGATAACTGTTGCCAAGGATGTGGGGGGAAAAAGGGAACCCTTGTGTACTGATGGTGGGAATATAAATTGGTACAACCACTATAAAAAACAGTATGGAGGTTCCTTAAAAATTTAAGAGAACTACCGTATGATCCAGCAATCCCATTTCTGAATATATATTTAAAAAAATGAAAACAGGATATCAGAGAAATACCCCCACTTCCATGTTCACTGCAGCATTATTCACAACAGCCAAGACATAGAAACTACCTAGGTGTCTGTCAACAAATGCATGAAGAAATGATACACACACACACACACTGAGCAATATTATCATGAGAAAGAAGAAAGTCCTGTTTGTGACACCATGAATGGACTTTGAGGCATTATGTTTCTGGCTTATAAGCCAGATAAAGAAACACTGCATGATATTGCTTATATGTGGAATCTTTTAAAAAAAGCAAACTTGTAGAAAAGTGGAGCTTGGTAAAAATATACAAACTTTCATCTATAAGATGAATAAGATCTGAGGATCTAATGTAAACTTGGTGACTACAGTTGAAAACACTGTATTGTATAACTGAAATTTGCTAAAGAATTTAAATGTATAATAAATATATAGAATATATATACATACATATTATTTTCATATGTACTTTTACATGCTTAATAAAAAAGAGGTGACAGGTGTGTTAATTAACTAGATGGGAGAAATCTTTTCACTATATATATATCAAATCATCATGAGGTACACTTTAAGTATCTACAATTTTATCAGTCATACCTAAATAAAGCTGAGAAAAACTTCTAAAAGTAATTTTTTTTTAAAGCATGACTTTATGACATCTGAGAAAACAACTGACTCATCTCTCTATCTGAAGAAATTTTCCTCCATGAAACACTGGAAAAGAAATGACATTATCTCTTGAAACAGGGATGTTGATATGTTAATTGGATATCTGATATTGAGTCAAATGTACTGGGGGAGCGTGGCTGGCTCAGTCACTGGAACCTACCGACTCTTGATCTTGGGGTTGTGAGTTTGAGCACCATGTTGGGTACGGAGACTGCTTAAAAATAAAATCTTTAAAAAAAAAAAAAAAGAGTCAAATATATTATGAATGCCTCTTCTTTTTGCTGAACTATATTGTCCCTATTGCTTAATAACGTAAGTGCATAAGTGAATTAGTACTTTTAATAATTAAATCCAAATTATCTCATCATCATATTCTACATGAAAGCCAAATGAATATTTCTAAAAATCTTGTAAGAAAAACAGATTTAAGACCAAGAATTTCTTCTGTATTACAGCCATAAACTTTTCTAAGGAAGTAATTGGAAAAAAAAAAAAAAGACTTGGATTCATCAGTTTTATTTCCATTCATTTATTCAATCTAAAAACATTTACTGAATACTACTTTCCACATGCCAGGACTATGTTGATCAAATACACATGAAAAGAGAGGTTTCACAGGACTCCAAATTTTAGTAGGGGAAAAATATCAGCAATAAAGGAGCTAAAATAAATTAGCTGGTATTAAATCTGTCTGCAGGCTATTAGGAATACTTTCTTTGTAAAGGGAGAACACAGATAAGAAAGAACATTTAAAAAAAATAGCAGGGATGGACAAATTTGCCATGATTTATCATTACTCGGAGTAAATATCCAGATCAATATAAGCAGTAAGGGATGTCTATCCATGGAACAACTATTTAATAAATGCCTACCATGGTAAGCACTGTACATGAGAAGTGAACAAAGTAGTTCTGTCATACCCAGTATTTATTCTATCCTTCCTTCCCAGACATAAAGACTCCTGAATTATACCCGAGCACATGGCTACCCAGAGTAGAGACTGCATGCTAGCATCTCTTTTAACTGAATGTGGCCCTGTCACTATATTCTGGCCAATAATATGTAAGCAGAAATGCCCCTCATAAGCTTATTCATTCCTTCCTCCATCCTAAAGCCTGGAATGCCAAAGCCACCACCTTGAACCCTGAGGACAGGGTTAGGCAGGTGGGAAGCAACAGAAGAGAGAAACCCATGTTTTTGATGTCACTGGGTAGGACAACGTTCTGTCCACCTACTCAGATTGTTGGAAGAGAGAAAAATACTATCCTGTTTAAGCCACTTTTCTGAAGCTGTCTGCCATTCAGCTGAATAGAATTAATTCACTATTTAACATATTTTAAAATTCAAAAGGTGTGAACTTATTTCAAATGTTCAGTTTTGCTGAACTACCATCCCTGAACTAACAGAAATAAATTTATAGCCCACACAATTTCTTGGATTAAAGAGTTCTACAAATTTACCATTCATCCGTGTTTCATTTTGCTTTTCCTAAATTATAGCCAAATTACACAAAATACTCCCGAAAGCCATGGAATTTTATGCGAAAAAATCCATACCTACACTATCCATGCCTTTTAGGATTTTTACATTTGATGAGATGAAGAGCTGTCATACAGAAGAATGAAACTCATTTATATTGTTCAAGAAGCAGAGCTGCGATTAACTGGGGCACCTGGGTGATTCAGTCCATTAAGCGCCACCTTCGGCTCAGGTCATGATCTCGTGGTCCTGAGATGGAGCCCCACATTGGGCTCCTGCTCAGTGGGGTGTCTACTTTTCTTTCTCCCTCTGCTGCTCCCTTCGGACTCTCTCTCAAATAAATAAAATCTTAAAAAAACTGATAGAAATTCTTTCAACAGTCAGCTGCTCTAGGAATCCTCTCCACACCTCCCTTTTCACCACTCCAACCTATACTGAAAATTACCACCACTCAAAGAAATTTCCCACTTAACATAAAACTGTAGCCTGACTATACAATTTTTAAGTCATTTTATTGAAGTTTAAAATTTGTCCCTCATATAGTACCATAATTTTGGCAAACATGTATGGTCATGTAACTACTACTAAAATCAATTGTAGCTTACTTACATCATCACATAAAAATTCCACCATATCCTTTCGTAGTTAGTCCCTTTCCTCCACCCCAATCCCTGCCAACTACTGATCTGTTTAATGTTACTGTAGTATTTTTCTGAATATTGCATAAACGAAACTATACAGTATGTAGCCTTTCAACTCTGGCTTCTTATGTGTTAATACTTCTGAGATTCATCCACTTTTGTGGATTTTTTCTTTTCGTATACACCAATTTATTCATTTTTATTGCTGAATAATGTTTTGTATGTGTATTTTACAATTTATTTATCCATTCACCCGTTGATGGACATATGGGTAATTTCCAGTTTTTGGAGATTATGAATAAGTCTGCTATTTGTGTCTGTGGTGAGACTGTGTCTTCATTTCTCTTGGGTAGATTTCTATTTCTATCCAGTATTGGTCTGCTGGGTTGTGTGGTAAGTTTATATTTAAATATAAATATTATATAAATATAATAAATTTATAAATATAAAATATATATTAATTATATAAATATGTATCATATATCTAAATATATAATATATAAATATAATATAAATATATTTATATTTAAATAAACTTACAAACAAGTCTATATTTAAACTTTCCCAGCTTTGTACTCTCACCAGTGGTATATCAGAGTTCTAGTTCAGGGATGCCTGGGTGTTCCAGTTAGTTAACATACAGTGTAATATTAGTTTCAGGTGTACAGGTGTTCAGGTGTACAATATAGTGATTCAACACTTCCACACACCACCCAACGCCCTTCAGAGCAAGTGTCCTCCTTAATCTCCATTCCCCCCACTGACTTCCCCTAAGGTAACCATCAGTTTGTTCTCTGTAGTTAAGAGTTTGTTTCTTGGTTTGCCTTTCTGGTTTTTTTCCCTTTGCTTGTTTGTTTTGTTTCTTAAATTCCACATATTGTGAAATCATATACTGAGTGTTCTTTTTTCACAGGCTTTGCAACACTAACATTTACTTGATTCTCAGTTCATCTCTCAGTGGTAGATAGGAGGGGCTGGAGGTCAGATCCCCTGTAGTCTTCACCCATTGCAAGGGACAAAGCTACTACCAATAAGCAGCAAGTCTGGAAAATGCAGCACAGAGAGGTTAAGAATTTTCCCACAGTTGTTCAGCTATGAAGTGGTAAGGCCAGGATTTAAACCCAGCAGCATGTACTGTCCAATACTCAAACAAAAGAAGCTCACCCATTTGTCAGGATTACCATTCGAGAGACTCCTGCATTAAGTTACAGGTTGGACTAGATCAAGTCTAATTCCCCTTCCAGCTCTAAGATTTTTCTTTCTTTTTTTTTTTTTTTAATTTCTTTTCAGCGTTAACAGAATTCATTGTTTATGTACCACACCCAGTGCTCCATGCAACACATGCCCTCCGTAATACCCACCACTTGGCTCCCCCAACCTCCCACCCCACCGCCCCTTCAAAACCCTCAGATTGTTTTTCAGAGTCCCTAAGGGTCATTCCACACTGAAGGATGTTAAGTCTTTTATGCCACTCTACTCTCCTGATGATTTTAGTTGCCATTTCCTGGATGTTTTCCAGCTCTACATTTTTCTGGATGCACAACATATAGGACTTCATATAACTGTGTTATGTAGTTGTAAATACATGACTGTTTTGTAGAAAGATGAAATAAACTTTTCAAGTTTCTAGTTTCTAGTCTTATCCGCAATAAAGTCTAGCATTTTTTACAAGCACAGACCCTACAATTTTATCAAGTATAATGGGAAACACTCTCTTCCTATACATTATTCCATACAAATTCATAGTAACTACTTACCCATTCAATTTTAATATATCATATAAGATTATTACTATATCCAGTAAAACAAAGAAAAGGAACAATTACAAAATAAAAGTATTATTTTAGGCCTGAATTATGATCTTTTTCTCACTAGGCTCAAACAAAAGCAAAGGGTTGTCAAATGTCCCTCTGCTGTAAAGGTCATGTACATATTATATAATAATTTGAACTATGTCACCAAAGACAAAGCTTCAGTCCACAAAAAATTTATTTAATTTTATATACTTCACAGCCCAATAGCTTCATATGATATTTCCTATGCCTATACAAAGTCCCTGACCTATGTACAAAATGTGTACGATTTTCTGACCCTTGAAAAGTATCACCTCATTGGAACGTGACAGTGCTATGCTCCCACATGTAGTGGAACATGTAGTGCTATGCTCCCACAAAATTATTAGCCTAAACAAATAAAATCAAGTCTATCACTATATTACTCAGTATAGCTAAAGAAGTTTCCTAAAATTTTCAGGGTGCATTTGGGATGACCTGACTTAAAATTTAGGCTACAAAAATATACTAAATCCCTCAGGAGGGTCTCTAAGTGAAAGCACATGACCAAGTACAAAAGAGATGGGCATCATTCTTCAACATGACTACAGGATTTTTTTCTTAAAGATTTCATTCATTTATTTGACAGAGACAGACAGACAGACAGAAAGAGAACACAAGCAGGGGGAGCAGTAGATGGAGAGGGAGAGATGGGCTCTCCAATGAGCAGGGTCCCCAGCGCAGGGTTTGATCCTAGGACCCCAGGATCATGACCTGTGCCAAAGGCCAATGCTTAACCACTGAGCTATCCAGGTGTCCCATGACTACAGCTTTTAACTGCAACCCAGATCTTTCTCAAAAGCATATACAAACTTCAGATAGCAAGATCCTGTGTAATTTTTAGTGGGGGTTATTTGAGGATAGCTAATGGTTCTTTCCCATTAATCTGGGAAGGACAACTAACAGCTGTATGTCTATATATATCCACACATGCTAAACATTTTTACATACATTACTTCATTTTAATCTTATAATAACCCCACGAGGAAATTCTACAGAAAACTAAGGCTTACAGACATTAAAAATGACAAGTGATAAACAAAATCAGTATTTAAGAAGCGCATGGGTAGCTCAGTTGGTTATGCAGCTGTCTTCAGTTCAGATCATGATCTCGGGGTCTGGGACTGAGCCCCTACACTGGGCTCTCTGCTCAGCTCAGCGGCTGCTTCCCCCTCTTCCTCTGCCCCTCCCCCTGCTGCCTGTGCTCTCTCTCTCTCTGTGTCTCAAATGAATAAGATCTTTTTAAAAAATCCTTATTTAAATCCAAGTCTGTCTGATTCTAAAACCTAGGTTCATAATGATTATATATTGATTACAGAGTATATTGCATCCCATGATTACCCAACAGATTTCACTCATGTCTAAAATAATACTATGTTAAAAGTACTATAGAATCTAAACATTATATATAATAATGACTTGGGGTTGGGTGCAGTGGGGCTCAGAATTTCAAGTTGAGATGCTAGGGACATAGCTCTTCTAGTTAGAGTGGGCTTTTTCAGTGCCTTAGCTATAAGATTCCTTTCATGGCCTAACAATCTTAGGGTGAGACCTTGAAACCGACCCTAGGTTTAAGGAGCAAGGGAGAAAATTTGGGAATACATTATGAAATATTCAATAGCAAGAAAGATTAGTCTTCTGTATACCCTCCAGGTGCAGATAAGGCAAGATGACTGAAATAAAAAGCAAAGGGAAGATTCAAGAACTTTTTATAATGGTGATGGACAGAAGTTCTGAGATAGGTCAAATTATGGTACCACACAAAATGAAGGTTCCACTGATACTACTAGTAAGCTAGAACCTATCTTAGTATGTTCTGTGCACATAATTGGAAAACTGGAACAAGGAGGTAATTTGAATGACTAATAGTGGAGGCTTCATTTAGTTTCATAAATAAGAATAGTATTTATGTTATACATACGCACCTATGCACCATTCCTTCAAGTCAAATGGTATACTTCAGTCATTTAGAACCATTCTGAATTCCCCATCAGGGCTGTGCTTTCTCTAATTTCCAAGGCTAACAATATATCTAGATCACGATAAGCATTTAGTAAATTTAAGTAGAATTTTGTTGAGTACAGTAAATGAATTCGGTTAAACATGTGAACGATTTGTGTCCCTGATCATCAATCTCCAATGTCTCACTTATCCAAGTTTCATTTGTCTTTTGAAGTTTACCTCAAGTACCATTCCAGTTAGCATTCCTGAAACACCACCCCCATTCCCCCATCATCCCAACAACTCAACTGCCTGGATTAAATGACCCTCCAATGCACAACTGAACTCCTCTCCATGATAGCACTTAACATCAAGGGCTATAATTACCTATCTAGTTGTTGCTATTGATCTCCCTCTTTAAACCAATCAGCTCCTGCAGAGCAGGGTCTGTGTCTCATTTTTCTTTGTATTGCAGCATCTGGCACAGTGCCTAACGTACAATTGACATTCAGTAAGTATTTTCTGTATGGATGGAATGCATGACTGACATTAATGGTTGTTTGAACATATAATTTAGGTTTCATATACTACTTGATTTGCAGCTTTAGAATTTGAGAGGGGATTTCAAATTGGGTATGCTAATCTCTCATATATGAGAAAAACCAACAAATATTTGTCAGAGACAAAGTATAAAAGTATTATCTACACATTCTAAGTTCCAAGGAATCCCTTGTGGTACTACATTCCAGGAGCTCCCTAAATGTGGAAAAGTATTAACAGAAGAAATCACCATCAGCACCAGGACTGCAATTTATTTAAAGTCTAGGCATTTCAGAAGAAATCAAATGTCTTCCAGGAAAATAAATTTGGTAAAGAGGAGATGTAGCTAGTCAATAAACACATAAAAAGGTGCTCAATATGTTTAGTCACCAAGGAAATGTAAATTAAAACCACAATATAATACAATATCACAATATGCCTACTCAGCAACAGTTAAAAAAACAAACAATACCAAGACCTGGTGAATATACAGAGTAATGAACTTCTCTATTGCTGGTGGGAATATAAATTATTGCAAACACATGGGAAAAGTGTAAATTGGTGCAGAATATGCAGTAACTACTAAAACTAAACATGTATACTCTGGCTCAGTGATCCATTCCTAAATTTCTGCTACGTATATACAGCAGAAATGTATACAGAGTTATCAAGTGCTTTGAGATCTTTATAAAAAGCTCTCTATTGTCCTGGTCCATGGACTTATGCTTTGAGTACCAAAGATCCAAGAAATGGAAGGAAAAGTGTAGGGTGCTGAGGAAAGGATCCAGAGGGGTCTCCAAAAGCAAGGCAAAAGGAGCATACAAGTTCGGGGCTCAGGAAATAAAGGAATTTGGAGAAAAGTGGCTATGATATCAATACGAAGAAAGGTATTTCTCAAAGGCATATGATAACAATAATGAGTGGTTACAGCACACTGGGGCACTTCATATATACATGTGTGCCTACAAGTGTGCCTACAAGTACTTTGTATACATTTTCTTATTTAAACACTACAAGGACTTGTGGGGAAAACTGAGGATCACAGAACTTAAGAAACTTACCCAAATTCATATAAGAAATTAATGCTAGAGCTGTGATTCAAGTATCTTCCTATCTCCAAAGCTATTCTCAGGGGGCAGAGTTTGTTTCTTTCTCATTTTTCAAGAGTCCTAAAGAGTTCTGTTGCCACTGGCAAAATGACTGGAAACAGCACGTGGACTAAAAAATAAAACAATACAACAAAATCCTTTTCTCAAAAACATACCATATATTCCAAATAAAACTTGATTTTTTAAAACCAAAAATTATACTTCAGAAAAAAAGAGATTCTTCTCTCAAACTCAAGGTCTCATAAACCTTTCATATTTATAAAGGTTACTTCTAAATTATTTTGAACAAATAACTATGTAAAAAAGACACATTTGCCTAAATATGTATCAATCATTAGCTGAAAAAAAATCACTTGACCAAATTAGTAAACAACATAAAAGATGTTTATCAAGGATATGATAATATGACAATTATTCCTGAACAGTGATTTCATACTTACAAATGTAGAATATCTTAAATAAAATAAGCCTTATAAAGATCAAAGTTTTTAAAAAGCAGTATACTATGTGTTTACAACATTGTGAAATTCCTAAGTGAAACTGTAGGACAAATGAAAAAACCCAAAGCTCTAATGTTATGTCAGTGGATACCTGTTTACAGTATCGTTCACAGATTCAAAATAACTTAAATAAAAACGGATAGGTACTCTAGAAAACTATGGTTGATGATTCAAAAAGTGGCCCTTGTGGGTGCCTGGGTGGCTCAGTCTGTTAAGCATCTGCCTTCAGCTCAGGTCATGATGCCAGGGTTCTGGGATTGAGTCCCGCATACAGCTTCTTGTTCAGCAGGGAGCCTGCTTTTTCCTCTGCCGGCTGCTCCCCGTGCTTGTGCTTTCTCTGACAATTTAATAAATAAGGTCTTTAAAAAAAAAAAAAAGTAGCCCTAGTAATGACAAAAATCTGAAAAGTAGGAAAAAACAGTATTTCTGAAATATTTATAGGATATGATTTTGAATATGTATGCTTACCCATACAGCAATATATTATGAATAGAAAAAAAAAGACATGTATAGGAATGTGTAAAGCATAGGCTCAGTCGTTAAGTGTCTGCCTTCAGCTCAGGTCATGATCCCAGGGTTCTAAGATTGATCCCCGCATGGGGCTCCCTGCTCCGCAGGAAGACTGTTCTCCCTCTCCCACACCCCCTGTTTGTGTTCCCTCTCTCACTTTGTCTCTCCCTGTCAAAAAAATAAATAAAATCTTAACCAAAAAATGTGTAAAGCAGCAGTATTCATAATAAGCAAAATGTAAACATGAATTACCCACAGGCCTGTCAGTATCAGAATGGATAAAAAGGGGCACCTGAGTAGCCTCAGTGGGTTAAGCATGTGATTCTTGACCTCAGCTCAGGTCATGATCTCAGGGTTGAGAGTTCAAGCCCCTCCGCAGTGGGCTCCACACTGGGTGTGGAGCCTCATTAAAAAAAAAAAAAAAAATGGATAAATAATGGTATAGTCTTAATGTAATAATATACACAATGAGAATTAACAAATTACAACTAAATCCTGCAATGTGCAACAGACATAAGCTGAAGTGAAAGAAGCCAGTCACAAATAGTTACTCTTTCTACAAAGTTTTTTTTGTTTTGTTTTTTAAAATATTATATTTATTAAGTTGTCAGAGAGAGAAAGCTATCACAAGCAAGGGGGAGCAGCAGGCAGGAGAAGCAGGCTCCCTGCTGAACAGGGAGCCCCATGTGGGACTTGATCTCAGGGGTCCAGGATCATGACCCAAGCGGAAGGCAGACACTTAATTGACTGAGCCACCCAGATGTCCCTCTACAAACTTAAGGTGAAACTAATCGGATAGTAGTTACCCCTGGTGGGGGCGGAAGATGGAAAGAGTAACTAAAATGGGGCTCAAATAGGGGGCTTGTGGGATGCTGGTCATTTTCTGCGTCTTTAGTGGTTTTATGTGTTTGTTTAGTTTGTGAATATTCATTAAGAATATAGGTTTAAAAAATCACTTAGAATGTATGCATCTCTGTATATGTGGTAGAGCTTAATAAAAAGGTTAAGAAAGAATGTTCGGTTAACATTCTATCCATACTTAGGCTCTGACAAGTCCTAGAAGCATCGTATGTGTCAGCAAGCAGGGCCCTGACAGGCAGCAGCCATCCTTACTCAATTGTATCAAGAGCTTTCACTCTGGAGTCAGGAGAGTCATCTGAGGCACATATGTTCTGACCTCTACCATCTCCAGACTTCTGCCAGAATAACACAAGGCTCCTTTCTTCTTCACCCATGGTGAAACAAAACAGAGATTCATTGCTTTTCTCCAAATTTCCTTTCCCTGAAAGCCCTTTAAAGTTCTCTAAAGGGGGGCACCTGGGTGGCTCAGGGGGTTAAAGCCTCTGCCTTCGGCTCAGGTCATGATCTCAGGGTTCTGGGATCGAGCCCCACATGCGGCTCTCTGCTCAGCAGGGAGCCTGCTTCCCTTCCTCTCTCTCTGCCTGCCTCTCTGCCTACTTGTGATCTCTATCTGTCAAATAAATAAATAAAATCTTAAAAAAAAAAATAAAGTTCTCTAAAGGATAGTTCTGAACAGGAAGCAAAAAGATTTTATTCCTTTTTATCCACCACTGATTAAACAAGTTCTGTTAAGTGCTTTATATGTGTCTTATTTAATTCCCAGAACTCTATAATGTAAATATTATTACACCCAGTTAACAGATGAAGAAATTCAGAATTAGACAACAGGGAGTGGCAAGATGCTATACCTGCCTGCAGTGCCCAAGCTCAAAATTCACATTCTTTTACCTCGCAACCACCAGCCTCTCTTGATTATAACATAACAAGAGTGTTTACTCCATGTTAATCCTTTTAACTCCAGCACTTGAGTTGAGAAATTAGGGCACTGAAGGAATGAAGCCTAATGGTGATAGGCTAAGGAAGGAGGGCCAAAGGATGAGAAGAATCAAGTAAGGAAAACGGCTGTGTTCTGACAAAACGCAGTCCGGGGTAAGGCTGTACCCTTGCTGTGGATCAGACAGGCTAAAGGTATTCATCAAGAGCTATCAAATGTCAAGAAAATCAAACATGGACTCAAACAGTCCCGTAGTACAGTATGTAACATCCACTCATATTTTTAAGAGAACAAACTCATATACCTGAAGATCTTTTTCTCCTAGCTGTTTTTACCCTCTGAGCATCCATTTGTTCATTCATTCACTTGACAAATATTTTCTGAGTACCTAATGTGTACTAGGAATTCCTCCAAATGCTGAGAAAACAGGTATAAATGGAACTTATATTCAGGAGGACAATACAAACAAACATAATGGTAATAGAATGGAGAACAATGAAAATAAAGTACCGTATGAGTGACAGGCTGGAGGTGGGAAAATGTGCTATTTTAAATAGATCAGGAAAGCCTGAAGGTGTGAATTTTTGGCAAAGGCTGTTCAGCTAACTTCTTTGAGAACCAATTATGTGGTATGTTGTATTCAGCTTCATTTTTAAAACTTATGTTTATACTGGCTTTACACTGTAAAAGTGTTCAAGTATTTCTCAAAAGAGCTTATATAAAAAATAAAGTAAAACTGTGGAATGACTTAGCATTCCAAAACAAAAGGAGAACCAAACTACTTTTTTTTATCCCTAGGGCCTTTAGATTTTCATTTCAGTGGTTATGCTAGAGATTACAACAAGCATCTCTGGCTTACCAGAAATCTAGTATAAATTAGTATCTTTACCATTTCGTAGACAATCAATGACTTCAGAACACTTTGGCTCTGTTTCATCTCCCACTTTTTCTGTTGTATTTTACTCCTATATATATTTATATCACACAAAACATTATTATTTTGTATAGTCAGCATCTATTTAGTTACCCACATATTTGACCCTTGAGATGTTCTTCATCTCCTCCTGCTTCCATCTGGGGAACCATGGTTTTTGTTCTGTCTGAAAGAATGCCCTTTGGTGCTCCGTTTACTGTGGGTCTGCAGGTGACAAGTTCTCTCAAATTATGCTAATCTTAAATGTATTTTGCCTTTAATTTTAAAGGATATTTTTGTTGGGTACAAAATTATAGGCTGGTGGTTCACTTCTTTCACCTCCCTGAAGATACCACTCCACTGTTTCCTTGCTTTGTTGAAAAAATTGGCTTATTGTTCCTTTGAAGATAGTATCTCCTGGCTACTTTTAAGATTCTCTCTTAAGGGGCGCCTGGGTGGCTCAGTGGGTTAAGCCTCTACCTTCGGCTCAGGTGATGATCACAGGGTCCTGGGATCGAGCCCCACATCAGGCTCTCTGGTTGGCAGAGAGCCTGCTTCCCTCTCTCTCTCTCTCTCTCTCTCTCTTTCTGCCTCTCTGCCTACTTGTGATCTTTCTGTCAAATAAATAAATAAAATCTTAAAAAAAATTTTTTAAAAATTCTCTCTTAACATCATCTCTCATTTCTGCATAGACAGATTCAGTCCATTCCAGTATAAAAAAGCCTCAAGCAAAGGGAACCAGTTTTCAGCAGTTTTCCAATGATGTACCTAAGAATTATTTTCCTCTATTTTTTCTGCTTAGGTTTCACAGAGTTCTGAATCTGTGGCTTGACACGCTTATCAGTTTTGGAAAACTTTCTGCCATTATCTCTTCAAATACTGCTTCTTCCCCATTGCCTCTCTCCTCCCTCCGGAACTGCATAGTGTCCAAATCTGTATGATCATCAGTAGTCTTGGGTTCAAAATAACATCCATGATCACGGGGCACAATAGGTAGTGATCTAACACCAGTTTTACTTAGTTTTTCAGAAAGATTTAGGACTAGAAACACAGCATATCAGTATGGCAGAATCAAACTCATCTTTATCAGTTCTTAAAACATCTAATCCTTGCTTCCAGACCCCACATCACACACACAGAGTAGGTTGTGGGGGATGACACTCACATGAACCGATACCATCTATTCCAGCATTTGTATGTCTCAAACAGTAAGCACATCAAATAACTGCCCATTCATGAAGCTTCTAAGCCTCCCACAAGAGGGTGCATTGAGTTAGAAGAGACATCATAAAGGGAAGCTGGAATATCTTTTTCTGTACAAGTTTTATAATGGTGGAATAATGAAGTAGTAATACAGTTCCTTGGAGTATTACATGTCCCCTAAGAGACCTCTCAGTCCAGCTGTAATATAATAATCACAGGTTATTTTCAAAATAAATATTGGTATTATGGTAATAGAACTGAGAAACCACATTTATCTTGGAAACTTTATCAAAAGAAGGTAAACCTGATGTCATCGTTCCATGGGGGGAAAAGATCCTAAGCCTACAAGGAACTGTTAACCTACAGGTTCCAATAATACGTTAGACTTTTCACTGTTTTTCGACAGGTCTCTTATACTTTCTATCGTTTTGTCTCCCTTTGTTTCAGTCTGGATATTTCTTCTGACCTATCTTCTAGTTCACCAATTCTCTCTTTGACAGAATCTAATCTGCTGTTAAAGCATCCATGGAGTCCTAACTCAATTATTATATGTTCCAGTCACAAAATTCCTTTATTTATTTTTAGAGATTCCAGATCTCTGCTAAAACTGTCCATCTTCAACATAGTAATCCAGTTAAAATGCACGTCTGGTAACTTTAACATCTGATTCACCCATGAGTCTATTC
The DNA here is from genome assembly GCF_002288905.1 of Enhydra lutris kenyoni. NCBI lineage: Eukaryota > Metazoa > Chordata > Mammalia > Carnivora > Mustelidae > Enhydra > Enhydra lutris. The sequence goes on along the minus strand of NW_019154093.1, from coordinate 25,526,856 downwards.
CTATTATCTTAGTATCTCCTGGAATGTTCAACATTGTACATGAAAAAGCTTTAGAAGCTCCAGCTGGTATGATCTTCCTCCAAAGAATAAAAATAGGAGGCATATCATCTTAATAAGTGTGTAATTAAGCTGATTCTAAAAAGAATTTCAGTCCTCAGAGGGCTGCAACCAGAAACCCAACTGTTTACCAGTGGCTCTCATCCTTAATTAGTTGTAAACTCCAACAGCTTTCTCTCCAAGACTCAAATTCTGCTTATCTCCTCTGCCTTTCAGCAACTGCTGTTTGGCTTCTTATGTGTACCATTATTACAAATTAGCAAATGGCTCAAACAGAAAAGCCAAACAAAAAGCAGACCTGCTCCAGTGCATTTTTCTTCTCACTGGGAAGATACTGACCACCCAAGTCCTGGCTGACTTCAAACAGATTTTTACATTCTCCAGGTTTTATAATTTTTTTTAATTGTTCTTGACTACAAGGTTGATTTAAAACAAGTCTGAAGTCATAGCAGGTGTGGAAATTAATCACATCAGAAAAACTATTTTTGCAATATTAGAATATTAAAGTTTAAAAAGACTTTATAAATTATTTATGCCAACCTTCCATTCAAAACTGGAATTTTGTGGGGAACCAGGGTGTTTCAGTCAGTTAGGCATCTACCTTCAGCTCAGACCATGATCTCCAGGTCCTGGGATCAAGCCCCACATCAGGCTCCCTGCTCAGTAGAAAGTCTTCTTATCCCTCTGCTCCTGCCTTCCCCACTCAGTCATGTTCAAGTGCATGCACTCATTCTCTCCCTCAAATAAATATCTTTTTTTAAAAACTGAAATTCAAAAAATATATAAATAAATTAAAAAATTAGAATCATGATAACCATCTAGAATCTAAGTAAATATGTCAATGACAGAAATCTTACGTCTTTCTTTTTTATTTTATTTTATTTATTTATTTAAGAGAGAGAGAATGTGAGAGTGGAGAGGTCAGAGGGAGAGCAGATTTCCCACCGAGCAGGGAGCCCAATGTGGGACTCAATCCCAAGACTCCAGGATCATGACCTGAACTGAAGGCAGTTGCTTAACCAACTGAGCCACCCAGGTGCCTCTTTTTTTTTTTTTTTTTAAGATTTTATTTATTTATTTGAGAGACAGAGAGAGAGAAAGAGAGAGAGGGGAGAGGGAGGATACAGAGGAAGAAGGAGAGGCAGACTCCCTGCTGAGAAGAAAGGCCAACATGAGACTCAATCCCAGGACCCTGGAATCATGACCTGAGCCAAAGGCAGACACTAAACAACTGAGCCACCCAGGTGCCCCAGTGGTACCATTCTTAAACAAGTTCCTTGACAGAAACATCCTCATTATTCTGGATAATTTGCCTCCCTAAAATATTTACCCAACAGTCACAGTTGTATCCTTCAAAACATCACTGAATATGGTGACTCCTTTTCCTAGATGATGGTACTTTAGCTATTTAAAAACTGCTATTACACTTAAAAATACATGTTGTAATAGTACAAAAAATGTTTGCTTTACATTATCTCATATGGCATTCTTTTGGGGCTCGCCTTATTGGTCATTCTCTCAATGAAATATAATTGGCCAAGTTTTTCAAATTGTAGCATCAAGAAATGAACTCGATATTCAAACTTTAGCTTAATCCAAAGTACAGCAAGAACTATGATCCCTCTAAAACTACCAATTAATATACATCTATTTCCACTCCAATAACAATTTTTAAATTTAAAACATATACTTCCTAAGCTTGTGGTAAGTTAAAACTCCAGCATCTCAGGAACTACTATCAACTGTTCTACTTTTATGTGCCTATTTTTTGTTTTTAACTTAAGTGCTAGATTTGACACCTGTCCCTATTAAATTTCACCTTCTTGGGTTTTGCCTAGCAATCCAAGAGTCAATATAAATTTAAATTCTGCTTCTGTAATTTGTCTATTAATTATCTCATCTAGCTTTGTACCATCACCAATAAGAAATATTATTATCATTACTAAAGTCAATGTCCAAGATTTCCCTTTAGGATGACACCTACTTTCCTTGGGAATAGTTATTCAGCAGCAATAAGCCACATAGAGCACATTTCTTCATCTTCTCCACAAAGCTACTGTAAGACATAAAGTCAAATTCTTGCTGAAATCAAGTTTACAGAATACAGTATACCTGTTATGTCATCTAACTGTGAATTAGTAAAGCACTAAGGACAGCCTGGTGTAAATCTGAGTAAAAGGTAGATTTATCATATATTTGGCTTCAAATTCAAATGTGAGACAAGACTGAGTTCAGTAAATTCTCAATGATTACTTCCCACATTGTTTTAAATTAGTAAATCATCTATAGTAGTATCACTGCCACATTTTTAACTCTGGTAAAAATATTTTGCTTTAAATCCAACATGACTAAACATAGTAAATGTTAAATATATTTTGATTTTATTATCTCATTAACTAAGTCTGGAACAAGTGAATTATGGAATAATTTATAGTGCCAAGTCATACTCAAACATTTAAAAAGAAAATGAAGTTAACTAATATTTATGGTATGTATCAAGCAAAGTAAGAATTTGGAAAAAAATTATGGTATATTTAAAATTTTTAATTCCAGATTTTCAATTATGACAGCTAGATAATTACCTTATAAATACTTTGTAATTTAGGAATTGAGTGATGTTAAATGAGAGCACATGACTCATGTTTTTAATACTACATAGAATTATATGAATAATATGAAGAAAAAACTCTGAAAAAAGCATTTTCATAAGTCAATACATTGGCATTCACAATGAGACATGTTTATTGCATGATTTGATAATTTCTTTAACCATATAAAAGGTTGTTTAAAAACAAATCTAAGGGCAGAATTAAAAGGATTATTACCACTCTAAAAACAAAGCCACCACTTAAAGAAATATGGTGAAATTTATCAGAGGCAAGGCAAACATGGTTAAACATAAGACAGCACTTAAGCAAGAATACTGTTCCCTTGAAGGGGTGAAAACGTTTCTATTATTAGCAGAGATAAGAGCTGCCTGAAATTCTTTCCTTCATACACTATACTAAAAATAAATGGTTCACTACATTTCAAAATAAACACACTGCTTTATATATGCAGTTCAGTCATTTAATAAAATCTATAAAATCAACCTGATTCAAGGTGCTCTTGTATTTGTGTCTAAGACGTACCAGGTAGATTTGCTCTATTTATAACATATTCAATATTTTAGGAGTCTTGTGCCACCTACTTACTCATTACCTCTTAGAGGATTTGAGATTAGATCTTCTGCCAGGTCAAATTAAATTATCACCTTGACTTAAAAAAATTAACTACTTTCTCTACAAAATACTTTCCCTATCATCAAGGAAACTACAGGAATCTTGGAAGAATAAATGGGGCAGTGTCACCACTACAAATACTACCAATACTTTAAGGAAAACTGACATGGATGACAAGATAAGTGAATATTTTGGCATATTTTTACCAAAACCAAAACCAAACAACAACAAAGACCACAACAAAAACAAACACACCTAGATAAAGCAGCACTGTGTCAGTACTGGAAATGGATCAAAGTCCAAAAAACTAAGGTAATTGAGATAAATGATCAAGCTTCAAAAATCCTAACTTATGTAGATATATCAAGAGAAGTTTATTAGAAAGACATTTTTAGCTCAAAGTACATTTTCTCTAGTTAAAAAAAAAAATGAACTGTATAACTGTGGTTCTTCTCTAAGTAGACAGGGCACTGAAAATGATCCATAAATAAAAACTGCCTGCTGCTGTTCACATTCTCTTCCTTCTAACTTTTGCCTCTTCCTTTCAGGAGATCTGTGATTGCTAGCACAGGATCTGGAATAGAAATTACATGTTCACACACATGCATTGGGAGCAGTGTATAGGAGAGGGTGACAGTAGGCAGCATCTAGAGACTGAGAATTTTCTGACCTTATCAGGATGAAATATAAAAGGAGACCAGAGAAAAACAAAAAGCATAAGATAGCAAACTCTTCCTATCCCTCGTTAAATAAATTTTGGTCTCAGAACCAGATCACAGGTTATTCTCAGAATTCAGCTAATTGTGAGTTAAGATTACATAAGAGTTAAGTACTTACGAGTATCTTTTCACCTACATTTTTTCATGTTCTTCTCACAACAGTGTAAGAGAACATATGTTATTATTTTCTTTTTTACAGATCAAGTCTTTGGTTTAAGGCCACACAGCTGGTTTACAACATAGCAGAAGTTCCACATCAGGTCTTCCAAATCCAGTGTTCTTTGTACTATATACAATGTTGTCTCTGTGGACTTACCCTGAACCTATCCCCCATTTATAACATTGTTTCTTATGGGAAAATATCTTTTCAGAGTCAGTGAATTGATTACACAAAATGAACAAAATCCATTCAGAAATTAAGGACCAAATTTACCTATGTTGAAATCATATTAATGATATTTAAGTCAGCAAAAAAAAAAGGCTTTATTAAGAGCCTTTTGATTTGTGATTACACCTTCTATAAGTCAAATTAAATTATCAGCTTGACTTAAATTAACTACTTTCTTTACAAAATACTTTCCCTGTCATCAAGGAAACTATAGGAATCTCAGAAGAATAAATGAGGGCAGTGTCACCATTACAAATACTACCAAATATTTTAAGGAAAACTAACACGGATGACAAGGTAAGTGAATACTCACCTAATTTTTGAGAAAATCACTGAACTGATTTTGATTCAACACTAACCTTCTAATACTTGAGAAGAAATATAACTTTACTACTTGAAACTACTATTTAACACTCATTTAGAATTTGCATAATTTTAAAAGTAAAATCAATTCAGCTAATAACTTAAATGAATATTCATTGTTATTTCCCTTTCACTCTTATGGTATTCATTTTTCAGATGGGAGTGATTACATGACTTATCCAAAAAGGAATAGTGGATTTTAATAAAAAACTAATACTTAAGTATTACATAACAAAAATGTTAGTCATTTAGAACTTTCTTCAATGCACACATCCAAAACACAATGGCAGATTATTAGAGCTCTGTCTCAATGTTTCTATCAGAACTGAAGGCATTTCTAAACACAGCAAACATTTGTTAACATTTAACACATGGTACAGAACTGACTCACAAGAGCCATGTACCTAGTCATCTCCACAATACTGCCACTCACCTGTATGGCAATTTATCTTTCTTAAAGACATTTTATGTACCTTGACTAATTTAATCCTCATAAATTCTAGAAGGTAGGTAGATCAAGCTTTGTTTTGCCATTTTACAAAGGAGGAAACAGAGGCTTAGAGAAATTTAATAGTTTTCCCAAAGCCATATAACTCATAGTTGATTGGACTTAAAATCCAGGGCTAATGCCTTCCTACACCAAATATTCCTTCTTGAACATCAAATCATTTTTGTAAATTCTCTTTACTCTGGTTACTAGAGGTTGCTGTTAATCTTTATTCAGGGTTACTTTCATAACAAGAAAAAAAAAAGAATTACCTGGTATTTTGAAGAAGTTTGGGTTAAAATTGGCAGAATTCAGCACATTCAACCACATAAGAAAATAAATTGAGGCATAAGAGTAAAAGTTAGGAATATGAAAATACAAATTTTAAACACACTTGTATAGGACAGATTTTCCAGGAAAAAAAAAAAAAAACTTTTACTCTATCTCAATGTAGACTTTAAAAAAAGACTTTTAAATCATTTTTTCAATTATTGATAAATATCTACAGACATGTAAAATTACATTCTTAAAGATTTGAAACTCAAGATAATATGCTACACATTTTAACTTTACATTGCTTATAGCACAGATTCTAAAGTCAGAAAATCCTGGTTATGATTGCCAATTCTGCCACTTAATTAGTACTCTGACCTTGGATGAGTCACTTAATGTATAGGATTCTCAATTTCTTCATTTGTAAAAATACCAAACTCACAGTTACTCTGCGCAATACATAAAATCAAGTGCATTACATAGTATTTAAAATACAAAAACTGAGTCAAGTTGTAGCTTCTATCATTAAAGTGTTACAAATGTGTTTCCCTTTTCTTTTGTTCTCCATTACATCTACATTTCAGATCTGATCTTCAGTAACCAAAATTTCCATTAATCTAGAAGGAAAAATTGGGGCGCCTGGGTGGCTCAGTGGGTTAAAGCCTCTGCCTTCAACTCGGGTCATGATCCCAGGGTCCTGGGATTGAGCCCCACATAGGGATCTCTGCTCAGCAGGGAGCCTGCTTCCCCTCTCTCTCTCTGCTTGCCTCTGCCTACTTGTGATCTCTGTCTGTCAAATAAATAAATAAAATCTTAAAAAAATAATCTAGAAGGAAAAATTAAAAATATCCATTTGGGGGAATTAAATCTTTTTTAAAATCAGTTTAATGACAAAGGCCCTAATATATTATTTGTTCTAGTGCTCTCCTTCAGGAGAAAAAGAAAACAAGGCCCAGGGAGGTTAAATGTCTGTTCAGGACTGTGACACTACATGGAATCAAAAAACAATCATAACAAGGGCCCAATATGTCACATTCAGGTCCCACCACCAATATACAATATTCAGATCCACCAACTGACCAGATATTTGTCAAAAATTCAATTTATCATTTAGAACTTGGTACTTACATTTCAAAGAAGGTAAGACAGCTTTTTTTTTTTAAATGTAATAAAAATTCCATCTGTTTATCTTTCCTATTATATCTCAAAAATAAGTGAGGAATTAGTAATATAAATACTTAATTTTTTGAAAGCCAATTCTGTGGGTCATTCAAATAACTCTGAAAAACAGAGAGTAATTTCTTGATGAGACTTTACTGGCTAGAAAGAGGCTAGTGTGATGGCAAAGTATCTCTTGGTGTACAATTCTGATGAAGAATAAATATTTCATAAAGCAAATCTATCAGTACTCACCTTGAAAAAGTAGGCTTCTTTTTAAATAAGTAATTAGCATTATATTACGTATATTTTTTCTTGAACCAGTCTTTTCATAACACAAGGAACAAATCTATTCTTCCAGCATTCCTATCACCTTTACTATTTAGGTAAGAACTGAACAAGTCTAATTACAAGAGCTCGTAAATAGCAGTTCTACCCAGTCCTGAAAAGAGTATGAACTAAATCAATGTGGAGAAAAAATTTAAGTAAGAAAAAGCATTACTTTTAAATCCTAGCAGCCCCCATAATTTGTTTTGATAGCACTCCTCTGGAAATCTAACAAAACAACAGAACAATGAAGAAAATCAGTTTAGAACATTTAAAATAAGCCTTCCATTATTTAACACCAAATAGAGGATTTCTACATATTTTTTACGTATGATTTCTACATACTTTTTAAAAATAACTGGAGGGGCACCTGGGTGGCTCGGTTGGTTAAGTGGCTGCTTTTGGTCATGAAAGGCATGATCTTTATGCGTCCTGGGATCAAGTTCTGGTATCTGACTCCTTGCTCAGTGGGGAGCCTGCTTCTCCTTCTCCCTCTGCTACTGTTCCCGGTTCGTTCTCTCTCTCTTTCGCTCTCTCTCCTCCTCTGTGTCAAATAAATAAATAAAATCTTTAAAAAGAATAAAAATTACTTGAAATGAGTGCAATCAAATGAAAATTATGCCACTCTGAATTTTCACTTATTGTACCTAACTTCAATTTATAAACTGGTACATCTACAAGGGAAGTTAAATTTTTCAAAATCTACAATTAGCCTAACAGTTAAGAGAAAAGGCAAAAAAACCTATTCATTCCTCCATCTCCATGTTTTTACAGCCATATAAAACTAAATTACCCATGGGATGCCTGGGTGGCTCAGTCGGTTAAGTGTATGCCTTCGGCTCAGGTCATGATCCCAGGGTACTGGGACTGAGTCCTGCATCAGCTCCTTGCTGAACAGGGAGCCTGCTTCTCCCTCTGTCTGCAGCTCCCCCTTGCTCGTGCGCTGACAAATAAATGAAATCTTAAATATATACATATTCTCGTGCGCTGACAAATAAATGAAATCTTAAATATATACATATATATATATACATATATATATATATAAACAACTAAATCACCTATTACATTTTTTAGTAAAAACTAACTTTACAAAGTCTAAATCTATGTAATAATTAAAAGTGCAAGTGTTTTCAACACATACATTTCAACACATACTGTGCTGGGACAACTGGATAGTCATTCAAAAAGCTGATCTTAGAACCTCATCTTATACCATACTCAAAAATCAACTTAAAATGGGTCATATACTTAAATGTAAGGGCTGAAACAATAAAAATGAGAAGACTTTTAGAAGACAACTTAGGAGAAAATCCTTGAAACCTAAAGCAAAGATTTCTGGGCTGTAACACCAAAAGCAAGGTGCATTAAAAAGAAAAAAAAAAATCAATAAATTGGACCTTAAGAAAATTCAAAACTTTTATACTTCAAAAGTCACCATTAAGAAAATGAAAAGTCAGATTAGGAGAAAATATTTACAAATTTCATCTAATAAGGGACTCGAATCCAGAATTTACAACGAATTTTTATAATTCAGCTCATGAGATAAGGAAAAGATAGGAACAGACATCTCACCCAATAAGATATATGAATGGCTAATAAGTACCTGAAGATGTTCAATATCATTACTCATTAAGGAAATGCAAATTAAAGCCACATGGGACATAATTTCACACCCATTAGAATGCGTTTAAAACAGACTACAACAAATCTTGGTGAGGATGTGGAGAAAGGAGAACCCTCATTCACTGTTGGTAGAATTGTAAAATGGTAGGACCACTCTTGAAAATAGTTTGCAGTTTCTCAGAAAGCTAAACAGGAAACTACAATATGACCCAGCAATTCTTCTCCTAGGTGTCTAACCAAGATACATAAAAACATGTGCCCAAAGACTTGCATGCAATTACTAGTGGTAGCATTATTTGTAACAGCCCATAAGTGAAAACAACTGGTGAAGGTATAGACACAGGTGGCATATCCATGCAATGGAATATCATTCAGCAATAAAAAGGAAGAAACTCTTGACACATGCAATCTCATCCATAAACCTAAAAACACTGTTAAAGGAAATATGAAAGACTCCATATTGAATGATTCCATTTATCAGAAGTGTCCAGAGAAAAGTTTATACACACAGAAAACAGATTAAGGGTTTCCTGAAACTGGTGGTAGGAACAAAGATGAACTGTAAATGAGCATGAAGGATCTTTACTGTGGCAATAAAACTGTTTCAAAATTGATGTTTGTTCCATCTATGGTGACGGTTTCATCATTTAGTAAAGTTACAAAAAAAAAAAATCACTGAATTGTACATTTGGAATGGGTGAATAATATGTAAAATACACCTCAATAAGGGGGTACTTTTATTTTTAAAAATACATGTTCTTTTATTTCTTGTCCCCTGAAGAATTAAATGACTGAAATGTAGCAACTTCCATCATTTTTATTGAACAACGGTACTAATTCTGATCCTCGTAGGAAATCATAGCATAAATTAGAGGGGCTCTAACATAGTGTTAAAAATACCCTTCTGACTGGTTGCTCACTAGACTGGGTCCTCCAGGAAAAAGATTTCTCATAAACCAATGTGCCTTCCATTGGTTTGTATTTTAAGAAGCCAATGCCTGGAAGCTGCACAAGAATATATGCAAAAGAGATTTACATCGGCCTTTGACAATGGGCCAACTGATCTGATGGGTGTTTTAGTCTACATACAGAGTAGAGTAAAAGAATTCAAAAAGACAAACATTCTAACACCGTTTGAAAGGATGTAGGCAAAATTATGTAATTTTGAGAGTGTACATACCCAGATGGCAAAGGCACAGTTTGCTTAAGTAACTGTATAATATGGTAACACAGTAGTCCTCAGTAATGATATTTAATGACAGGTAACCTTCCAGGCATTAACCTAATGCCTGGATCTTCCTATATTCGTTCTGAACAGATTCTCTTAGCTATCCACTCAATTTCTGAAGTCTTTTATAAATACCCCAGGACTTTATCGCCCACATAGGACTTCAAAGACTTTAATAAACTTTTCAGGTCTTTTTTTAAGTTTTTATTTTCATTTTTTTTTTTAAGATTTTATTTATTTGACAGAAAGAGACCCTGCGAGAGAGGGAACACAAGCAGGGGTAGTGGGAGAAGGAGAAGCCAGCTTTTGGCTGAGCAGGGACACGTGCAGGGCTCAATCCCAGGACCCTGGGATCATGACCAGAGCCAAAGGCAGACACTTAATGGCTGAGCCATCCAGGCGCCCCAACTTTTCAGGTCTTTATACAAATACCACCTTGACTGTGAGACTTTGCCTGACCACTTTATTGAAAATTGTTAACCTCACAAAACTCATTCTCTTCTCCCTTCCCCCATTCATTTTTCTCAGTAGCACTAAACATACTACATATCTTACATACATATTCTGATTATTTTTTGTGTTCCCCTACTGGAATACTCGCTCCACAGAAGGAGAGATTTTAATGTGGTTTATGTTCTTTACTGTATACCCACTGCCTAAAACGGTGTCTAGCACAATGTAGGTGCTCAATAAGGGTTTTCCAAATAGAAGAGCGTCAGATATGTGGAAGTAAATAGAAGCTGATCTCTGCCATAGAAATGAATGAATCCCTTCTACCTATTCAACATGCAAGGCTTGAGGCCAAAGTACGAGTTTTACAAGGAAATAGAGGCCTGAGAGTAAAAATCTCCAGAATGCCTACCCAATATCTTTGCAGCAAAAAGAAAAAAAGCTAACGTTTGACTTATAATTCTGAATTTACAACAATCAAACGTAAAATATTAATTAGCTGGCTCTAGTTCAGAAGACAGGGCAGATTAATTAAATCCCATGTGACTCATAAACAGCCAAAAGGGGGAAACTTCATTACTTAACTAGTAACAAGTTAAAAAAAAAATTTTTTTTTTTTTTTTAAGAAGCCTGTTTTTCTACACCCAAAATGGGATCCCATCACCGAGACCTCAGCAAAGTATGTCTTAGCAGTTCTGGCCGCCTCAGTCCCGAACGCTCCCAGGTCCAAACCCAAGGAACCTCTCCCCATCCCAGAAGACTTCCTAGGCTTCCTTCCACAGGCCAAGCCCCCTTCAGACCTACAGCTCTGTTAAGCCCGGGGCCCATACAGAGGCCTTCCTGCGTCCACGCCCCCACCTCCAGGCCCCCGGAACCTGCCCCAAAGCGTCGGTCCCAGCAACCCCGCCCGAGTCCTGGAGCATCAACGAGTCGGACGGCAGAGCCTTCCCCGGCCTGGCCAGAACTGGAAGACATTTTACACTTCATCCTGGTTCTGCCAATTTCTGCGTGACCTTGAGTACGTTCCCAAGCCTCTAGGGGTCCGCGTTTTCTCACCGTCAAGGTGAGGACAACACCTGCACTGAGCGGCTGTGAGGATTAAATGAGATCCCACGCGAAGCACCCAGCAGGGCACCTGGCGCGCTGGAAACTCAATCACCAGCGGCGGGTATTACCCCGGCGCTGCCCAAACCGTCTCAGCTGGAAGGCACCCTGCCCAAGAGCCGGACCTCCGGTTTCACGCACCCGGGCTCTGAGGTCCCCGAGCGCCCCACAGACCCCGGGACTCCCGTCGTCCCCGCCGCCGCCCTTCCCCGCCCCGCCGCCCTCGCGGGGCTCCCGGGCCCGCTCCACCTGTCGCCAGGCCAGCGCCCGCCCGCGGCCCTGGGAGCTGGGCTCCCGCCGCTCGGCCCGGCCTCCCGCGAGCGGACAGCCCCGCGCGGGGGCCTCGGGCGCGTACTCAACTCTTCACTTTGCCGAAGGTGCCGACGCCCAGCGTGTCGCCCAGCACGTAGTGTCCGATCTTCACGCGCCCGTCGTGCTTCTGCTTCTCAGCCATGTTCGGCGCGCGCAGCCTCGCTCCGCCGCGGGCTCCTCAGTGCGAGTGCGGCCGCCGCCGCCGCCGCCGCCGCCGCCGCGGGCTCCTCAGTGCGGCCGCCGCCTACCCACAGTGCAGCGGGACCGCGGGGGGGGGGGGGGGCGGACGGGGGGGGCCCGAGACGCCGAGGGGCGCGAGGCTGACGCGGCGCGCGGGCGGCGGCGTGGGGGCGTCCGGGCGCGAGTGGCGGCTGCGGCGGTTGTGGGCCGGGCGGGGCGGCGGAAGGGGCAAGGAGGGCGGGGGGCCACCTGGTGTGCCGGGAGGGGGCGGCAGAGGGACCGCCCCTCCACCTGCGGGGTCGCCGAGCGCGGGGTGGGCTTCGGGGCCCGCTGTGAGAAACGGAGCAGAGCGAACGTGGGCGCCGAGAGGGCCGGAATCTCGGCGTGCGGCGAGGTGGGAGTGGAATTTGAAGAGAAACGGGCCTGCCGCGTGAGGAGAGAGGGACGTAAAGACTAAAATGTGGGTGTAAGGGAAAATCAGGGGAGGCGGCGGTGGGGAAGGGCCTGGAACGGAGGTCAGTCTGGGAAGCGCGGCGAGGAAGTTTCTTGAGTCACGGGCGGGGTATTTCTGCTGCAGGTCGTGGCACATGGAGGACACAATCCTGTGCTCTCCTCCGTTCTCCTCCACGTAGAATTCTCGGTTCTCCCGTCCTGTGGATGCAAGAGCCTACCCCCTCCCCCCAGAGCTCTCCATTCTAATTTGCGCTAAGTTCTGCAATAAAGTACAGTCACGAAATTTGCTCAATTGTAATTTAGCACATGCTTGTATAAAGTGTAGAAATAGCTTGTCATAGAGCTGCGCGAGAGGGAAGTAGTGAAAGAAACGAGGGAAACAATGTAGTGAGCAAAGCAAATATACATAGAGCACAAAAAGAATGGTAAAGAGCAAGGGCAATAGAAGGGCACGGTTGAAGAGAAGTAGAAGGGGAAGAACGGTAAGAGGAAACTAGAAGCATGACGCCCAGGCAGAATATTAAAAATCGACAAGAAATTCGTAATGAATTATCACTTCCCACTCTCCTTTCCTTTCTTCCTTCCATGTTGTCCTAGTCTTCAGTGTTGCCTTTCACGGCTTAAAAAGTATTTGCTGATTGGAAATAAATGTTTAAGGATTAGCTGAACATTTTTAACATTGTACATGACCCTAGAGTTTTCAGGGTCATGTTCCTCGAACAAGAAGCCTCTTATCATACTGTTTATATATGAAGAGAGAAATGCATTGATCAGGAACAATAAGATATGATAAAAGTTTGTTTTCTGAGAAGTGATAAATATACAAATGGCAAACAGACATCCATTCTTGTTTAGACACCAAGACAATCTGATGAGAGATGATCACAGTTTATAAATTATAAATATCACAGCTGTTGAACAGAGGCTATTTTTGTTCATTCTTGGGATCATCTTTCTTGCTGACAAGAAGTATCATTTAAGAATCCCTCTGCCTAGCTGGCAATTTGGAGAAAATAGCCAGTTATTTTTGATGATGAACCTTCATTGGTTAAGGGTCTCTCCTTCAGTATCCATTCAAGTGAGTAAGAAAACAAAATACCTATTTTTGATTTTGAGATAGAAGACATATGTCTGGGGGCGCCTGGGTGGCTCAGTTGGTTAAGCGTCTGCCTTCTGCTCAGGGCTCAGGTATGGATCCCAGGATCCTGGGATTGGGCCTCTGTTTAGTGGGAGCCTGCTTCTCCCTCTCCCTGCTGCTTCCCCTGCTTGTATTCTGTCAAATAAATAAAATATTAAATTTTTAAAAAGTAGCATGTCTGTTTCTTGTTCTAATATACCTTTAAAAGACATTGAAAAGTCTTAGATTGTTTCCTCGAATAGACCTGACGGCAGATTATAAACAGAGATTTTTAAACCATTTTACATGCTATCTTAACTATTCACTGTTAATTACAACTTAAGTTATTATATACTTCATAACTGTGATCCTTACCTAGCAACTGTGAACAACCGTGTAGCTTTAATATTATGCCAACAAAAATATGACACTTTGTTGATTAAAAAGTTCATTTAGGACGAATGGGTGGCTCAGTCGGCTGAACATAAATCTCTGCCTTCAGCTTAGGTGATGATCGCAGGGTCCTGGGATAGAGTCCTGCATAGGGCTCCCTGCTCTGGGGGAGTCTGCTTCTCCCTCTCTCTGCCCCTCCTCACAGCTCGTGAGCTCATGCTCTCAAATAAATAAAACCTTTTTTAAGTTCATGTAAACACAATTACGTCATTTGATTGCTATAAAAGAAACATTATTGCCCCCATTTTATAGAGGATAAAATTTAATTTTTCACTTTCTGGCTTTCCCAGGGCTAATCAGCTAAGTGGTAGACTCAGAACTCATTTCCAGTTCTGACTTGTCCTTTTGTTATTCTACTATACCACCGCTGCCAAAGAAAAACAAACAAACGTGGTGCTCTAAGAACATTTAAAATTTTCACAATTATAGTCTCATTCTCGTAGTTATTACTTCTAGGGCAAGCCGACAATGTATACTTTAAGCTTACATTTTTAGCTGTCTTTCTGACTTCTGTTAGGACGATTGAATGCTAAAGGGGTGAGAAGGGTGGGAAAGCACCAGTGTCCCTATCAGGGGCAGCAAGCAGCCTTTTCTTGCCCACACATTTCAGATGTGATCCCCTATTGCTTCACCCTACTCAGCATTAGTTCACCAGACTATGTCTCCTTCAGTGCCATGCCCCTTGGAGGTCTCACCTCCACTACCAGAGATGTTCTGGTAAATATCATATTCCCCTTTTCATTATTTTTCAATGATGTTGTACTGTCCCTGTGTTCTTTAATACCAATCTCTATAAACATTGCCTCAGGCGGCCCTTCAGTTCTTAACCCTGATCCAACTGTTACTGCTTTCCCCACCAGTACAGGGTTCTTGGGCTTATTTTATTTCAAATTCTCTATAGCAGGACCTGAATAAGAGAATAATGGAGTGCCACTAAACTAATATGCTACACTAGATTCCATCGATATTCTCAATAACCAGTTCCTTCAAGTCTTTGCTCAGAGTCACTGTCTCCATAAGACTTCACTCTGACCACCTTATTTGACACTGCCATTACAGCTCACCCACGCTCCCTGCCCTGCACACTCCAACCTCTTAACCCTTCACAACTGTTTTCTATGGCACTTACCTTCTAATGTACTATTGAATTCCGTTGTTTGTTATGTTTTTGTTTTTTCTAAATATAAGCTTCATAAGGAAGAGAATTTTTTTCTCTATTTTGTTCACTGTTGGATCCTTAGCCCGCAGAACAATGCCTAGCAAATTATAGGCACCCAAGTGGATTCAGGCTATGTGGCATCTGAGGTTTATATAATGAAGAGGACCTGTTTAAGAAAAAAAAAAAAATACAGGGGTGCCTGGGTGGCTCAGTGGGTTAAGCCTCTGCCTTCGGCTCAGGTCATGGTCTCAGGGTCGTGGGATCGAGCCCCGCATCGGGCTCTCTGCTCAGCAGGGAGCCTGTTTCCCTTCCTCTCTCTCTCTGCCTGCCTCTCTGTCTACTTGTGATCTCTGTCTGTCAAATAAATAAATAAAATTTAAAAAAAAAGAAAGAAAAAAAATACAAAATTGGGTATGGGGTGAATATTTATTTGAAATAAGAGGATATAACTATAAGTTTTTGAAGCTGACAAATAACACAAACATCCTGAAATCCAGAAAAATAACATTTTTTATGAGTTAACATCCCATATACCTTTATAATACTTGTTTTCTACAATTTTGACTGTACATTCTTTGTCTCTTCATATTTTTTAATATTCTTTATAAAGAATAGAGAAAGATAATTCTGTCCTTCCTCTGACATTATTGACCAAGTTTTACTTTTTTTTAGGATCTCATTTATTTATTTGACAGAGAGAGAGAACAAGCAGAGGGAGCAGCAGGTAGAGGGTGAGGGAGAAGCAAGCTCCTTGTTGAGCAGGTAGCCAGACGTAGGGCTTGATCCCAGGACCCTGGGATCATGACCTAAGCAGAAGGCAGATGCTGAACCTCCTGAGCCACCTAGGTGTCCTATTGATCAAGTTTTTGATTACATGTTTCTCTTCAGGGTGCCTATAGGATCTTTTTCATATAGCTAATATAGCATCTATTAATTCTGTAACATATATTAATATCTCATACATTTTTCATATATACTTATATATAAATGAATATTTCATAGATATATATAAAAATCACATACCCTCTCAGCTATTCCTGAGCCTAACATGTTGAGGCTGAAATATGTGTTGAATTGAAATAAACAAAATGTCACTAAACTAAAGAATCAAGAAATAAGAATACAGGGCAGAACATTTTAAAAAAGAAGTCGGGTGGAGGCACCTGGGTAGCTCAGTCGGTTAAGCGTCCGCTTTGGGGGGTCCCTGGGTTTTAACTAATTAATTAAAATTAAAATAAAAAAGAAATTGGGGCACCTGGCTAAGTCAGAAGAGCATGTGACTCTTGATCTCAGGGTCATGAGTTTGAGCCCCACATTGGGTGTAGAGATTACTTAAATTAAAAAAAAAATTTTTTTTAAGATTTTATTTATTTGACAGACAGAGATCACAAGTAGGCAGAGAGGCAGGCAGAGAGAGAGAGAGAGGGAAACAGGCTCCCTGCCAAGCAGAGAGCCCAATGTGGGGCTCAATCCCAGGACCCTGGATCATGACCTGAGCCAAAGGCAGAGGCTTTAACCCACTGAGCCCCCCGGGGCTCCTTAAATAAAAAAAGAAGTCAAAATTAATAGCAGTTTTATGCAAATGCATATTAAATACAAAGCATAATTTTCCATCTCGGTGCAGTAGTCATTAGTGAGATTGAAAATAGGCATAAGCCAGAACACACGGGACATTATAGATTCATGCTCACGTGTTTCTGTTATTGTTCTCCAAATTAAAATAAGAAAAATTGGGCATTCAGTGATTAATGAACTGTGTTGGTGGTGCCTTTTATGTATTACAAGTTCAATAATTACTGCCTTTTTAATTTTTATTATGAAAAATGTCAAACATACACCAAAGTAAAGTAGTAGGAATAACCCCCACCCATTGATGATTATCAATACTGTTAACAATAACCAGTCTATTTTTGTACTTTTTATTTGTTTGTTTTCGGGGGTGTTTTAAAACAAATAACCAGATAGAATAGTTCACTGATAAATCCTTTAGTGTGGAGCTCTGACAGAGGATTTCTTTTTAGCATCACCACACTACCACTATCACATGTAACAAAATTAACAGTAATTTCTTAGTATCCTGGAATTCCCATTCTGTATTCAATTTCCCTTGATTGCCTTAAGAATGTACTTTTTTTTTTTTTTTTTTTTTGACAGAGAGAGACACAGGGAGAGAGGAAATACAAGCAGGGGGAGTGGGAGAGGGAGAAGCAGGCTTCCCGCTGAGCAGGGAGCCCAATATGGGGCTCAATCCCAGGACGCTGGGATCACGACCTGAGCCGAAGGGAAAGGCTTAGCCCACTGAGCCACCCAGGCGCCCCAAGAATGTACTTTTATGTTTGGTTTATTCTAATCAAGATTTTTAAAGTGTACAGTTAGCATTTTGTTGAAATGGATCTTATGTTTCTTTTAATCCATAATGATTTTTCCTCCCCCCCCCCCCCGCCCTTTTTTTAAATGTCATTTATTTGTTGAAAAATTGGGTCATTTTACCTGTTGACTATCCCAAACCCTGATGGATTTAGTTCAATAATTATTCTTGATCATAAGCTGTACTAAGGTATTTTAGATGAAGCACAGTATTTAGAAACAAAAATCCTGAGTTATGCCCCAGCTTAGCCACTGGAGCAGGGTGTCCTTAAACAGATCATTTCATATTTCACTAGCAAAACTAGTAGTGTTGAAATAGATTATGTTGAAACATCTTTTCAGCTATTAGGAAATTCAACTCCTAATCCCACTCCCCATTTTAGAATGAAAGGAGCAAAGGGAAAAGATAAGATTACTATAAAGTACTATGGGCAATAGTCCAAGGTATCCATAACCTGTTTGATCTTGGTATGTTATTTTCCCTACACACATTTTACCTCTTGACATTTATGGGGCCCAGCCTTCTTCAAAAAGAGAGGTAGATGCAATTCCTATGATAATATTTGAAACCCTTTCGAGGAAATGTACTATATAACTCTGAGGTGTAATTTTTAGGAGGTACCCTAGTATCATATTAAACTTAATGTAATCCATTTCCATTTTGTGGCTGAGTACATTTCTAAATTGCTTCAATATGGGTCCACACTGTAATTTTCAGTGTAGCTGAGAAAAATAAAACATTTGGATGGAATTTCTTCCATGAGCAGATGCATTAATTGGAATAACAAAGGTTGTTTGTTTTGCTGTATAAACATTATGGATCTGACAGCATTTTTAGAAATTTGCTTTCATGTGTGTGTTGACAGCTTGTCTGAAAAAAGCTCAAACACACTTTCAGATCAGCTAAATCAATTATTTCCCTCCTGGCATGGGTTCAGTTCCTATCTATACTGAATACTTTAAAACTGGTGAAGTCGAATAAGGAGATACCAGTGTCCCCTTGAACTGATTATCCACTTTGTTATGGCTATGCTTTGGAATTAAAACAAGCCTTGACAAAACAATACAGTATATATATTATTTGAAGTCTTTTGTAACCCACTTTTAATGACCTCAAGTGGGTGTTAATGCTTTGGTTTGTAGGCTCAATCCTGTTAACATTAACTACAAAGCTTTGACATGATTAATTAGTGTAAACTTAAGATCAATTAGGTAATTTCAAAATTTCCAGAGGCTCTGTAAATGATAAAATAATTCACCTCCTAATAAAGACCTTTAAAAAATAAGCAGGGAATTCAGTTTCTTTTTTTAATTAGAACATGGGCTTGCACTAGGTACCCTGAAAGAACTCTTAACTCTAAGGTTCTCATTTTATGAAATTAAATGTTTTAATACTTTTTTTTAAAGATTTTATTTATTTATTGGACAGACAGATCACAGAGAGCCAGATGCCGGGCTTGATCCCAAGACTCTGAGATCACGACCCAAGCCAAGGGCAGAGGCTTTAACCCACTGAGCCACCCAGGCGCCCCTAGATGTGTTAATACTTAAAATATTTATTGATAAACTTTTCACCCTCTGTTTTTAAAATATTGAAATGTTTTAGAAATGTTATGAAATTAACTTTACCCATTAAGGATTCCCAAATTCTCTGAGTGTATCATTCCTTGTTCTAAATATATTCATTTATTGAACAAGGATGTTTTGAACGCCTGCTGAGACCTAGGCACTGAAGATAAAGTTTTTTGGTTTTTTTTTCTTTTAAGATTTTATTTATTTATTTGACAGACAGAGATCACAAGTAGGCAAAGAGGCAGGCAGAGAGAGAGGAAGGGAAGCAGGCTCCCTGCTGAGCAGAGAGCCCGATGCGGGGCTCGATCCCAGGACCCTGGGATCATGACCTGGGCCGAAGGCAGAGGCTTTAACCCACTGAGCCACCCAGGTGCCCCTGAAAATACAGTTTTAAAGAAGATAAGGTTTTATTAAGGACTGTTGATGTATTTGTATATATATCCCTATAGGATAAGGACTACTGCAATAGGGTTTATAGTAGGGAGAGATTTGGCCCAATTCTGAATACAGTAATGAAAAGTAGGGTTTTATAGCCAAGGAACAAGATGGGAGAGTCAGTGAGTAGAAAGTTACTAAAAGGATAGGGTAATTCAGAGTGCCTGGCTGACTCAATCAGTAGAGCATGTGACTCTTTAAGTCTTGACTTTGTTTCCCACATTGGGCATAGAGATTACTTAGAAAAGAAAAAAAAGAAAAGAAAAGGGTAGAGTAATTCTTTGCTAAATTGACCTAACAAGTCATGTAATCTCTATGCATTTCCTGATAAGTCATTTTGTTGATATGGATCTTATGTTTCTTTTAATTAATTAGTTAATTAATTAATTTTCATTATTTATTTGACAGACAGAGATCACAACTAGGCAGAGAGGTAGGCAGAGAGAGAGGAGGGGAAGCAGGCTCCCTGCTGAGCAGAGAGCCTGATGCCGGGCTGATCCCAGGACCCGGAGCTGAAGGCAGAGGCTTTAACCTACTGAGCCACCCAGGTGCTCCAAAAACACAAGGTTCTTTTCATTTATAATGATTTTTTCCTCCCTCTCTGTTTTTTTTAATGTCATTTATTTTTTGAAAAATTGGGGCAATCCCAATTTCATACAATTACTAACAAGCCAAGGTGATGGTAAAGACAAGGGATTTTGTTGGGTAGTGAGGGTGATTACTCTGAACTAACTTAGCAGTATTCTTGCTAAAACTGGGCTCTTGAGGACATGCCCAAGGATGGGGCCTAATTGGGCTCAGAGGAGTCTGACAAGAATCTGGTCAAGGAGAGAGTCTTTGTCACATTCTAGTGAAAAGGGCAGATGATAAACAAGCAATCAAATATATAATACAATATAATATAAGTGACAAGTCCTATAAAGAAAAATGAGCAGAGTAAATGGATGCACAGATGAAAGGGGGGGAAGGGTTGGACAGGCATTTTAGATAAGTTGTCAGAGAAAGTCTCTCTGAGAATGTAGCATTTGAGCAGAGACCTGAGAATTATATGAAGGAAGGGGCCATTGAAATATCTGGGATTAGAGATTCCAGGCAGAGAGAAGAGCAAGTGCAAAGACACAATACAAATAGCATATGGGAGATGTAGCAAGAAGGTCAATGTGTCCCGACTGGTAACTACAAGAATGAGAATGGAAGGGTTTGCAGTCAGAATCCCCAGAGCCAGACCATATTGGGTAGACTATATTAGAAACTCTGGACATCTTAAAAAGTGTGATCATTTTTTTGGAAGATTTTTGAACAGGAGAGTGGCATGATATGAATTATAAATTTAAAGGATCTCTCTGGATGACTGTGTGGAAAAAGTTTAAAGGGACAAGGGTGGAAGCAGAGAAACTAAGAGTCCAATGTAGTAGACCAGATGAGGGCTAATAGTAGCTTACA
This sequence comes from Enhydra lutris kenyoni, assembly GCF_002288905.1. Taxonomy (NCBI): domain Eukaryota; kingdom Metazoa; phylum Chordata; class Mammalia; order Carnivora; family Mustelidae; genus Enhydra; species Enhydra lutris. Next base: position 25,505,964 of record NW_019154093.1, on the reverse strand, counting down.
CCAGGGTGGGTGGCAGTGAAGGTGGGGAAAACCATTCAAACTGAGCATATACTTTGATGTTAACAATTCAAGAGAACTTGCAAATGGTTGGATGTCAGGTGTGAGGAGAATCACAAAAAAAAGGAGTGACAGATTTAAATATTTTTGGCCCAGACAGCTAGATGGATTAAAATCCAAAAGTCTTCGTGAGAAATACGTTGGAAAGAAGGGAAAGATGAGAGGAGCAAAAATCTGTTTTGATCACGGTAAGTGTGAAATGTTTAATAGAAATTCAAAAGGATCTGTCCAGTAGGTAGTCGACCACAAAAGTGTGAACTTCAGGGGATAGGTCCAGACTGAAAATGTAAGTTTCATAACTATCAGTATGTATACAACAGAACTAGAGATCCCTTAGGAGATAAGTATAAAGAGCAAAAAGAAGAGATTCTTTAACTGAGATATCTCAGATTTAGAGAACTGGAAAAGGAAGAAGAGTGCAAAAGAAAAGGAATATCTACTAGGATAGGAGGAAATTTGAGCAAGTATCAACTTTTTCAAGACACTATTATTAGCCATCTCCAGTGCTACCAAGGTATGGAGTGAGATGAGGATGAAGAGTTGACTATTGAATTTGATAAACTTAACTAATGACTTTATAGTGGAACAACGGAGCTAAAAGTCAGAATGGAGTGAGTTGATGAGAAAATTAAAGTGAGAAAATAGAAAAGATGAGTCTATATGATTCTTTGCTATGAAAGGGAGCAGAGAAATTTATGAGGTTTGCTGTGAAGGTGGCATTAGGAACCGGAGAATGTGGAGACAAGAGTAGGTTTTTTAGGAGGAAGAAAAATATAACATGCTTGTGTGCTAATGGGAATGATCCAGTAGAAAAGTGGGGGGGGGGGGATGATGGAGTATGACAGAATGACTAACTGGGTAACATTTAGCAGTGAATCCTGATTTGATACTCCTCAGGACCTCCCATGCCAGCTGTCAAGGGACTTCTTCTCTAATGGAAATCATATACATTTTAATAAATTTCAAAAATCATGCAGTAAGTGGTATGGTTAACCAAAGTTATGGATAGAATTGACTAGAGAGTATTGAAGAGTAGGTTAGAAGGCTCTTGTATTTGACCAGGGGAAAAAAATGGGTAAGACTTGAACCACTGGCAGTTCCAGTAGGGAAGGAAGGGAATGGGTAGATCTGAATGATATTTAAGAGGAAGAATGAATCGGAGTTAGTGACTGCTTATTTATGAATGAGGATAGAAAGGGGCAATTTTGATGACTTCCAGACTTCTGGCATGGTTTTGTAGATGGACAAATCTTCCTAAAAGAGTTCTTAGCCTATCACTTTCTTCCTTAAAAATGTTCACTTTACATTGCCTAAAGAATAATATCTAAAACTCCAGAGTCTGGAGTTCATGTACTCCTAAAATCTGCTTTTTTGACATGCTTCCTTACGTACTTCTTAGAACTCAAGAACTGGAATCCAGCTTGAAAAGTACTGGTCTACACAGTAGAATTCAAAGTCTCTGAATCTGCATTCAAGGCCTTCTATAATCTGGTCATTGCCAACCCCATTTCTTGCTTCATCTTCCTTACCCAAAGCTCTTTCCATTCTGCATACACACCACACTGTAGCAGAACACCGTTCCTATACTCTCATTGTTTTCATTGTGTGGCTTTAGCCCTTGGTACTCCCAATCACGATCTACTTAAGAAAGATGTCCACGTTTCAAAATTCACCTCCTCTTTGCAGCCATTCTGCAATCTCCCAGATACATCTGACCCCTCTGTCTTTAATAATGCCATGTGCTTTATACTTAATTAAATCCATCACTGTGCTCATCTATTTATAGTCTGGTTCGGCATTTGACTGTTAATCCCTTGAGAGCAAGCTGCGTATATAATACATGTTAATTTACTTACTATATCTTAATACATTTACTTAATACGTGTTAGTTGACTGAATGAATAACAGTTGAAACCTCATTTCAGACATCACATTATCTTGATTCACCTATCCTCTCACACGCAACACTAAAGGGTTCTTCCTTCCCTGCAAGCTCCTATACCTGTTCTAGCACCCTGTTAGGCTTTAACATTATATTTGCTCTATTGCATTGTTTTTTCCCCCCTTTTTTGGTGCATATGTCCCTCCCTGAAATATTCAAGGGCAGGGATTTTATCCTGCTTATCTTTGTATTCCAATCTCCTAGGTTCTCAATAAATGTTTCAAGAATGTATTGTTTAATAATTAAAGAGCTATCTTACCTTTAAAGTCTTACGTCCCAGGATCATGCCCATCTTTTTCCACCGTCACAAAGGATTTCCTAATCACTCTTGGCTAGAATTCATCTTTTGCTCTGCATTCTATTAACCTGTAGCTGTATCTCTTTTGTGTAATTATCACTTTCTAGGACAGTAATGGGCAAAGGGTGACTACAAAAGCCCAAGAACAAAAAACTCTTCCTTTTATTCCCATACAGTTGTAATTCTCAACTCTTCATTTTGTGCACAGTTATTCTTGGATAGTACACACCCCCACACCAAGGTTAGGCACAAATCTACCCTTTCCCAAGGGAGAGTAATATAAAACAACACTCCAGAATGATACGATTTATTTTGTTCAAGTAAACAATTATAAACTACTGCATTTATACTATGATTAGTAACTATTTATGACAATCTCTTGTCCCCTGGACCCTTACTTTGAAGGCATTCTTTGAATGTTTGATGAATGACTAAAAGAAGGAAGGACTATTATTTCCATTACCAAGTTCAGAGGCAATTCAGTTTACCTTTTGTACAAAAGTAGTCTTCTCATTTAATCTATTACTGCTTAGAGTCAGAAATCATTTATCTGTATGGGCTAGAGGAAGATAGTATTGTCCCTTATAAACTAAATTTGAAATAAAATAATAGTTTTACTTTAAAAAATTATGATTCTTTTCCCAGGCTATGCTAGACTTGGAAACGAATAGAAATGTTACAGGAACTAAGTTCTCCCTGAGGTTTTATTATGTTCTGACCTCTCTATTCTCTGTGGAACTAAAGTAACCAGTGTTCATTCCTTTTGTGGGAAACAAAGGCAGAAGAAAAATTATTACATTTCCTTACTACGTGCAACCCATTGACAAGTCCTTCAAACAGGCAGAGTGACATTCCTCTAGGAACTCAGCTGCCTGGATGTGAATATTTGCTAAGGGCAAAAGGCCCTGGGGCCCAACCCCAAGGATCCCATAAGTTTACTTCAACATATAAAAATTCCTTTGGAAATGTCCTTTATCTCTAAGCCACCTAAGATGCATACTGGCAATCATCCCCAAGCATATGGCCCACCGATAGACATCTGAAGGGTTTCATGACTCAGGTGTTATTAGACAGTAATAAATGACCTTTCCCAGCAATAGCTAGCCCCCTCCAGATCCTGGAAACCTTGTTTCCAAAATACCTGGGAGTCTTACGCTATCCTTAACCCCCCCTCCCATCTTGAAAGTATATAATGGGCCACTCCTTATGACCCCAGTGCAGCTATTTCTGCCCCAGGGTCCTGTTTTGTGGTTTAATAAAACCACCTTTTTACACCAAAGACATCTTGAGAATTCTTTCTTGGCCATCGGCTTTGAACCCTAACGTCTTTCCTACATCGATTTCCGTTTCCCGTGTCCTGCAGCATGGCTTTTCCATCTGGTGCCTGCTGCTGCCTTCATGACCTTCAAAGCTGAAAAAAGGGGCTTTTTAAAAAAATGTTCTCCTCCTAGTGACTTCAACTCCTTAACAATGAAGAAGGTGATTTGGTTCTTTTAGTTTACAACCCCTCACAATGCAGAACTTGAAACCAAGGGACTGAGCGTGCCCTGTGGATAGTAGCACACAGAGGCAGCCGGAAGCGGTTATGCCTGCAAGCCCTTGCTGAGTAGCCCAGCTCCCCTGTGCCTGTCTCTCTGCTGCTTCCACTGCATGGGGAATCCTCACCTTCTCCGGGAACAACTTCCATTTTTGCTGGAGGCAGCTTTTATTCCCCTCACTTTGTTTTTCCTCTTTGTGTGATCATCCTAATGCCCCAGAAGGCTTCTCCTGTCACTGGGACAAAGGGAGAAGGCAGGGAGGGAGGACGGCAGTGTACAATTTTGACAGTTTGGTTCTCTTGCCCATATTGAGAAAGTGAGGATGTGCTTAGCATCCCCACCATGATCCTGCTCTTAAACTCTTCCATTATGCGATCCACTTAGATCTCATAGATTATGAGATCTACATAATCTCATAGATTATGTAATACAGTGTATGGAATGTTGGGTGTACTTGGCTACAGACATATAATAGGAAAATACTTACAAATCATCAGGTATATGGGGCACCTGTGTGGCTCATTTCCCCGCCACCAAATATATGATGACAAATCATCATGTATATGGTGGTTAAGCATTTGACTTTTGCTCAGGTCATGATCCCGGAGTCCTGCATTGGGCTCTCTGCTCGGTGGGAGTCTGCTTCTCCCTCTGCCTCTCCCCCTGGCTTGTGCTCTCTCTCTCATTCACTATCTCTCTCACTCTCTAAAATAAATAAATAAATTCTTAAAAAAAAAATCATACTGTATGAAGAGAAACTTATCATAGCATCTCTCATGAGTGTTTCCTGGGGGAAAAAAAAAGAATGCAAAGCAACCTTCAGTTATATTCTTGGAAATAGGACTTTACAAATTTCCTCAGGACAAAAAAGAAATCACCTTAAGCATCATCCTGATTTTTAAAAAGATATTATTTACAGTCTTTTAAACTCTTTTTCAAGTATTATTTGGGGAATAACAAAAAATTTTAAAAAAGATAAATTTGAAGGCATTTGTTTTAGATCTGGTTCTGATTCTCTTTTATAAAACTTACAACCATTTTGATATGGGTTTTTTTTTTTCAGGTAACTATTATTAGGTTTTCTGTAAAGGTGAATCATTGGAGGGATTCTTTTGGTAAGTTAAATGCTAATTTTTCAGAATGTCATTCAAGCCTCAAGAATTTTCTAGTGCCTACCGTGCTACATTCAAAAGAAATATCCCATGAACAATACCCCTAGGCTCTCAAGAACACTTGTACCCATGGAACAATTAGAAACAAGTCATTATTTTTTGGCTTATTTCTTCTTAACTCCTAAAGTAAAATGGCACCTCCTGTTTTTCCCTCCAAACTTTCTTTAGTTGCATAGGAAAGAAATTACTTGATTTTTGTTAACAATCTTCATTGCCTATGACATAAATACTCTCAGAAACATGGGCTTGTAAAAAAGTCTGATTATACACCCTTCCTGCCCTTTTCTTTACTCCCTCCTTTGAAAATCTAATGTATCTTTATGATGCCTACAGAGGAAAAGCCGAATCAAGTGGTGATTGCTTAAAGTAAACAACCTGAAGGCAAGGAAGTTTGGTTTTGGGTTTTTGGTTTTTTGAGAAGAGAGAGAGAATTAATCAAACTAGTCTTTACTAAAACCCATGTTTCTAAGTCCCAATATTGGCTCTATTTCTTGAATCCCAAACTCAGCCTCCACCCTGAATTCCTGCTGCAAAGGCTCTCTGCATTACTCCGAAGGACGACCAGTGTTAGCTCTCACCAGTTGTTCCACTTTTGCTCTTTAACCAGTTAGTTTGCTGGTTAAATCTGTTCGGAATTTGTATATTTACCCGGTTTCTATGACTCCTCCAGCCAGGGCCTGAAAGTCTCAACAACATCCTACTCCTCCCCACCACTGTGAAATTTATTCTACAAAATGTGGACACACGATGGCAAAGTCCAAGCTTTCGCCAGAGAAAGGTTGCCACAGTATCAAACTATGAACATGCTCCTCTGACAAGTTTTTTTTTTTTAATTTATTCATTTGAGAGAGAGAGAGAGAGCATAAGCGGGAGGAGAGGCAGAGAAAGGGAGAAGCAGACTCCCTGCTCGATCCCAGGGGCTCCAGATCATGACCCCAGCAGAAGGCAGATGCCCAACCATCTGAGCCACCTGGGTGTCCACCCTCCCAACAAGTTTTCATCACTCCGAGTAACCCCCAACTTTGTTACCCACCAGAATTTATCAACGTTGGAAAGGGACTGTTTTTTCCTCTTTACAAAAGAGGGTGCCATAAACGCTTATTCTTGAGTTTCAGTTAGAGTCAGGTCTCTTGAGGAGTACAGATGAGGAAATGTTTGGATTGGTAGTAGAAGGAATGAATAGCTTTTATAAACTGGAGGAATGAATTCTTAGTTTGGTTAAAAGTACATTCTACACCTTATTTCCTGTTCAGTAAATGGAACATTTTTGTGGAAATAAGCCAAAGGTTTTATGAATAGCTCCTTACTTTTTCTCATCTGTTAGGAACATTTTTCAAATATAAATTAAAAAAATAACCCCCTACAAGAATTTTATGTTCTCACTCCTTTGCTGCTGGGGCTCTGTATCGTAGCTTTATGTTGTAAGTCTCGGCTGAGTTTGTATCGGATAGAATGCTCAGCACAGAGTCAAGCATCAGCTAAAAACAGCTTGACCTTACTGTATTGCAAATATTTCTCAGCATTAAGCCAAGAATTTTGAGATTTCTTTTTTTTTAAGTTTGTGTGTGTGTGTGTGTGTGTGTGAGAGAGAGAGAGAGAGAGAGAGAGAGAGAGAGTTGAGTGAGTAAGGGAGAGCACAAGAGGGAGGAGGAGCAGAGGGAGAAGGAGAAGCAGACTTCCTGCTGAGCAGGGAGCCTGACTCAGGGCTCAATTCCAAGACTCCAGGATCATGACCTGAGCCAAAGGCAGGGGCTTAAAGGACTGAGCCACCCAGGTGCCCCAGAAATCTTGAGATTTCAAATGCTAACTATTTTGAATCACCTTACTATTTCTGCCATGATATGTGTGGGTCTCTAAGTTAAAATCTTCTGAATATTCATTATAAAATCGGATATTTCATGAAGCTGTGATTTTTGGATAATTCACTTGTTCTCTAAATTGTCATCACTCTTTTACCCAAAAGGAAAACAAAAGCCAAGGTCACTTGCACTCAGAAATAATATCCATTTGAATCTTCAAAAGTTTTGTCATGAACAATCAAGTTTCCTATGGTAAGATGATATGTATATGTAAAAATCATGAGCAAATTTTGTTCCTTTTGTGTAGCTGCATAAAAATAATATTTTCTACTCTTGTCACATACTTTGCCTCTCTAATATCAGCTACAGAATTGGAAAGTCATGGTTTGGAGAAGCAGGGGGAATTGCAGAGATGATATCTCTATATTATTTCTGGATGACTCGCAAAGATGAGATTTCATATGAACTCCATTTAAAAATATCTCATGACTTCAGTGTGAAGTTTAAATCATGAAAAATACACAACTGAACCAAGGGAGTTTAACAATAATTTTATAGAAATTGAAAGGTTTATTTTATGTGTTGAATGGTAATAGAAACCAGTTTGCATTCTACTGTGTCCTTTTTTTGGGGGGGGGAATATCATCACTTTCTCATTCTTTTACATTGTTGTCTGTTATTTACTATAAGGGGACTGCATTATACAACCTATTTTGAAATCTTTTTAACTGTGCTAGTATGGTAATGGTCCTCCTGACAGGATCAGAACCACATAATGTGACTCTCTGAAGGTTTTCCCAGTAAGCAAATCACAAAATAAATAAATGTGGAAAGAAGCCAGTTCAAGAACTGATTTTTATCATTGGTAAGTAAATGAATAGTGACTACCCTAAAGATACGTGGTAAAGGTATAAAAACTATTTGTACAGCTCTCTTTCTCTCTCTCTCTCTCTCTCTCTCACACACACACACACATATGCACACACTGGCGCATATGTGCACATGCACAAAGCTTATCTGCAGGAAAATCCTTGAGGTGTACTAAACCAAGTGTGTTCAACTTATTTTATTCAAAATAAAATCACCTCACTGGGAGGGAGGAAAAGTGAAAAGTCCCATGGAGAAAAAGAAAATGGGGAAGAGAAAAGCAAATGTGTTTGTTCCCCCATGTTATCAATATAAATAGTTTTAGCATTGAAAAGAAACTATAAGGGGCTCCAGGGTGGTTCAGTGGATTAAGCATTCGACTCTTGGTTTCCACTCAGGCCATGATCTCAGGGTGGTGAGATGGAGCCCAACTTCCTAGGGGTTCCATGCTCAGCATGGAGTCAGAGCGTCCTTCTCCCTCCTGGTATGCACCTCTCCCCAGGACTCCCAGGCTCACTCTCTCTCTCTCTCTCTCTCTCTCAAAAAAAAAGAAACTATGAAAACATATTCTGGATTATGTATGCATGGATTCATTGAGAGCTTACTTCCTGCCAGGGATTTTACTAGGCCCTGGATATGCAAAGATAATAGACACTACTGCTGTCCTCAGAAATGAATGATCAGAAAGCACAGTAATAAGTAAAATGACAGAGGTAAACTTCGGGGCTAAGGAAACCCCAGAAAGAAATTAAGATGTTTTGGGGCACCTGGCTCAGTGGGTTGGGCCGCTGCCTTCGGCTCGGGTCATGATCTCAGGGTCCTGGGATCGAGCCCCACATCGGGCTCTCTGCTCATCAGGGAGCCTGCTTCCTCCTCTCTCTCTGCCTGCCTCTCTGCCTGCTTGTGATCTCTCTGTCAAGTAAATAAATAAAAATCTTAAAAAAAAAAAAAAGAAATTAAGATGTTTTGTTTTGTCCTTTCTTAGACTTAATTAATATATCTGGTTGCTTTCTCTAAACTTCCACTCTGGCTCCCAAATAATCGTGCCCTTTGTAAGTAGATCTCCAAAAAATAGGAAAATTTTACTTAAATCTGCAAAGATATTTCAGTATTTAACTCTTTTTGTAATGCATGGGTATGATTTGGCTTTTTAATCTGTAGTCAAGACAGACTGTATTCGTTTTCAACTAGTATTTACACCCCCATCCTACCCGCGGGGAGAGGGGGAGGCGTATACTTCCGAATCGCACTGACAAGAGGCTTGCACACGTGACTTGCTTCAACCAATGGATTGCTAGTTGATGTGACATATGTGACAAATATTGGGGTTGCTTGTTATTGCAGCAAAAAATGACTAATACAAGAGTCAACCTTATCAGCACACTTGTGTGAACATGAACAATATAAAAAAAGCAGGAATATGAAGTGACTTTTAAAACAAAGAAGTAAATGCTATCCATGGATTATGGGATATGCTCTATTTCTATCACTCTTAACACAATGCCTACCTTTTTGTACCAAAATCTGTGCATAGGATCCAAATATTTAGGAGCCAGACAATAACCTACAGCTATGTCTATGTGTCTGGATGTTTGTATTAATAATTAACAGTTATGTATTTGTCATGACTCCCCATATGTTATAAAATTGTAAAATTCCTTTTACAATAAAATTGATTGCCCATAATCCAATTCAATGAAGAAATGGACATGAAGAAAAAGAGTTTTATTCTAATAAAGTAGAATTTGGGGCTTATTAAATGTTCAGACAGTTTTCACTACCCACTAATGGCCACATGAAATGAAATAAAGGAAAGAAACCATGTCACAGGTCTACAACGGTGTTATATATAACTCTACCCTCAGATACACGTGGTACTGAACATAACACCAAACACTGGTAATATCCTCATTTGTAACAAGCTTCTGGTTCTGCCACTGAGAAAGATTTCTTATTCAATAATGTGCATTAATAGTAGATCTCAAAATTTTTAAAATCATCTGTGACTAACACTCATCTTGTTTATATTTCTGCTCTATGATATTTGCATATCATAGTTATTTGGCTATCTCAAAGCAACCTCCCTGTTCCAAAATTAATTCTAATATTGAAGATTTGTATATGTGGGTGGAGAGAATGTAAGCATATAAAACATAATGATATTATGCTATTTCCAGCATGAGTATTTTTATAAACTCTAAAATCATGCAGGAAAGCATATTTTTATAAATTGAGAAATGTTTTATAAGCACCAGTGGGATATAAACTTTCTTCACAAAAACACATATTGGCTCATTCCTGAACTATCTGCTATTTTTCATCTAAATGAAAATTATTTTTACAGCTGATTTTTGTAGCAGTTTTTCATTGTACCCTGCAGATGTATTAATGTGTTTTTATCACGTTGACATGTTATTATAAATAAATCCACTTTACATTAAACTGACGGTGTTTCTCCCATGCTTATATTAAGAGGAAGTGGGGGACGAGTATGAATCAAAAGAAGCATCTGTAATAGTCCCTCCAGGAGTCCCTCTAGACCTTTGCCAGCTTGAGGCTGATTTGAGGTGTGTGTGGTGGGGGGGGATTGTAGAATATAATAATTTAAAATATAAACAAAAACGTTTTCCCAAAGTTCCTTGAACCAAAAGAAAAAAATACGTTTGGGATGAACTATATGAATTCATTTGAATCCCTTTGTTTATTCCACATGAACCCACAGCCAAACAAGTAAAGCTGATGGTAGCACAGCTGGAGACTTATTACTTCTTCATTTCATAAAAATAAAACCACAGGTGATTGTGTACCAGTTGGTCTGAATTTGTACATGTAGCAAATAGGTAATGAATTATTTCCTCCACTTCCTCTAAGTACTGAAGAGATGCATTTAACATGAATCTGTCATATATTGAATGCAGGAGACTAGATATTAAGGTTGAAAATAATGTGTTGAGAGGACGTTTTGCCTACTCGTTTCTTGATTCGTTCCTTTGTCCTTTTCTTCATTTATTTATTCATTCGCTTAACAATAAATATTTATTGAGCTCTTCCTGCGAAGTTGGCTCTGTGCTAAGTTCTGGGAATACAGCGGTAAATAAATAAACACAGGAGGAGCTCAAAAGACAATTCCAGATCCTTCTCAGATTCACTCATCCATTTATTCACGTTTATTTCCAACACATAGTACAACAAACAGAGTCAAACAAACATGGGTTTAATTTGCACTTAACAGCGGGGGGATCTTGGGCAAGCTGTTTAAATTCTCCGAGCCTCAACTTTCATATCTGCTGTTTACCTTGAAGAATGACAGAATGAATTACAAACATAACAGATCAAACTGCTCGACATTTTATTCTCTCCTGCCCCCATATCAAATCTCACCTGTTCCCCACATGTTACGTCCTAGGGATATAAAATGGTTAGGATGCATTCCCCAAGTACTAGGCTTAGTTGGATCTAAGAATATAGAGGAATAGCAAATGTGGTCCTCGTCTTCTGGAAAATTAAATTTAGACTCATAATGAGTAACATTTAATATATACCAAGCATTGTCCTAAGCACTAATACGTGGATGGACTCACTCTTCTTCACAATAAGCTACGAGATAAGAATTATGCATATCTTGCTTTCTGTGTGAAGAAGGGACAACACAGGAAAATTAGACCACTTGGCCAAAGTCACACAGCTAATGAGTGGCAAAATGGAATTCCCAAGCCTCCTGTCTCAGGATTCTGGGTTCTTAGCCAGTGCCTCTTGAAGGGAGGTTACTAATACAAAACAATAGAAGGTAAGCATTTTATAACTTGTCTAAACAGTTAGGGAATGAGGGAAAAGAACTCAGGGCATAGGGTCCAGAGCCTGAAAAGCATAACATTTTAGTAACAAACGATAGAAATGATCCCTGAAAGTAGTCTTTTTTTTTTTTTCAGTTTTGCTGCTTTATTTTTTATTAGTAACACATAGTACTTCTGGCAAATCTCACAGTTCACTGTGGCACACAAGCCAATGGACTTCAACATAGAGGTTAAAAAGCACACTCTGGATTGGAGTGCCTGCCTGGCCCTGTTGGTAGAGCATGTGACTCTTCATCTCAAGGTTGTGAGCTCAAGCCCCGTGTTGGGAATAGAGCCTGACAGTATAGTCTTAACATAACATTTTAGTAGAAGGAACAGTGAATCATGATAAGAGATATTATTGGGCATTTCAAGAAGGTTTTATTTTATCTTTCTAGAAATTGATTCTTCTATACATCTAATACAGAAGTATTACACACTGGGTACAAGCCACTCTATTTGGTGAAGATGAAAACATATTGAGAAAAATGACTAAAACTTTTTATTGCTTCTGATTTATTAAAGTAATATATGCTAACATAGAAAATTAACAAGATAACAAAATAATAAAGAAAAGCACTTTAAAAATCACTCCTAGTTTCATCAACCAAGACAATAATCACTTTAAATATAGGAATATTTCCTTTGATTCTCTTTTCTGTGCATATTGTATTAAATCTATTTTTACATAAAAATAGGCAATATACCTTATGCAGTTTTCAGTCTCATTCTTTTTTTTTTTTTTTTTAGATTGATTTATTTATTTCAGGGAGTGGGGAAGGGCAGAGAGAGAGAGACTCAAGCAGACTCCCAACTGAGCCTGAAGCCCAATGTGGGGCTCAGTCTCATGACCCTGAGGTCATGACCTTAGCCAAAACCAAGAGTCAGTCACTTAGCTGACTGAGCCATCCAGGTGCCCTTCGGTCTTGTTCTTTTCACTTAACATTTTATCCTGAACAAAAAATATTGTCTTTTTATTGATACCCCAGTCATCCCTACCCTTCTTCCCTGCTTTACCATCTCTGTAATATCTACCACCACTGATATACTGCAATGTTTTTATTTTATTTTGTCCATCTCTTGTTCCTCTCTTCCCCACTCCCTACACGCATTTAAGATAGAAATCTCCATGAGAGAAAGAATATGTTTATTCTGTTTTCAACTGTATCCCCAGTGCCTAAAGAGTGCTTGACACACAGTAGGTGTACTATTTCTGGAATGAATAATGTCAAAGAGGAAGGGATAATAGCACCATCACTAGAAATAATTCCTGGATTAAAAAGTTGGTCAGGGCGTGTCTCGGTGGCTCGGTTGGTTAAGCATCAGAGTCTTGGTTTCCACTCAGGTCATGATCTCAGGGTTGTGGGATCGAGCCCCATGTCAGGCTCCATGCACAATGTGGAGTCTGCTTGAGATCCTCTCTTTCTCCCTCTGCCCTTCCCCCAGCTCGTGGACTCTAAATAAAATAAATAAATAAATAGAATCTTAAAAGTTGGTCAAATAATGTAACTATGAAAACACATATTCACTCGCCACACAGAGTCAACTGTTCTTACCATTTATACCATTTCTAGTTATTCGAGCTAACATACATAGGTAATACGATGAGCAAGTCCTCTTGAATAGTGAATTAGATGATTGTAGTTTGCACGCAATTGTTTTCTCAGAAGGAGTTCTTCTTAAAACTCTCTTTTCTCCCAGGGTTTTCTCCTATAGCATCTTTTTTTGTCCTGTCTTTTCATTGTGCCTCATGCATTCACAATATTCCTGTTTCCTAACTTTATTGTTTTCTAAAATTTGGGGTTTGTTTTCAGTGATAGTCTATGATAACGTCATGCACATGTACTTTCTCTTTGAATTTGATTTCACTTTGATTCATGGTTTGTTGGTTTGTTCAGCAAGCCAAGTCTTGTAATATCTATCTATCTATCTATCTATCTTCCCTATATTCAATTAAATTAACCAATTCCCTGCATTTCCCAGATGTCAGGTGGTCAGGCACGAGCCTTCCCATATGAACTCCCATCGTCCTACTTAATTAAAACCTGAATCAGTGGGGCACCTGTGTGGCTCCATCGGTTAAGTGTCTGCCTTTGCCTTGTTCGGATATCAGAGTCCTGTCTCACATTGGGCTCCCAAATCAGGGGGGAGCTTGCTTCCCCCTCTGCCTCTGCCCTTCCCCCTGCTCATGCTCTCACTCTCTCTCTCAAATAAATAAATAAAATCTTTAAAAAAAATTTAAAAACCTGAGTCATTGAGTATGTTTATATCCAGTAGTCCTTTCTCCCATTTTTATCAGTAATGATTGTTTTTCCTTCCTCTTTTACATAGGTACATAGCAAGATACATATAACTGCCATTTTGAACTCAACTCAATGCTATAAAAATTATTAAGATGAGATAATGTATATGAAAGTTCTCAGTACGCTTTCAAGCTCTATACAAACATTACCCTGATGCAAACACCATTAACTCACATTATCTCTGACTATATAGCATGTCACATGTACATACGATTCTCTGTGTGAAAATCTTTCATACACTAGAAGGCCACTATCAAATCCTCCTTCCAATTTCTAAGCTGAATAGCCTGGTCTATTTATAATTTCTTCTTACAATCTTTTCTCAAACTCTTAACACTTTTCATGTTTTGTAACTTCTCTCTGATCTATCTTTCATTCTGTCTTTGTTAGCCTGGCAATCTGACAAGTGTACCTCACTTTATGAAACAGAGCTCTGTGAAAATAAAGTGTTTTATAAATTGTGTCCTATTACAAATGCACTAAGTTACTTAAACACCCTCTGCAGAGGGAAGTTAGGAAAAGACTTCTATTTCTGGAGCACCTATTCCACGGCCCATCTGTAGTATGACCTTAATTCTTTACTTCTCCAAGCTCTGGTTTCCTCATCTGTAAAGTAGGGGCTCACCATCAACCCCTCCTGCAGTGGTTTTCAAAGGTTGGGGTGCTGGGGCACATTTGAAAATATGTGGGAGTGTTTTCAGCCCACAATGCCCAGAGGGATGTAGTGGGGGGGATGGGGACATAAATACCCCCAGACGCTTCCCTCAACTAGAAATTTTCTTGCCGCAAAATGTTGGTGGTGCCATTTAGACACAGATAAAGCACCTCCTTGCAGATGTCCCTCTGAGAAACCAGTGAACACTAGATGGCAGGACAGGGAAGCTTTAAGATTAAGGAAAAGAAGTCAGCATTCAAAATCCAGCAGATTCTTCTGCCCTGTTAAAATAATAACAGTTTTAAATAATAAGGTAAATAATTTTAAAATTTAAATCTAAATAAAAATTTAAGTAATTTCAAAATAATAACAAGATTTTATTTATTTATTTTTTTAATTTTAAAAAAGAGAGAGACAGTGAGAGAGGGAACACAAGCAGGGGGAGAGAGAGAGGGAGAGACAGGCTTCCTGCTGAGCAAGGAGCTCAATGTGGGGCTTGATCCCACGATCCTGGGATCATGACCTGAGACGAAGGCAGACGCTTAAATGACTGAGCCACCCAGGAGCCCCTAAAATAATAACAAGTTTTTGAATAGAAACAATTTAAAAATTGTTTCCTGCATAAGTTTGCCCAAAGCAAATCTGAAATTCTCCTGCTACATGCAAAGCATCTTAGAATCTCAGATCCATTCACTACCCAGATGAGAGGACTTCTCCTAATGACTTTAGAAACAGTGAGTTCATTTCCATTTTTGTCTGTATTTCTAAAATGTTACTTGACTTTAGTGAAATCAGTAAGTCATTCTAAGTTACCTAAGATACTTCTTTGGATGTATCTACCTCATGCCAGCTGCTGCTGGACAGGCCTGCTCTATATGAGCTCTGACAAAGTTCACACTGGCCAAAGCTGAAAACATTTCACGTCCAGCCCTGCCTTGCACATCTCTCCTCCTATCCCAGACCTTCTTGCTACTAGGGGTCCATGCGTACCCAGACACTTGCAACCTGGAGTTGCAGAGGGTGAATCCATGATCTCGTAGATCAAAGCCAGTGGATAAAATCCTCCTCCTTTCTACCCCCTTCCCTGGTAAGTAAGTAGTCCTGACATACAGCATGTCCTAATTCTTAAGACCCCAGTCTTTGCATCCAGCAATCAATAGCATGCTGCCACAACTAGCATGTACAATTTCACTTTGGCTTTCCCATTGTCTTTGCTTTTCTGTCCTTGTTCTTCACTCTCTTTCCCTGGGATTGTACTCCTTAACAAAATAAGAGCACATAAGTCCTCTGATTCGGGCTCTACTTTTGAGAGTTTCAGACTCAGACATAAGTGGAGAATTGAAACTATCATCTGCTTAATTCAGACTAAACTCTTGCAGAGATCAGTTTGGATTAGTTTACAAGACAAGATGTTAAATACAGAAGAATGGTAATGCCAACTGACAAGTTCAAGTGAGCTGTCAACATTGTGTGACCATCATACCACCTTTCTCTTAGAAGCTTACATTGGAATTCTCTGGTATCGGTTTGGTAGACTCTCTAGCCTCAAACTTCTATCCCTACCAAGATCACCTTCACCTGACAACCTCTCTTCCCATTTAATTGGGAAAAGAAACACCCTCAGATGGGCATGCTCCGATCATCTTATCACTAGATCAACAAGCCCATCTGCACCTGTATTCATCTCCTTTCCTCCTGTTCCATCTGGTGAAGTGTCCCTTCTCCGATCACCAGCCAAGCCCTCAGCATAGATCTGATTCCCTCTGGCCTTCTCAGGGACTTGGTTTCTTATTCCCCTCCTCCTCCTTCTCCTTTTTTTTTTTTTTTTTTAATATTTTATTTATTCCAGAGAGAGAGAGAGTACATGAGCAGGGGGAGTGGCAGAGGCAGAGGAGAAGCAGACTCCCCGCTGAGCAGGGAGCCAGAAGCCTGGCTTGATCCCAGGACCCTGAGATCATGACCTGAGCCAAAGCAAACACTTAACTGAATGAGCCTCCCAGGCGCCCTTACTCCCCTTCTTTTTGAAGCAATAATCCCTCTTGCTCTGTTCCCATCTGCACTCAAAACACTCTCCCATCTGTAAAAGATCCCCCCTTTACTGCATGCTGGCTTCCAGCTATTTCTACACTTCTGTACTTGCTTTCCCAGCCACACTCCTCTGAAGCGAAAGGTGTCTCACCTTTCTCACCTTCTATTGTCTCCTCAGCAAACTGTGATGATCCTTCCACCTGCACCCTTCGCTGACAATGACCTCATGGAAGTTACTAATGACTCTTGCTCCATCTAATGATCATATTTTCTTAATGGCTTCATTTTAGCCCAACTTAAAGCAGCAATCAACACAACCAAGCATTCTCTCCTTTAACCACTCCTTCCCTGGCTTCCTTTTAACACCCTCCCCTCTCCCTCACCTGCCACGCACCATTTCTTGATTACATTTTCGTGCTGTGGTGAATGTCACCGGATGTCAAGACTTGATCCCCTCCTCATTACATACTGAGACATTCTGATATAGACCTATGATTCCAAGTTATTTCATTTGCAGATGACTCAGAAATGTATGTCACCAACCAGACCTTTCCTCTGACCTTTGTTTCCCACCTAGTGCTTACTGTCTTATCTTAGAATTCAAATGCGATGTAGGCAGCTCTTTCTGCCCATGGATCCTGTCCCTGAGCTTTAATAAAAGCATATTTTTGCACTGAAAAAAAAAAATACCAAATGCACCTTGGACTCAGCATGTCCAAAAATCCAACTCACGATTTCTACCCTACCTTCCACTCAACCCAACCTGGTTGTCTTTCAGTGATCAGATTGTTGTTCATGAAGTTACAGGAGCAGGAACAAAGTTAAGGGAAACACTCTCTTAACCAACCTATCACTAAGTCCTGCCTATTTGTAGAGATTCCAAAATATTTTAGTTAGTTTCATTTATGTTAAATCTATTTTTTTTTTTAAAGATTTTATTTAGGGGCACTTGGGTGGCTGGTTAAGCATCTGCCTTGGGCTCAGGTTATGATCCCAGGGTCCTGGGATGTAGCCCCATGTTGGGCTCCCTGCACAGCATGGGGAGAGGGGCGGCTGCTTCTCCCTCCGGCCCTCAACCCCCACCTCCCCTTGTGCTCTCTCTTGTTCACTGTCTCTCTCAAATAAACAAATACAATTTTTTAAAAAATAAGATTTTATTAATTCATTTGAGAGAGAGAGAGAGAGAACACAAGCAGGGAGAGAAGCAGAGGGAGAGGAAGAAGTGGGCTCCCTGCTGAGCAGGGAGTCCCACACAGGGCTTGATCCCAGGACCCCGGGATCATGACCTGAGCTGAAGGCAGATGCCCAACCAAATGAACCATCCAGGTGGCCCTATATTAAATCCATTTTTAAATATTTATTGACTATCTACTTCACTACCACCACTGCCATCATACTCTATCAGTATCCTTTGCCTGGATTACTCCAATTTTTCTTCACTCAGTAACCAGAATGATGATATCAATCCCCAAATCTGATTGTGTCACTCTGTTGCTTAAATTTTTAAAATGGTTTCTATATATTTTTAGAATGAACTAGGGAATCCTTCATCTAGTCTACAAACCTTGCGTGTTCTGGCCTCTATCTCTCCAGTTTGCTTTCTTGTACTTTGTGCTTTGAATTCATTAGCTTTCGTTCAGTTCCTCCCAGTCTTTACATACCCTCCTACCTCAGTACTTAAGAATATGATTTCCCTCTGCCTAGAAAGCCCTTTCTCTAGTCAATGTCTGTTCAGTCTTCAGGTATAAATTCAGGAATCATTTTTTAAAATGCAAGCCTTCCCTGACCTTCCAGCCAAGTCTAATTCCTATTATATACTCTAATGGGTGTGTGCCCCAAGATGCTAATAATACAGTGTGTAAGAAAGCATGTCCAAAGAGTTTACAAGAGTTTGAATTAAAACCATGGACTTCAGGGCTAAAAGTCAGAACCCAATCCCGGGAAGGCAAAATTATTTAAATTTTATGTCTACTTTGATGGAGGCAGGGAATAAAAGGAAGGTTGGAGGAAATTTCCAAATGTCTGACTTGTTGGACAGGATGAAGAGAGATGCCTTGAAGGAAAATGGCCAATGTAAGAGTAGAAATAGGCTTCACGGCAAACGAAAGCATGAATGCCAATTCACACCTAGCAAAATTACATATGTATTTGCTCTTTGACTTGGCAGCTACACTTCTGAGACTCCATCCTCAAGGTGAACTGATGACCAAATGCTGAAAACAACCCCACGTCGTCGGTAGGGGATTAGAGGAACTTGCTGTACAACTTCGTATGATAGAATACCAAACAGATGGAAAAGAGGAATAAAGTTTTCTATATATTATAATGGACTTATCTTTAGAATATACTGTTAAGTGTAAAAAGCATAACATGGTATGTTACCATTTATCTAAGAAAAGGAGGAGAGGAGTCAAATATCTATGCTCGCTAGTAATTGCTTATATTAAAAAAACAAAATGAAAAACCACAGATACATTGAGTGGTCACTGATAAAGGGAGGGCATCCGAATGCAATGCAGATCTGACTAAGTCTTCATCAGCTTAATGAAGAGCTCTAGAGCAAAGGCTAAGAGTTCTGGTTGACTATTAATGGCCAGTACACTGATTTCATCTTCTCAGGTGGTGGTAACACACTGTCGTAGACTGGGAGACTTGAACAACAGACATTTATTTTTCTCACAGTTCTGGTGTCTGGGAGGTCCAAGATCCAAGTTTGAGAGTATCCAGTTCCTGGTAAGAACTCCTTCCTGGCTTGCAGATGGCTGCCTTCTCTTTGTGTCCTCACGTGGCCTTTCCTCTATGTTCATGGGGAGAAAAAGAGAGATCTCTCTCTCTTCCTCTTCCAAGAAAGCCACTAATCACATTATCAGGGCCCCTTGGTCATCATGACCTGATCTAACCCTACTTAGTGTCAAAGTCCCCACCTCCAAACATCATCTGTCTTAGTCTGTGCAGGCTGCTATTACAAAATACCACAGACTTATAAACAATAAAAATGTATCTTTCTCTCACAGTTCTGGAGGCTGGAAGCCTGAGATCAGGATGACAGCATGGTCGGATGAGAGCCGTCTCCTAGGTTACAGACCATGCTGAGTCCTCACATGGTGGAAAGGGCAGGGAATTCTGTGAGCTCTCTTTTAAAAGAACACGAATTCCATTTGTGAGAGTTCCACCCTCATGACCTAAGAACTTCCCCTTCACGACATAAGCACCTCCCAAAGGCCCTCCCTACTACCATCTCACTGGGCATTAGCATTTGAACAGATGAATTTGGCAGGGACACCAATCCTCAGACAATTGCACCATCACCTTAGGGGTTAGGGTTTCAATGTATAAATTGGTGGGGGGGAACACAAACATTCAATCCATAACATACATCCAGTGTTCTTAGTCATTGGCTTGGGATTGCCTGGAAAGAGTAAGTTTTAGGTTAAACCAAAGTGACTCTGAAGGCACTGAAAATGGAAGGATACAAGATGCATCAATCTGTCTTTTGCTTTGGAGGAGATGTTCTGGGACGTGCCCGACCACTGGAGCTTTAAACACGTGACTGAAGTGGCAGGTCCCCAAACCATCACAGGATGTGTCGTCTACCTCCTAGAGTACATGCACATGCTTTATCAAGGCTTCCAGTGTGCTGGCCAATGCTTGCACATCCTGCCAAATCAGAATGACGTTGTTGCTGTAATGAGTTAATATGATGTTTTGTGGAACATCCAGAAAGTTTGGATCTCTTTGGACCATATTACTGGCAGATAGCAGAAAAGTTAACATAGCACAATGATAAAACTGTGAATATGTAGAGTGGTCCATTTCATGTGAACTGACGCTGGTCCTTTATCTTGATTGGAATAGAATAAAATACATCCTTTATGTTAATGGCCATATGCCATGTGCCTAAGAACATAATTAATCTACTCTAATTGGGGTACCATGTTGAGGGGGCACCTGGATGGTTCAGTAGGTTGAGCATCTGATTCTTGATCTCATCTCACATATTGATCATGGGGTTGTGAGTTAGAACCCCACATTGGGCTCCATGTTGGGTGTGGAGCCTACTTAAAAACAAAAACAAAAACAATAATAGTATGTTCAGCATGTTAGCTACAGTTGAGGATATTACTTGGTTGAGCTTGCTGTGATCTACTGTCATTCTCCAGAATCTAGCATCCGGTTTTTACAGAGGCTAGACTAGTTGCATACATGGAGATATGGTTGTGGGCACCATCCCTGAACCTTGAGATCCTTAAGGGTGACATTAATCCTTTCCATCCTCCCTGAGATACAATGTTGCTTCTACCTTTATTAGGGATGAGGATGGGGCAAGTTCAGAGGTTTTTACTTGGTCTAGTACTATCATATTTCTTACTTCTGCAGGCCAAGGGTTACTCCAAATGCTAAGTAATTCAAACTCAATTATGGATTCAGGAATTGGGGTGGGGGAAGCACAGGGTCAGTGCACAGACCTAGTATATTGACTTTTAGCCATACCTTGGCCATTAATCTACTTATTGCCTGGTTCACTTTTGCATCCACTCTACAGAGGGTTATGACGACACAGGGCTTCTAGGTATCTGTACTTGTTGAGGTTTTTCAGGGAAACAAAATAAGTGTGTGTGTTTGTGTGTGTGTGTGTGTGTGTGTGTGTGTGTGTAAAGAAAGAAAGATTTTAAGGAACTGGTCCATGTGATTATAGTGACAGGCACATTTGCAAGGAAGCCTGGCAGTCTGGAGACCCAGGGAAGAGTTGATATTGTAGTTCAGGTCCAAAGGCAGTCTGGAGGCAAAATTCCTTTTTCTTAAAGAATACCTCAGTCTTCATTCTTTTTTTAAGTTTTTTTTTTTGACAGAGAGAGAAAGCACAAGTAGACAGAGAGGCAGGCAGAGAGGGAGGGGGAAGCAGGCTCCCCACTGAGCAGACAGCCCGATGCGGGGTTCAATCCCAGGACCCTGAGATCATGACCTGAGCAGAAGGCAGAGGCTTAATCCACTGAGCCACCCAGGAGCCCCTCAGTCTTCATTCTTAAGCCCTTCAACTGATTGGATAAGGCCCACTCGGAATTATAGAGGGTAATCTGCTGGACTCAAAGTCTACTAATTTAAATGTTAGCCACATCTGAAAATATCTTCATCATACCATCTAGACAGGTATTACACCAAACACCTGGGCACCATAGCCTAGCCAAGTTGACACATGAAATTAACTCTCACAGCATCAACGTCAAATATTAGACCCTGCTCCAATAGTTTTCAAAATGTATTGGTATTTCTCTTTCCCCAATGTACAGTCACCCAAACCAATGGCCATTTGTCCCTTGGGAAAGAACAAAGAGAACTGAGGATATATTTGTGGGGGTGTTTCCAGGTCCTTCTTCCTGGAGACAAACCACCTCTTTATTCAGTGGTGCCCTAGTTATGAATTTATTATCTGTCAACTCCAAATTTACTCTTCAGTACTTACTCTATGATAACAAATGAAATTCTTTTAAGGATTTATCCTTTACAGTGATGAAAATGTTAATCTTTCTCAATGGCAGGTACTAGAGGAATATTACAGGAGGAAGAAGCTTCTTCCACTCCTTCCACTCCTGGTTGCTGTGCTGTCAGTCAATGATGTGCTCTATGGTGCTGACCTAGCCTTGCTCCCAGCCTAGCACAACAATCTTCCCATAGCCCTCTCAATACAGATATTTTGTCCCCCAAGCCTCTCACCTCCAAACCCTATAACTTAACCTCCTTCTCCTGGTCAGTATCTCTCCCACAGAGGTTTGTCTTTTACATCTGTGGCAGTGGTGTGGCCTTCCTGACATAGACACTGTGCTCTCCAGGTGTCCTATCTGCACTGGCCACTGTGGGCCACCCTCCCGTACAATGATTGTCTCCTTGCTTATCCAGAAATTAGAGCAGCCCTGGCCTAGGAAAACCAGCACACTTCTTTGTCATTCAGTGGATTGCATCCATACTTTCTTCAACAATATCTGAACCGTAGCCTTTGGGGGAACCCTCAATAGAAGTTTGTCCTTCCTTGGATATCTTCCCTCAGCCCTAAGGTACCTTTATATTTTACACTTACTCTTTTATCATAACCTAATTATTCTTTTAAAAAATTTATTTATTTATTTGACAGAGGGAGCTGGAGAGAAAGAAGCAGGCTCCCCACTGAGCAGCGAGCCCAAGATGGGGCTTGATCCCAGGACACTGGGATCATGACATGAGTTGAAGGCAGATACTTAACCTGCTGAGCCACCCAGGTGCCCCTACCCTAACTATTATTAATACTGTACTTACCCTTTTTAAAATTGTGGTATGGCTTCTGTCTCTTGATTGGACCCAGACTGATAACAGAATGGGAATGGCCCTAGAAAGTTAAGATTTGGGAATTAGATTGGTCATCCTCTGGTCTTCAGAGCAGTGCTGAGCATGTTGCTAATGGGAAGCAGGAGGCTAGTAACTCATTGCATGCATGGCATCACAACAAATCAAGATTGATGGTTGATTGTGATGAAGTGCCAGATGAAGCCAGAGCCTTAGAAATTTAAGTGTCTATGGTGTTTGATGATTATGGCTGTCTATAAGGACTGTGGTATGGGATGGATCTTTCTGAAAGCACTTCCTTTGGCACTTACAGAGAAAAAAAAAGATACACTGAAGCCCATTCATTTTCAGCTCCATTATGGAAGCAGCTTTCTCCTGTACCCTGTGCCTATCCTCTGGCTGTGGCTTGCTTGTGTCCCAAAGGACTGCTTCCTTCTCACCTGGTGACAGTAGACCATCTCTGGTAAGATAAGTCGGAGAATTTTTCGCCACCCAGTAGACTGCAAGTACACCATCTCCAGTGAGATCCGAACCCTGTCCATGTTTGTCCTGCCTTGGTCATTCTCCCTCAGCCCCAAGATCTATATGTATCTTATAGTTACTCTTCTATCATAGCCTGATAATTTTTTACATCGAACTTCCTTTGTTTAAATCACAGTGTAGTTTTTATCTTCTGACTGGATCTATATGAAAATGGACTCCAAATTTTATACCTGGCACAGGTCCAGAAATGGAACAAGGCATCGTGGATTTTTATTAAGACAACTTTCTGCACCCCTCTGTTTATTCATCCTTTCTTTCTTTTTTTAAATTATTATTTTTAAAGGATTTTATTTATTTATTTATGGAAAGAGTATGTGAGCCAGAGGAGGGGCAATGGGAGAGGGAGAGAGAGCATCTCAAGCAGATTCTGTGCTGAGTGCAGAGCCTGACATGGGGCTTGATCTTAGGACCCTGAGCTCTGACTTGAATCGAAATCAAGAGTTTGACACTTAACTGACTGAGCCACCCAGGTACCCCATATCCATTCTTGCTTTCTTTTGATTAGAGACATAAGCCAGCACTTTTTTTTTCTTTTTCACATAAATTTTGCCCCTTCCGACACTGTGTTCTACTAACCATTTCTATAACTCTGCAGGTCAAGTCCTATGGAATGCCACATCAACTATGCCCATCATGGTGATCATTGTGAACCACTGCCTTCCAGTGGTTAAGCACTACCACTTGTTTTCATGCTCTACTATCAATGAGTCAGTTCTACTCTGCTCCTGTAAGACCATAGCCACCACTAGACTTCTTCATGACGCTGATGCTTCTCACTGTCATATACCTGATGGCCTTGGTAAATTGCATGATCTATGGGACGTCTATGAAACACAATCCTCTGATAGGTTTTTCAGCCTCACACGATATGTCCACTCAAGTGTACTCATTGTCTGAGCTTTTTATTCTTTCTGTTCATCATATGCTACAAAAATTTGAGCATTTCAACTTAGCTCAGCATAAGCCATTTCTTTCTTCAGCCATGCTTGCCTTGAGTTTGTATTGTCCCCTGAGTTTCTTGAAAGGGTGCTATACCCAGTATGTCAAGATAATTTCCCCAAAGGTTACCTGGGTGGCTCAGTTAGTTAAGTATCTAGAGCCTTTGCAGGCTCTGAAGATTTTCAGTAAGCCTGGAAACAAAAACTTCAAGAAATATGCAGATATCCTTAACCCATGTTTTGGGATTCCTGGGTTTCCCACGCAGGGCCCTCACATTGACGTAATAGTTCTTCTTGGGTTATGTGTTCAATTTTCTTTGAAGCTAGGGACTCTATTCAATTCTGAGTTTGGTTTCAATCTTTTCTTTTTCTCACTATAAGAGAAAAGGGGCCTCTAGGATGCCAAAGAAGCTCTCTGGCTTTCATAGTTAATTTTCCATTGTTAATTGCCCTCAGCTTTTCTTTATCCCTGTGTAAGACAGATGATCTGTAAGATTCAACTTCATAGCAAAGAGCTAATTCCATTGTCCTGTGTGTATGGCTTCTCAATCCCAGGCCTCAGACCAGTTTTGCAACTTGTACATTACAAAGGGGAGGGGTTTAGATTCTATCACCCTTCCTCCCCTATAGATGTAATCAAATGATCTAGAGGCCGGATGACGAAGCCTAGAAGAATTTAAACAGCCTCCCTAGCTTTATCAGAGGAAGATTTTTATTGGCTTACATGAGCTCTCAGGCTCATGTTTTTGTCTTCCACTCTTTTTGTTTGGAAGAATCTGTTTGCCTGATACGGAATAATACATTTCCTTCCCTCATTTGTCTACACATTTTAGAAATTTGATCATTTCAGTTAGTTGCCAAACATGGAACACGAATCCTCCCTAACAGAATGTAGTTGCTAGTAGTCTCATTCTATTATTGAACTGCGAAACAGTCCCCGCGAATGGAGCATTTTATTTCAACGTACATTCTTTATTTATTCTGTGCCATAACACTACAAAACAGACTCAGCCCTCCTTATTTTACAGATCAGGAAACTCAAGGACAGGGAGCTGAGGTAACCTGACGATGTTTACACATTCTAGCAAGTAGTACAGCCTATCTGACTCCACACTCACAATATCAAATGTAACCAATGGAATAATTTAGGTAATTCAAGGAAGACTACCCCTTTCCTCCAAAATGAAAAATTCAGAGACATGCCTATCAGGGGTTAAGAAACTTCTTCAGACATTAGCCCAAATATTTTGTCTTGTGTTTCCTTCCCTATTTTAAGACAGAATTTCTACATCAAATCCTGGAATCCGCGTAACTACTAATTATCCTAGGAGAATGACCAGGAAAGAATGCTCAAGGGCATACATAAGCTTTTATGTGTGACTACCTCAGGATAGTCATCTCCACTCCAACCCGAAGTTTAGGGCATCAGACAAAATACTTTGCCCAGATTCAGCTACAAAATAATGCCTTCTTTATTACTGTCATACCAACTGGGTTTAAAAAAATGAAAAAAATGAGTTTAAATAATATTTAAAAAGAAGATCTTTTATTTTATTAAGGCAAAAAGGCTTGTCATTCTTGTAAGAGATCGAGGGACAACAAAGTCCCTTTGTATATAACCCGTACTTCTTGTTACTATGGGACTACTTTCAATATTATTATCCTTTCCTAGTAAAGTCACTAGGATCCCAACCCCCAAGTGTACACCTGTTTCCATTGGCTCCTGGATGAATTTTTTTCGCCAGGGGTACTGTGGCTCCAGGTGTACCCCACTGCTTTGGCACTTGCTGGGCTCATTCCCAAACTTCTGCTTCATCCCTTCCCGATATCACTGGCATGCCGGGGAATGGAAAGGGTGTCTCCTTCCAACATCATACATAGCTTTGTATTTGGCTCACGAAGAGTTTCATGAATTTCCCTGTTGGCTGGAATGAAACACATTTGATAGTGAGTCAAAGTCCTACTTGAAACAATTCCCCTTGGGGAAAGATTGACTTAAGCCCCAAATTGCCTCCTATGTCTTAATTCTTTCCTACCTGAAGATGATTTTATGCCATGAAATTAGGGATGATCTTTCTTTCTTCTCTTCTTCCCTTCCTTCTTTTCTTTTCTTTCTTTCTTTCTTTCTTTCTTTCTTTCTTTCTTTCTTTCTTTCTCTTTGTCTTTTCTTTCCTCTTTCTTTCTTTCTTTCTTTCCTTCCTTCCTTCTTTCATTTTTGAGACTTAAACACCCACAAGCTAGATTCCACATAATCACATTTAGAATTTACTTCATGCTTTCCTGGGACCCACAGTGAGTATCTGTGAGCATCTTGAGGACACTTTTTGTTCTTAGAACTTAACAAGGGTCAACATTCAATTGATATTTATTTGCATGAATGGCCACATTGGTGAGACAAAGCTATTAGGTAAGCATAACAGGTAAGTTACATCAGAAAAGTGTACTGCAGTGTTTCTGTACTTAAAAATACATATGTAATCTATTTACATGTATTTTTTAGACATTATGATTAATTTATTGGGGCATATAATTTTTATTGAAGTATAATTAATATACAATGTTAGGTTAGGTTCATATATAAACATAATGATTCAACAAATCTATGCATTACTCAGTGCTCACCATAGTAAGTGTAGTCACCGTCTGACACCAAACAATATTATTGCAATCTTAATGAAATCTGGCCATTTGCAACAACATGGATGGACCTAGAGGGTATTATGCTAATGAAGTAAGTCAGATAGAAAAAGACAAATATAGTATGATTTCACTCATATATAGAATTTAAGAAACAAAACAAATGAACAAACAAAGCAAAAAAAAAAAAAAAGAGAGAGAGAGAGAGAGAGAGAGAGAGAACTTAAATACAGAGAACAAACTGGCAGTTACCAGAGGGGAGGTGAATGAGGGGATGGTTAAAATAGATACAGAGGGGATTAAGAGATACAAACTTCCAGTTACAAAATAAGTAAGTCCTGAAGATGAAAAGTACAGTACTGGAAAGTATAATTTTTAACAAAGTACAACTGTAGCTTTGTTTTAAAACACTTCTTTTTTTTTTAAGATTTTATTTATTTATTTCACAGAGAGAGATCACAAGTAGGCAGAGAGGCAGGCAGAGAGAGAGAGGAAGGGAAGCAGGCTCCCTGCTGAGCAGAGAGCCCGATGCGGGGCTCGATCCCAGGACCCTGAGACCATGACCTGAGCCGAAGGCAGAGGCTTAACCCACTGAGCCACCCAGGCGCCCCTTAAAACACTTCTTATTGAAGAATCATACCCAGACTCACATTAATAAAATGATGGGAAGCACTTAGGCCAAGGAAGGATGCTTCTGTATCTACACCCATAACTCTTTATCGCTAGTTAGCTGTACCCTTTCAACATAATGTCTTATATTTGCTTCAACACTCTTTCTTCATGTTTTTACTGTTAGTAATGATGAAGAGTGACAAATACAGTTTAAGAATTCATTATAAATGTATCTCCTAAAACACTCACAGAACTTACTAAGTGTTCCATATTTAGGCTTTCCATTCATTTTGTAACTGCATGGCAGACCATGACCACTATGCTCCACGGGGCTGGGGCACCCACGTGAATGAGGATCCTGGAATTGTGTAGCCATACATAGTGGTTCTGAGATTACATGCATTTCCTAAAGTTTCAATGGCATATTTCTCTGTCTCCTTCAGAAACAACAAAGCTTGCCTCTCAAGTCAAATTCCTATCAAATCTTAGCATTGAACTAGGAGTCTGGTAAACTCTTCCACTGAAGAATTTTGATCATTTTAACAGTAAAAATGATGTAATAATAGTATATATTCTCAGAATTTAAAAAAAATATTTTATTTATTGGGGCACCTGGGTGGCTCAGTTGGTTGGGCAACCGCCTTCGGCTCAAGTCATGATCCCAGAGTCCCAGGATCAAGTCCTGCATTGGGCTCCCAGCTCCATGGGGAATCTGCTTCTCCCTCTGACTTTCTCCCCTCTCATGCTCTCTCACTCTCTCTCTCAAATAAATAAATAAATTCTTAAAAAATATATTTAAAAAGATTTTATTTATTTATTTATTTGAGAGAAAGGGAGAGAGCACAAGCAGGGGAGCAGCAGAGGGAGAAGGAGAAACGGGCTCCCAACAAGGAGCTCAATCACAGGACCCAGAGATCATGACCTGAGCCAAAGGCAGATGTGTAACCAACTGAGCTACTCAGGCACCCCATAACTCCCAAATTTTTTTTAAGATAATTTTTTAATAGAGACATTTCAGGGGCACCTGGGTGGCTCAGCTGGTTGAGCCTCCAACTCTTGATTTCATCTCAGGTCATGATCTCAGGGTCCTGAGACTGAGCCCCATCCCCTATGTTGGCTTCGTGCTCAGCACTGAGTCCACTTGATTCTCTCCCTTTCCCTCTGCTCCTCCCCTGTTCTCTCTCTCTCTCTGTCTCTCACAAATAAATAAATAAATAAATAAATATTTCGGGGTGCCTGAGTGGCTCAGTTGGTTAAGTGTCTGCCTTCTGCTCAGGTCATGATCCTGGAGAGTCAGGATCAAGCCCTGCATCAGGCTCCCTGCTCAGTGGGGAGTTTGCTTCTCCCTCTAATCCTTCCCCTTCTCTCATGGGTGCTCTCCTCTCTCTCTTTCAAATAAATAAAATCTTTTTAAAAAATAAAATAAAATAAAGTCATTTCAGTCTACCAAGGATTTCCATATTCATTATCGTATTGTATTCCCAAACCAACACAGGGTATAATGTCTATGATTCTTACTGTACCAAATTTGGAACTGAGGTTTAGAAAGACCGAGCAACTTGACCAAAAGTCACAGCCACTTAGTGACAGGCTTGGGATTCAAAACTCTGATTCTATATGCTATAATATTTCCACTCTCTACTTTTTAAGAAAATCAGAAATATCTTACCTGTGCCAGAGAGAATTCAATGACCATATAGGTATGTATAAAATAAAAGGGGGTATTACATGAACAATACATAAACAATATTATATCAAAAGCTCAAAAGAGCAGAAAAACCACCTGCAGACACCAGAAAGGAAGTTTTAGTTTATTCTTTTGTATATGAGGTTTTTAAAAATTTATTATATATGGTTTGTTGACTTGCTCATTGATTCAGTATACATTTCTGGGGTATCTGTTATTGTTGAGGCACTGAACTAAACGCTATAAGACGGTAAAAATGATACAATTACTGGCCTAAAATAGATCATCTCTAAGCCCACAAGTAACTGTAATGGGTGGAAGCCATTCAAAAGCCATAGCTAACACATGAGTATAGGGTTATGAGAAATTAGCGGAGGCAACATAATTTTCATTTTTGTCTACATTAAATACATATTACTCTTACAATAATAATTTTAAAAGCTTCATTTAATATTTAAAGAAGAGAGAGAATTATATTTATGGAAGAATAAATGGCCAGAAATGGCCATGGTAAGTCAGAAATACAGGTCTTCCACAATTTACGATGGGATTACACTCTGGTCACTCATGGTAAAATGAAAAATTTCAAGTTGAAAATGCATTTAAGGAGCACCTGGGTGGCTCAGTCAGTTAGACTTAGGCTCGGGTCATGATCCCAGAGTCCTGGGACCCAGTCCCATATTGGGTTCCCTGCTCATTGGGGAGTCTGCTTCTCCCTCTGCCCCTCACCCCACTCATGCTCTCTCTCTCTTAAATAAATAAATAAAATCTCTTTTAGAAAAGGCCTTTAATATACCTAACCTACCAAACATCATAGCTTAGCTTTGCCTATCTTCAACATGTTGAGACTCTTACACCAGTCTACATCTGGACGTAATCATTTAACATAAATCCTATTTTATAAATAAAGTGTCTATAATACAGTGTTGAATATCTCATGTAGTTTATTGAATACCGTACAGAAAGGAAAAAGAGCATGGTTGTAAGAGTTCTGGAGACTCATCCTCGTGAACCCCGGGGCTGGCCGGGAGCTGTGGCTCGCCACCCCTACCCAGCATCACGAGAGTGCACTGTACCGTGTACAGCTAGCCCAGGAAAAGATCAAGATTCAAAACTGGAACTATGGCTTCTACTGAAGGCATATCACTCTCACCCCAGGATGAAGATGGAAGATTGTAAGTTGAACCATTGTAAGTTGGGACTGCCTGTATATAAACCAACCTTTTCTTTGTCCAGTGAATTACCGGAAGAAGGAAAAATAGGTGACTTCCCCAGCAAAGTTCCAAGGAAATGATATCACCTGAGGAAAAATAGGCTTCGGTTCAGATGAGCAAACTGAACAATTTTTTAGGGCTGGGTGGGGCCATCTTGACCATCCTCTTGCACAACCCCCGGTTTTAAAGTCAAAGAAACTGAGGCACAGATAAGTGACGATACTTGCCCAAGGTCAGGTAACTGGTTGGAACAGAGACAGAAGCAATATTCATGTCTCCAGACTCCACACTGCTTTGACTGATGACTGGCAATAGAAATGGTGGTAGATTATCTTCAGAGGATATCCACAGTGCCTTACATGTAACAGACATTCACTAATTATTTATTGAATAAATACAGAAAATAAATTAGTAATATGTTATAGAAGATGTGTTTATGTTATGTGTTTATGCTACTTAGCATCCTCAATAACTAATAGATATTTTGAATTTTACATGGTTAAAACTGAGCACCTGATCTTCCCTCCACAGGTACGCTTCACTCTTTCTCCTTTATATTTAAAATAAAAAAGTTTTCTTTTAAGATCTTATGTATTTGTCAGGGAGAGAGAGAGCACACAAGCAGGGGGAGCAGCAGGCTCCCCACTGAGTAAGGAGCCCTATGCTGGACTCGATCCCAGGACCCTGGGATCATAACCTGACCCGGAGGCAGACACTTAACCCACAGAGGCAACCAGGCACCCTTCCCCTTTCTACTGATAGCACCTTTATCTGTCCAGTTACTCAGGCTAATGACTTAGAGTCATTATTGATGTCTTTCTCCCACTACATATTCATTTTGTCAGCAAATCCAATTGGTTCTACTTTCAAAATATC
Source organism: Enhydra lutris kenyoni (assembly GCF_002288905.1). Taxonomy (NCBI): domain Eukaryota; kingdom Metazoa; phylum Chordata; class Mammalia; order Carnivora; family Mustelidae; genus Enhydra; species Enhydra lutris. Next base: position 25,474,650 of record NW_019154093.1, on the reverse strand, counting down.
TCCAGAATCTGCTGCCTGTCACCACGTTCTCTAGCAACACCACCTTAAATCAGTCCATCCCTGTCCATTTCCCAGATCCTGCAGTGGCCTCCAAACCGGACTCTGCTTCTCCCTGTGTCCACGCCCAGTCTGTTCTCAAAACAGCCAGAATTATTCTTTTAAACTTAGGTCAGATCACCACTCCTGTGACCCCAGCTCTAAAATCAACTTTCTTTCTCCACGTCAAGGCTAAAATCCCTTCAAATGCTTAGAGCAGCATTATACCTAATAACTCAGAAGCAGAAGCAACCCAGATGTCACCCGATGGTACATGACCAACGCCGTATGAATTTGTAAGGGTTACTTCAACAAATTACTACAAACCAGGTGGCTTAAAACGACAAAAATGTGTTCCCTCACAGTTCTGGCAGCCAGAAATCCAAAACCCAGTAGGACTATGCTCCCTGTGGGGGCTTCTCTAGGGAATCCCTTCATTGCCTCTCCCAGCTTCTGGTGGATGTCATGGTGTTTGCCATCTCTGCCTCCACCATCACGGGGTCTTCTCATGTGTGTGCCCCAGTCTCCTGTTCGGTGTCTTATAAGGACACTTGTTATTGAATTCGGGTCCCTCCTGCATAATTCAAGATGATCTTACCTCAAGATCCTTTTTTTTTTTTAATTTTAAGATTTTATTTATTTATTTGTCAGAGAGAGCACAAGCAGGGGGAGCAGCAGGCAGAGGGACTGGAAAAGGAGGCTCACCGCTGAGCAGGGAACCCAACACGGAACTCGTCCCAGGATCCTGGGATCATGACCTGACCCCAAGGCAGACCAACTGAGGCACCCAGGCACATTTTGAAGATACTTAACTACATCTGCCAAGACCCTGCTTCCAAATAAGGTCATATTCACTGGTTCTGACAATTAGGACACAAACATATCTTTTGAGAGGGGACCATTCAGTCCACTATACTCAGGAAAGTAGTCTTAGTTCTACTTTGCCCTCGTTATGGACTCCTTCACATTCCCCATCTTTTCTTCTTCAGGTTGAAAGGTTGTCCTGTAGGTGTGTGTTTTGGAAAGGTAAGGCCATGCAGTACTAAGTGAGGTAGATGACTAAGAGTGAGAGGAAGGAGAGATGATCGTATGGTCACAGCCATTAACGTGATCCAAGGGCAAGGTGGGGCTGGCATCTGTTTTGGAGTTGGGACGACTAGGTAAGTTAAATTTTCAGAACAGTTACTGTCTGTTGCCAAACATCAAATAGATAAATTTAATCAGTGATAACAATCTGGAAAATTGAAGAAATGCTTCCATTTCTCCCTTCTCCCTTCCATACCTTACAGAGCTCTTCCATTCCTTAATCATATTTCCCTCCTACTTTGGTGACCTTTTTACAGTTTAAGTCTCTATTGTGGTATAACATACAAGCAATGAAATATAAAAATTTATGCCCACATATTGATTTCACACTATTACATCTTATATATGTTTATATCCACATAAGCACCACCCAAATTAGGTACCCAGAAAACTTTCACATACCTCTGCCCAGTTAATAACCCCTCCCCAAAGGTAACCACTATTCTATCAGCATAGACTAGTTAGTTACCTGTTGTGTACTTCTTTTTTTTTTTTTAAGATTTTATTTATTTATTTGACAGACAGAGATCACAAGTAGGCAGAGAGAGAGGGGGAAGCAGGCTCCCTGCTGAGCAGAGAGGCTGATGCAGGGCTCAATCTCAGGACCCTGGGATCATGACCCGAGCCAAAAACAGAGGCTTTAACCCACTGAGCCACCCAGTTGTTATACATCTTATAAAGCAATATAGTAAGCATTTTTGTGTCAATTTATTTTTTTAAACATTACGTTTGAGAGATTCATCCATGCCCCTCGGGGAGAGGCTGTTCATTTCTTTTTCATGGCTGCATAGTATTCCACCATGTATAATATAATTTAGTCATTCTGTTTTGGATGGATGTTTGTGTCGCTTCCATTTATGAGCTATCATGAATAAAGCTACTAGGAATCATTTTGTACAAGTCTTTTGGTGGACATACGCCCTTGTCTTTTTGGGCACATCTGGAGGAGTGGAATTGCTGGGCCACGGGATAGACATATGTTTAGTAATTAGCAGATATTGTCAAAGACCTTTCCAAAGTAGCTCTACCAATTTTCACTCCAGCTAGTCCACATCCTCACCAACCCTTGACAGTGTCAGGATTTTTCATTGTAGTTATTCTGATAGGTAGGTAGTGGTATTTATTTAGGTAGTGGTATTTAACATTTCCCTAATGACTAATGACTTTGAGTATTTTGTGCTGTGCTTATTGGCCACTTGCGTATCCTCTTGAGAAGTGCTTATTGAAGGCTTTTTCTTCCTCCCCCTAACTTTTTTTTTTCAAGTAAGCTTTATGCTCAGTGTGGAGCCCAACATGGGGCTTGAACTCATGACCCTGAGATGAAGACCTGAGCTGAGATTAAGAGTCAGATGACTAACTGGCTGAGCCACCCAGACACCACCCCCTCACTTTAAAAAAAAAATTGGGCTTGTCTGTATTTTTCCAATTGATTTATAGTTCTTTATATGTCCTGGATATGAGTTCTCTTTGTAAATATATGTCTTTTCCTAATCTGCCCTAATTGCCTTCTCATTTTCTCACTTGTGTATTTTAGCCATCAGCAAATCTTTTCTATAAAGGGGCAGGTGGCAATTATTTTAGACTTTGCAGGCCTTGGTGAGGTCTGCTGCTACTTTTCAACTTTGCCACTGTAACACAGAAGCAGCTGTAGCCAGCCATACATTACATGAATAAGCGCATGTCTGTATTCCAATAAAACTTTATTTATGGGCTCTGAAATTTTGAATTTCACGTACATTTCACATATCATTACATAGTAGTCTTGTTTTGACTTTTTTCCACCATGGGAAAATCTAAAAACCATTTTGAGTTCCCAGGCTCTACAAAGCCATGCAGCAGAATTAGGTTAGTACGCTGGCCATAGTTTGGTGGCCTCAGATGTATTTCACACATATGAGCTCTTAATTTTCATGAGTCTCAAGTTATATCTCTTCTTTTGTCATTAATATTTTTATTTCTATATAAGAAATCTTTGCCTATTCCAAGTTCCTGAATAGGCTCTCCTTTGTCTTATCCTAAAGCTGCATTTTATCATTCACTTTTATGTCAATGATCCACTAGGATGACATTTTGTTTATGGTGTGAGGTAGAGGCTTTACCCTTGGTTTCTATGTACTTGAGTTTGATAGTAGATCTTTTCTGACTTTATCATGTAGCCATGACTTCTTGGCTCTGTGAAACTTTCCTTGATGGCCAAATGGGGAGCTTACACCTGTCCGCTAGTCATTCATTCAACAACTACTTTTAAAAGGCTTATTATGGACCATGCTAGAAACAAAGGCTTGGCTTTTGTCTGAAGGAGATTATAGTCTTTTAAAAAACAATGAATAAATAAAATGTGATAAGTGCCATGATAATATTGCAACTATTCATTTATGTTCATTATGTTTTTCATTATGTTTTTCTCCTACTGAAATTGAGTCATTTGAAGAAAGGGACCACAGGCTTTAATTTGGTTATCTCTAGCACCTCGCGTGAACTCTAGTATAGAATAGGTGCTAATGAAAATTTGATGAGTGATTAAATGAGTGAGTAAATCATCATGTATATACAGTATACAAATACACATGTATTCATACAGTGCATATGTATACAGAATATGGACATATATGAATTCAGTGAATAACATGCATAAATGTACATATGTGTATACACACACACACACACACACACACACACACATACACAAAACCTTCGACCTCTTCCTTCCAGACATACAAGCTAAAATGCCTCTTGGGCAACCACTAATCTCTTGTACATTAGTCAGAGGACAAAGTTCATGCAGCAAAGATTCATGGTTAAAGTCCTGGTGGTTCTTGTAGTAGACTGCCTCTGTTCAAATCCAAGCTCTATCACCCAGTAGCTGCGTAACCTTAGACCAGTTACTGAATCTTCCCGTGCCCCAGTAACCTCATCCATAAAATGGGAAAACTTTCCTCGTACAGTTGTTTAGAATATTAAATGAGCGCATACTTGTAAAATAATCAGAGGCCCAAAAAACTCCATGAAGGCAGGAATTTTTGTCTGCTTGGTTTATTGCTTCTAGAAGAGTGTTTGATACATACTAGATACTCATTAAACACATCTGTCGCATGAATGACCAATCCCTGGATCACGAAAATCTCTAATTGTTGACTGGTTATCATTTCATACGTAGATTCTGGATTCCCTTTCCAGCCATTCCCCAACCCCCATTGATGACAATTTCAGTTTGGGAATCATAGCATTTTTTGACATTAACACAAGGTGGCAGCATCAGTCTCCTTTTGAGCCATCAGCCACACTAGCTTTGCACATTCTAGAGACAAACTGGGCAACTTCTCTGCAAGTTCCTCCATCCATTCTAGATTCTGTTATTTTAAATAACAACATTAACCGAATCATTATAAGTCTACTTCTTAGCTGCCCTAATTTCTAGCTAAGGAAAAGTTGAATGTTTGTAAAAAGATAAAAATACTGACATTTACCTGGGCTGCCTTACAGTACCACAACTGTTTTGTGTTCTTAACACTCTGGCTTTGTAACAAATAAGTGCTTGGCAAATAATGAGCAAATCTCTTCCATTTCTGCTACACTAGGTGCAACAATGTTGTTCCTTTCCAAGTCTGTAAGAAAAGACAAAACAAAATCAAACTTCTCTGTTTTCTAAATAAAGACAGGAGGTTAATTCTGCAGTCCTTCTAACTTTGTGAAACCACTGTTGAGAAACAGAAAGTTCTGGGCACCTTTGAGGGTAAGACCTTGTGGCATAAAGAAAAGAATCTTGGTTTAGAAATGAAGAGAACTGGGATTCCAGGGGTACTTCAAGGAATCTCCTTACCTCTAACTTTAAGCTAATTTCCTTTCTTTCCAGAATTCAGCATCCTTATTTCTAAAACAATGATAGCAATCTCTGTCTTACCTACTTGAAATGAGACCAGTGAATGTAAATACCTTAAGAAACTGTAAAGGGCTCTATTTTATACAGCATGAGCTAAGGTTAGAATCATTTCCATTTTATCAACGGGGAAAACCAGTTCTAGCCAGTTAAATGGGCTTGCCTCGGTTTTCTCATCTATAAAATGGGCTAATGAAAGCAACCCCACCTACTTCAGTGAGCTGTAAGGATAAAATAAGATAATAGATGTGAAAGTGCATTTAAAACGAATGTACTCTCACTTGTACAAGATTATTAGTTTAAGCAAATGGCTTTTCTCGAGTTTCGCAAACAATCCTGAAGGAAGCAACATGTAACTAAGTAGTTTTTAAAGAAATAAGCTTGTTTGATTTACTTCAGAATCTCAGGAAATTGCACATTTAAAAAAGAGGAATAAAGAAGCTCAAGGTATCACTGCATTTAGAGAAGGATAAATAAAATTAAATGGTATATGCAGAGTTAGTTGATAAACACTTCTTGAATATCTGCATTTAAATTAAGTATGTTGTAGAAATAAATGTCTTCCCTTAAAATCTTAACATTCAACTAACACTCGTCAACTGCCTATTTCGTAGCAAGTATTTTAAAAATGTGTTCTTGGGACGCCTGGGTGGCTCAGTTGGTTAAGCAGCTGCCTTCAGCTCAGGTCATGATCCCAGCATCCTGGGATCGAGTCCCACATCGGGCTCCTTGCTCATCAGGGAGCCTGCTTCTCCCTCTGCCTCTGCCTGCCATTCTGTCTGCCTGTGCTTGCTCTCTCTCCCTCTCTCTCTCTGACAAATAATTAAATAAAATCTTAAAAAAAAATAAATAAAATAAAAATGTGTTCTTTCATTTTCAGTGTTTTGGTCCTCAGAATTAGAGAGAAATTGAAATTAAATTGAGATTTAAGGAAAATTGAAATTAAAAGTTGAGAAAAGTGAGATTCAGAGAAGTTGCTCAGCTTGCCTCAGGTCAAACAGTGACTCAAGATACAGACTTCAAATCCCGGCTCCTTCCTGTCTTTTCTTAGGAACATTACTGTGGAGGCTTTTAGTCACTCCTATGAAGCACTCCCGATACTGCATCTGCCCTTACAGAAGCAAGCTAGCAATTTTTGTTGAGTATAAACCAGAGGTGGAGTGTACTGGTTTTAAGGAAACTGGATAAATGGGGACTTCAGAGCTGAAACTTATCTGTCTTCTTGTGTGAATTTCCATGGCTTGCTCTGACCTTTGCACTATCATTTTCCCAGAAAGGCACTCAGTTACCTTTCCCCTAAATATTTCCAGAGCCAATTCAGGCCTTTTCAAAAAATAAAAAATGATTAATTATTAAATGTTAGGGGTTAAAAAGAAAGAGAAATAAAATTATGAGGTAACAAGAGATCTTAGAAATGAAAGCCATTTAAGTCTCTTGGGAGGTATCCATTGTTTAAGAATAATGTGCTGTTGTTACCACACATAATAAGTTAGTCTTAAAAAGGCATTTATCCCTGCTGATGTTACAGTTTTTCTACAGACTAGTTTAGTGAACTGGATGCCATTCTCAGGTGTGAATTTTGGTCAGCTATGTTTAGTAGGAATTTTAATTACGTAATTACTTTGAAATGACACCATTTTAACTACGGAGTCTGTTCCATTGAATTTAACTTGCTAGTTAGATTGTTAAAGCAAAGAGGCCTTCCTGTTTCCATGTCTGGTTGGGTGGTTTAACTTCCTATTATCTGAAGAATGATATTGATAATGGGCTTATGACTTGTTCAAGTCCATTTAATGAGTATCTGTAGTATTCTGTTCCCTTGAAGAGTCATTCATATATAATACTTGTTTGCATGCAACTACATGCATCGATTAACACTATAATGTTTTTGTTGTGGAAAAAAACAAAAACAAAACAAAACAAAAAAACAGCCCACAGAGCCCTGTGAATGGAAATATAAAACTTATTTAAACATCCATTAATTTTCCCTCTTATCTGCTCCTGGAACACCAGACTTTAGTCTTCCTATTAAGTGGCTGAGTTCAATCCCGAGGACCTGAATATTAGGTTCCTGGCATTCAATCTAGTGCCAACAATTAACAGTATTACCCAATGGCTTTAGGGACCAACAAGATTGAGGAGTTGTAATACCATTTAGCTAGAGTAAAAGCCTGGCTTCTAAAAATGTTTATTCTTAAATGAATAAAAGTAATTTCACAGATAAGGAAGAGCAGACAGGAAATGCAAAGGGAGGTAATGCTAAAATTCTAATGATAGAACAGAGTAGTTTATCATGGAAAAAAAGCAGCCGCCTGAGGGGCACAGGTGCCCAAGGAAGTGGGGAGGTGAGAGGGATCTGCAGTTTCAAGACTGGCATTGACTTTGAGCTTAGAGTTCCACAGATAGGGTGTGCTGACGTAGAATTTCGAGGATGAATATAATTACAAAGAGGGTTGGGTGGGCAAGGGAAAGACGCTGGAATCCCTGAATTCCTTTCAAAATGTCAATAATCATATTGTATTGTTTCTGCTATTTTAAGTTTTCCAGGGGTATTTCTCACTGAAAAGCTGTCTAAGGAATTTGTTCTCTTAGTTATCCTGGCTTGGTTTTACCTGCTGCTCTTTGAAATGAGAGGGCAGTGTCTGACAGGCATTGGATGCCCCAGCTGCAGAACAATCTTGGAGATTTCCAAAGACAGCGATGTTACCTTTCGTTGCCGACCCCATTTGTTGTCAGTCTGGACTTGAGCTTCATTCAACAGACACCAAACCCTATGCTGGGTACCGGGGAGACGCTGTGGAGCTGATAATCCACAGAGCTGACTAGTTTTACTAACTATAATACCAAATCAGACTGCGATAAGTGCCTCAAGAGTGTTCTAAACAAAGTGTTGAAGTTAATTCTGTCCGAGGGTCAAGGAACAGCTCAAAGAGAAGGTGACATTTCAGGGCACTCTAGAGCAACAGAAGCATTTTGCTAGCTAGAGAAGGGATAGAGGTGCGATGTAAGTAGAGGGAGTAGGAAGGCAGGGGTGTCAAGTGTCAAAGGAGTGTTCCAGAAAGGACAAGTGGTTGATGGTGTCTGGATATAGCGGTTACTGAACCCCATAACAAGTCACTGTAAAAGTATCAAAAAGCTATAGCTGTGTCTATTTCTGGATGCATAAAAAGAGACACCTGGAATAAATATCCATTTATTGCCCACTGGGTGCCCAGTTCTCTGCTTGGCACTATAGAAGATATACGGGAAGACCCATGCCTTGGGAATGTTTATATAGCCTTCTGTCTAGAAGAAAGATGAACTCACATAAAATAATGTAAAATAATATTACAGCTTCTAAAGCAAAGCATTAGATTACCCCAGAACTCAAGCTGAAGATGATACCTCCAGAGAGCACTCCTGCTGTCCTGACACCCGCTCCCCAATAGTGGTACAGGCAGGCTTAACACCCCCCACCCCAACCAGCAGAAAGGCTGAGGGCTTGGGATGCCTTCACCTCAGAAACATGTATAAAGGTCACAGCTAACCCTTACCTAGCACTTGTATGTACCAGTAGATGTTTACATGGATTAACTAATTCAGTCTTCACAATTACTGTATTTGGGAGAAACAATTAACATCTCCATTTACATATAGAGAAATTGAGGCACAGAGTCATCTGCTGGAATTCAAATCTACAAGGTCTGGCTCCAGACTCTTCTCTCAAGTTCAAATTCTCAGACTCCAGCCCAGTATCTGGTGCTGGGTGTTCTTCCCTGAGTATTTTCAGGATAATACGATTCAAAGCGAAATAAATACTTGAGAGCCCCAAATCTGTAAGGGAGGAGAACGCATGTTCGCTCTACAGCCTCAACTTTTGCCCGACCCAAGGCCAGCAAGAAAGTGTTTCTTTTTATTTATATAGTTTTCTTTTTTTGTGACAACTTGGTGTTTCTGAACGCTAGGGGCTCCCGGATTCTCTGGTTTGAGAGTAACTTTTCCTTTTAGGATTTTTTTTTTTTTTTTGAAGGGGGTGGGGGAAAATGTGGCCTTAATTATCCTACGTCTTAGGCAGCTTAAGGAAGGGGCTGTGCTTTCGTGATCTCTTCAGAGCCAAGTAAGGAGGTCCCTCTCTTTGCCTCTGTCTGTCTCTCTCTTTTTAAAAGGACCTCGTGCAATAAAAGTGCAGAAACAAACCCAGGCGACCACAACAGCAGCCGCGGCGGCAGCAGGAGGAGGAGGAGGAGGAAGAGGAGGAGGAAAAGTCGGCGTTGGGGCAGGCGCTGCGGAGCGGCGGGGCTCGGAGCGGCTCCCATTCATTAAGTAAGCAGCGGCCCAGGAAGGTGGCCGAGCGCCCGCGCTGCCCACTCACCGGCTCCAGCAGCCGGACACGCGCCAGCCCCGCGCGCCCCGCGCAGCCCAGCTCCGCAGCAGTGTCTGCGCGGCCGCCGGCTCTCCGCCCCCTGGACTCTCGGACGCTGTGGGGCTGAGAGAGGAGCGCAGAGGAGCAGCGCGGAGCAGAGAACAGCCCGGGCTGCAGCGGGAAGCGCGCGGCGGGCTGCACCGTCGCCGCCGCGCCGCGAGCGGGGGGCCGAACCTCCGCGTCCAGCAGCAGCCGCGGCCGGGAGGCGGGCCGGGCGCGCGGGTGTGTGGCTGCCGCCGCCGGGCGTCTTCGCGGGGCCGGAGGCTCGCGCCGCAGCCAGCGCCATGCAAAACTACAAGTACGACAAGGCGATAGCTCCGGAGAGCAAGAACGGGGGCAGCCCGGCGCTCAACAACAACCCGCGGAAGGGCGGCAGCAAGCGGGTGCTGCTCATCTGCCTCGACCTCTTCTGCCTCTTCATGGGTGAGCCCGGACCCCGGCCCCCAGCCTCGGCCTCGCGCCCCTGCGCCGTCAGCCCCTGGGGTGGGGGTGGGGGTGGGGGGCAGCCCTGTCCCGGAGCCCTCGCGCAGCACCGGGCCCCAGCGCCCGCCCTTCCCCAGGCTGCAGACTTCCCGGCCTGGAAGCGGGCGTGGGGCGCGCGCAGGCTCTCCCGGGACACCGGAGCCCGGCCCCTTAGAAGCTGCCTCCGGCGGGAGGAGCAGGCACCGTCCCGCGGAAGGTGTGGGTTCGGCCTCTTAGCGCAGGGCGGTGGGCGGAACCGTGACCCAGAGCCCGCGCGGAGCTTGGTGCCCCCCGTCCGAGTAAGATGGATCTCCTGGGGCGCCGGGCCCCTGCCTGCAGCCGCGCTGCCTCCTCGCTGGCTGTGTGTAAACACCCAACCCTTCCGCTCCCGCCTCCTCGTCCCGGCCGAACTCGAGCTGGCCTTTCCCCGGCTCCTCTTCTCACCCCCACCCCGCACGCCCCCCGGGGGGCTGGGAGCTGCGCCCCAGGGGCTTGACGCGGGCACCCACTAAACTGCCACTTGTTAGGCGCCTACTGTGTGCCGGCGGTAGGCTGTGTCACGGACACGGTTTCAACCAGCCCTCGCCCTGACTCCGTGCAGGGTAGGTGAGGAGCTCCCTTTCACCGATTAGAAAACTGAGGCGCTGGGAGAGCAATCCAAGATCAAGATCATGTTTGGGGACCACGATTAACTGCCGTCCCAGAAAGTTAAGGTGATGGTCCATTTCTGTTTTCCAAACTAGTTGGATGCCCCAGCCCGAAGTGCGGTGGGCGCTAAAAAAAAAATTGATCGGGGAGTGAGGAGGATTTATGAACTTGGCGGGGGCAGGGAGAAAGCTATTGACATGAATCTACAGGAGTTCCAAGGTTGAAGTCAGAGTAGATTTTTTTTTTTTTTAAACGATTCATGGTGTAATGGAAAGGGCACAGGACTTGTCATCAGAACATTGCTACCCTGCCACTTGCTGGGCGTGCCACCCCCTTGCCTTCTGGGCCTCAGTTTCCTCATCAGTTGAGTGAGTGGGTTGAATTAGATGCTCTCTTAAGGCCCCTTCCTGCATTAAGAACTCGGATTTGGTCCAGGAGCTGTTCTGCCAGCTCTGCTAACTGAAGAAACATCTGTGTTCCCAATTCAGTTCCCTTAAAATAGAACTCCTGCACGGAGAAGTAAGTCCCCTTTGAAATGGATTTGTCGGTGCAGATTGGGCGAACCAGAGACTTAGTGGGCTGGAGTTACACTTCTCTTGTGTTTTATGACTCTTTTCTGCAGCACCGTCCTCAATGAGGTCCGTCCGCCCTGGGCTTGAACGTCCCTAGTAAGTTTGGGAGTCAAAGGAAGATGGGACACCTAGAATTATTAAAACATAAGAATTCTTCCCTTTGGGTACAGAGAGACAGCTGTGGGTAAAATTGTTCTGTGGAAGGGAAGAGAGATGGACTAGTTCAGGTGGCAAATCCGCTTCCCAACTCTTCATAGAAATTGGAGGTTTAGATGCTATGTAAAGGAATTGTCACTGGGGGGCCTGCCTTCCTGTGGGCCGCAGGCTTATTATCCTGCACAGTGGGAAGATTAGTATTTAAAGTCTGCTGCCAAGCTATTGACTTTTTAAAAGGCCCTCCCTGGTCCTGGGGGAGTACAAGGAGAACACTAAACACATTGAAGTTGTTTGCTGTAAACTTGTCTGGGGCTTCCCAGTGTTTACTGGTGTGTTTTGTTGGTGGTAAGGTAAACTCTTCCCAGACGGCCTGTGCTGAGTACCCTCCTACCTCCTACTTTGTGATTAGGAAAGCAAAGCTAGAACAAGCCTGTCAGCCTTTGTACAGTTTCATTGTTCTCCTCCCCTCTTCCACTCTTCTGAATTCAGAAGGCAGTCCTGAGACATGGTGCATTCTTGTTAAAGGGAAAAGAAGTGTGAAGGAATTTGCAGGAAGACACACCTATTAGCTATAGTTTAACTGAGGACAGTGTTGTGCTGTGAAGGTGCAAGTAAGGTGGATGTTTGCACATTTCACTTCATCTGCCCCAACTCTCTCTGTGTCCCCCCAAAGCTAATATTCTCTACCTAGCTATTGATTATGTTTACTCACGGTTGGTCTGTTGGAATAAATGATTTTTTTTACCTCAAAAAGGTGATACCTGGACCCTGCATTGTCTTCTGAGGCACAGAAGGGTATTTAAAGGGTATTTGCCTTGCTATTAAAAAAAAAAAAAAAAAAATGCCAACAAAGTCATTTTCAAAGTGACTTATGGTCAGTGTCTCCCCTATGCAAAGACCGAAATATAACATCACTAATTTAATGCCTCACCTACCTTTAATAGGAAAAAGTGTAAGATAAATACTTGAGAAATTTATGCGGGAGAAGAAGTCTGGCTGCCAAGAGAAAATTAATAACACAACATGTGATTTTAATATGCCCTACACAACAGTCCTAAAAAGTTTTTTTTTCTTCTTGGTTCACTTTTTGCCTAAGACTGTCAGTCTGATTTAATTTTTATATGGTTTATTGATCATATGGTCTGGATTACAGGGCACTAATATAGTAAAAAAGAGAAACATAGTTTTCTGTTTATTCTCTCACAGGAATATATACCAAGCTTCATCTCCTTGTATCTGGAAAAAATAAAAGCTGATGTGCTACATAAGTGTTATGTGAGTGGAAATATGCAAGCAGTTGAACTTGTTTCACATACCTTCTTGGAATGTGAAATTCTTAGCAAAAAACAAAAGCCCACTCTTGTTTGAAGGCCAAAAGAATCTGGTGTCCGAGAACCCCAAAGGGAGTTGACCTCCCATTGAACAGCTGTCTTTGCCAGCTAATTGCTTTGATAAATACAGTTCTGAATCTTGGTGTGCTAGTCTTTCTGAAATTGATTTTGTTTTCCTTTCAATTACATAATATGTCCCGCCTCCTGTTTTTCAAGCATGGGTTCTGGTGTACCAGGTGACAAGAGACCAGCAGAGGCTGTTCCCAGGCAAGAAGGGAGGGGCATCTACTGTCTTTCTCAGTTTTGTTAGCCTCTTCTTAATGTAAGTTTGTGTACTCTTCGCTGTAACCTTCATGAAGAGATAATCTCCATTTCACCGGTGAGGAGACTGTGTGTTAAGGAGGAAGCTCTGAGATGCACCATGAAGTCGATTTGGGTAGATGCTTCGTTCTCAGTGAACGTGACTGGAGCTCATCTCCCTTTCAAACTCAAGATACTTATCAGAAAATGCTGAAGCTGTTTGCAGAAAATCCTGCCTCTCTGCATTTCCCAGTTAACTTATTTGCACCAAAGCAAATGGAGAGAGGTGGTTGAACTCTTCTGGTCAGAGATACGGTCTTGTTGCCCCACAGCATTGTTTGGATTGTAAGCTAGTTCCAAGACTACGCGGTTCACAGATTTTTGAGGGCACCTTTTTCCCCCATGAGACCGTGCTGCCACAGAAAGGACACCAGCTGTACGTGGCTGGAGCAAAATGCAGAGATTTTGGTAAAACCATGCTGAGTGTCTATGCACCCACTTTCCCTCTCTCCTGTCCCTCATCCCAGCTAGCTGCTGAGTGCCTCCTTCCAGCCAATGCACTTGGAGGGCTGGGCAACTTTAGACAGGTCCAACTTTTTCTGTGTAGACTTTGCTCAAGGCCCTTTATCCTTTGAGTTCAGTTAGCTCATGTGCTAAGTGATGAGCAGAATGGCCACTCCGTTACACTGCTGTAAGGATCAGAAGAAATCTTGGGTGTGACCGTTTTGTTTTGTTTTGTTTTGTTTTAATCTCCTGAGACTTGGGCGAGTGCAAGGGCAAACGCAGGGGATTTATAACCTGGGGCCCTGGACATAGTTTTCTGGTTGTCTTCCTATATCGTGTCTCAGAATCACAGGTAGATGAGGCCATGAAATAAATACTCAGTAATAATATTATACTGAAGACCATAAAGCTGTACTTCAAATAGGAGATTGTCACATTTGCCCAGTTAGTTGATGACAGATGATTTCCATTCATTTTGACTCTACACTTGAGCTGAGAAGGCAGCCCCTAAAATGCAGCAGAACTTGTGAGCCGACTGATCTTCACAGTGTACCCTGAGCTGTCCTTAGAGAAGGTTCTCTTGTTTAAAAAAAAAAAAAAAAAATTATTCCTCATTTGTCTTTTGATACCAGAGGGTAGATAATCTGAACTTAAACCATGAGAGGTGGGAGGAGTTTGAAGAAGCAGGTGTTTGGTCAGGTTTAGTCTGAAAAGCCAGAGTCCTGTGCCAGTCCCCGCCAGGAAATGCAGTCAACAGGTGGAGTGTCACGAAGCAAAGGGAAAGAAGCTCAAATAGGTAAAAATGTAGAGTTTGGATGCCAAGCCATCGTGCTGTGTAATATAGCGGTTCCAGAATATTCTTGGCCGTTTTTGACTTTCAGTTAAACGGTTGAGACAGAATTCCTAGAACTGGTTCCGTATATGGGCTACGTAACCTCATCTTGTGTTATTATTAAATTATTCACTTTCCATCCTGGAAGAGAGGCGGTGTGGTATAGCGAAGAGAACCAGAGACTTAGAGCCACAGGCTTCAGATTCCAGGCTGGCCAGCGCTAGCATCCGGTTGTGTGGTTGTGGACAAGTTGGTTTTCTATGGATCTCAGGTTTTTCTTTTCGCTTGGTGAAGTGGCTGGTTGGGCAGGATCATGTCTAATGGGTAAAGCTGCCCTGCAAGGTTCTGTGACGGATTTCTGGCAGAGAGGAATGACCCTCATGCGTGCACTTTGCTTAGCTCTTCATTGTACATTACTACAGGGGGTCACCCACCCCAACAGTGCTGAGCTGCAGACTCCTGTAGACTCCTATAGGAACAGACTCCTATAGAAATAGGAGTTCTGGCCTTGGACTGCTGCTTCCATGCTGCGTAACTTCAGAGAAATGCCCTTGACTTTACTGGGCCTGGGTTTCTTCATTATTGCCATAGAGGGAAGGGCCTGAATCATCTTCTCAGACCTCTTCTAGCACTAACAGTTTTAGGATTCTGTACTGGTAGATACATCCTGTGATGCAGAAACCCAGTCATTCTGGATTGACTGGATTGAACAGAACCCATTCCTTCTGTTAGACCATTCATCATCGGTTGAATTGTTACATTTTTTACCAAGGACTTAATGCTGACCTTAAGCTTATATTGGTATTCATTCTGGAGGGAAAGTAAGCACTGTTACTGAAGCTAACCCAATATGCTGAGAAACCAGCTAGATTTTTCCTTGGCCAGATGTGTCTTATAACCTGTCTCCTGAAATTTATAGTACAGTTCACCCTTGAACCACGCATATGACTTTTTGACTTCCCAGAAAACCTAACAGCCCGCCATTGACCGGAAGTCTTCCCGGTAACATAAATATCAGTTCCCACATATTTTGTGTGTTATATGTGTTATCTGCGTCCTTACAATAAAGTGAGCTAGAGAAAAGAAAATGTTCGTAGGAAAATCATAAGGAAGAGAAAATACATTTATAGTACTGTATCCAAAAAAAAAAAAAAAATCTGTGTATAAGTGGACCCGTGCTGTTCAAATCTGTGTTCTCAGGGTCAGCTATAGTCACAAGCACACAATCACAATAGGTAACTTTCCCTTTTTTTTTTGGTTACTCTTATTATATTCACTAAGTATGTGTTTTTAATAACTCAATTAGTTTTGATAACAATCTACCCTGTGAACCACAGAATATAGAAGTAGATTTTCTTTTTTTTTTTTTAAAGATTTTATTTATTTAGTTGACAGACAGTTATCACAAGTAGGCAGAGAGGCAGGCAGAGAGAGAGAGGAGGAAGGAAGCAGGCTCCCCGCAGAGCAGAAAGCCCGATGTGGGGCTCGATCCCAGGACCCTGGGATCATGACCTGAGCCGAAGACAGAGGCTTTAACCCACTGAGCCACCCAGGCGCCCCTAGAAGTAGATTTTCATTGATCCACTGGCAAACGGTCCAGCCAAACATCTTGCATGGGTTGAAATAAAGAAGGGAACTTCCATTTCGTAGGTAAGCCTTGCGGACTTTTCCAGAATGGTTGAAAACCCCTATTTCCTCATTGTCCTGAATGGCAGGGGTCTTTTTGTTTTTGCTTTTTGGTTCTTGGTTTTTGGGGTTTTTCTTCCCCTTAGCCCGCTCTTCTCCAGCTTTCTAGCGTACTTAAGAGATACACCAGGGGGTATAGCTGTCTTTGTGGGATACTGTTAAGGTTAGAGTTGTGGCCGTTTCCACTTTTAGCCCTTTTTTGATTTCCTGTCAGTTTTGGATTCTTTCTTTCCCCTTCCTGTGCAGTTGCTTGGGCTGGTAAGCCCAGCTGGTCGCAGCACGATGCTAATGGGACCGTAGGCAAGGACTTCTTCCCTGTGTAGGCAGTGATATTTATGGGGACACCCTACCCAGCGTGTCAGTTCAGCCAGTACACATTGTTGGAGGAGCAATCACTTATTTGGGGGTATCTATTATATCAGCATTTCACAGACTCACCTCATAAGGAGACCCATCTGGTGTGAAACAGAGGTTTTCAGGCTCCTTCTGAGGAAATTCAAATTCAGCAGGCTTTGGGCCAGGGCCTGGGAGTCTGTATTTTTTATTTAAAAGCTTCTGGTGATTCTCCTCAGGCCAATCAGACAATCACTATGTTGTTTAACAGCTGTTGTCTTAAGGGCAGTTGGCTACGGCCTGGGCTTTTTGTCCCTGGACTGAATGTTCTGGCACTTTTCACGCTGTTAGGTTTTTTTTTTTGTTTTTTTTTTCCTTTGTGGCCTGCACACCTGTCTTTCAGTAAAGATAATGAAGCTTGTTAGAATTCATTCAACAGCAAAAATTACCTCTGGGTGCAGGCCTGAAGGTCTCTGGTGACTTTTTTAATGTAGGGACTTGGTGGTGTCTCCTAACTGCTGAGAGGCTGGGATTTTTATCTGTTTCTGGGGCCTAAACTGAGTTCTGTGTAGTGGAAGTTGCCCGCCTAGTGACCACTTTTGGAAAAATGAGGTGTTAACTCTGTAAATATTTTCTTTTGAGATATTGAAGTTTGTGTCTGAGTGAAAAGTGAAATGAATAAATGAGATTTGGAATAGAGCCTTTAAAAGATCAAAGTTAGCTTGGCATAGTATTGTGGAAACAATACAAGCTTTGGATTCACTCCCATCTGGGTACAACTTGGGCAAAAAGTATTTCATCTTTCCAGGCAGAAAGGTGTCCTCATCTGGAAAAGAAACAAGAGTCCCAGTGGCACCCTGGTACAGTGAAGCTCTGACGAGATCGTGATTCTGAAAACCCTTTAGGAAGTTAAAAAAGCCCTCTATCATGATTATCAGGTATCACGTTGCTATTATTACTCATAGTAATAGTAGTATTTTCCTTTCCTTCCCAGTGTTCTTACTCCTCAATGGTGCTGTGAAATCGTCTCATTTTTTGGGCAGCAAAGTTGCCTGAAATATATTAGGGGGAAAAAACTTTGAAGAGAATCCTAAGAAATAACCAGGCAGAGGGAACACAAATATTTTCCTTTAGCTGAAGAAAAGCAGGTGCAGGCAAACGACCCCATCTGGGAAAGTCACAATGCGGGGACCTTGGTCATCTTTGGTGGTTGCTTTCTTCTTTCCCTTTGAAAGGGACATGGCCTGTCATCTTAAGAGAAGACTTGCTCTTTTCTAGTTCCTTCCATTTTATTTGTTTTAATTGTATTGAGTCCGAATGTGTACAGTATGTTTTACAGGTCCTGCTCTAGGACACAAATAGGAGTCTTTTTTTTTTTTTTTTTTCAAGATTTATTTATTTGAGAAAGAGAGAGAGAGAGCTAGCACATGAGCATGGGGTGGGAAGTCGTAGAGGGAGAGGGCGAGAGAGAATCTCAAGCAGACTTCGCACAGAACCCTATGTGGGTCTTGACCTCACAACCCTGAGATTATGACCTGAGCTGAAATCAAGAGTCAGACGCTGACACCACTGAGCCAGTGCCCCAGCACAAATACAAGTCTCAAGGATCACGTTGGGCGGTAAGGAGCTAGGTATACATAAATAACTGCAAAACAGCCCGGAGTGTGTAGAATGAGCCTTACTGTGGGCAGCGTAAATTATGAAAATGCTGTTGGAACAGTTGTTCACTGCCTAGTTCATGGAGTCTTTAGAATCTGATGGTAGTTGGGGCGCCTGGGTGGCTCAGTGGGTTAAGCCTCTGCCTTCGGCTCAGGTCATGATCCCAGGGTCCTGGGATCAAGCCCTGCATCGGGCTCTCTGCTCAGCAGGGAGCCTGCTCCCTCCTCTCTCTCTGCCTACTTCTGATTTCTGTCAAATAAATAAATAAAATCTGTAAAAAAAAAAAAAAAGAATTTGATGGTAACTCTTGGAGTTGTCATTATCAACAACGTCAAGGTCATTTTTTATCTCCGTCAGAAACACAGGCCTCTTGGGGCAGGGCAGGGCAAGAGGTGGGAACAGGGGACCACGGGTTTTTGAGTCTGGCAGATGGGAGCGTACTTGCTGTTATTGGCTGGGAACCCTAGGGAAGTCATGAGAGTTGCCGAGGCCCCCGTCTTCTGCTTTGTAAATTGGATGGTATGGGTGTCTTGGAGGTGGGAGGCTATGCCAAGTATGGCGTCTGGTGCTGGGAGCCCACAGGTAGTAGCTGCTGTCATGCTTGTCACTATAGCCTACCCTGTGCCCTCGGTGTGACGGGAGGAACCCAAGGCCTGGACTGGGTGGGTGGTGATGGTCTGGCGATCCTTAAAGATCAGGGCCTGCAGCCTGTGTTTTGCCTTTATACCATTTTGCTTTTCTGGTGTTGTTGATTTGTCAGTTTGAAATTGGTATTGTCCGGGAGGTCCGGTTCTCCAGAGAGCTATAATCTCTTCTTTCTCCTGCCCGTGTCATTTAAAAAAGGAACAAGACAAATGGGTTAACTTTTAATCCCGAATGTCGGGTTATAGTCAAGTGAGGCCAGAGAAGCATGAGGCAAATTTGAAGGAGGAGGCAGTTTTCAGATACCACTGTTCATCCAGCTGGCACTTGTTCTAGAAAGTGCTTATTACCAAAGATCACCATGGACTGATTTGAGCTTGAACGGGCGCCTCCTTTTGTAAACGATGTATCACAGGAGAGAAGAAAGAGAAACCAAAGTTTTCAAAGTTTTTGCTTTTTAAAAACCTCTTGAGGTAGAAACTATTCTCCTTTGACCAAGGAGGAAACAGAGTCTCAGATTAAATAATTTTCTCAAGGTCCTGCCTTAGTTGGTGGGGCCAACATTCAAAAGAGAGCTAGGTCAGGTTCTCATACAACCTCGTGGAACTCTCCTTCCCTTAGATCCAGGCTTATAAATTAAAATCTGCCTTAAAATTCTCCCAATTTAAAACCAAACCAAACAACACACAGGATCCAGTTGGAAACTTTTGAAGGGAACATGCTGATTTCTGTATGCTTTGAAAGCATATGTTGCAATCAGAATATTGGTGGTAAGCGTGTTTTTGAGGTTTGTCACAAATTAACAAAATTATATGCCTCGAGAGTTTTGCAGAGAAATGCAAATCAGTATAAGCACCTCGTCATAATAAGCAGTATGCTTTGGTTCCTGTTTATGTATCCCCCAAAGCACATAATACACATAATTATATTGACACGAAGGAAGCCATTCTCATTGATGGTTTCTTTATATCTGGCCCCCAATTAGTTTGCGGTATCAATCAGTGTAATTTCTAGAGAGCCTATTTAATTAAGTCTAGGTTTGTATCTGTCTTTCAAGCATCAGTCTTGTCTTCCGTGGTTGCTTCCTGAGCACCTACTCTGTGCTGGGCCCCCAGGATCTCTTGACCTTTAAGTATTCTCAGGCTGGGAGTGGGAAACAGACTTGGTGAGATTAAACACACTAAGTGTCACGAATGTGGATGGTAGAGGAGGAGCTTTAGCAAGGAAATGAAGAATGGGGAAGTTTGCCTGAGGGCGTGGAGCTGGGTCATGCAAGAGAAATCCCAGCTCACGTGTCAGGAGAGGGGAGAGGGCGATCCAGCACAGGGAGCAGCAGGTGCTGAGCAGGGCACGCGTGAACAAGCCTGGGAAGGGTGAGTGTGAGAGGCTGCTGTGTAGTACGGCATTTTGTGTCTGTACCGTGTGATGGAAGGAGGATGTTGGAGATGAGGCCGGAGAGATAGTTGGGAGCCAGATCAGGGAAGGGGGCGGTGAAAGGCAGGCAGTGGAAGGACTTGAACTTTATTTCGGAGGACCAGCCGAGCCAATGAAATTTTATTTTTGTTTTCGTTTTCCTTTTTATTATAGAAAATGTCATATAGAAACCAAACACCGTATATAGCTGGAGTGGAATTGCTAGGTCATATGGTAACTCCGTGTTTCACTTTTTGAGGAACTGCCAAATGGTTTTTTCCATAGTGGCTGCACTGTATTTTAGAAATAGCGTGACATTAGTTAAAATATGTAAGGAAAAAAATGAAACGTTTTATGGACAATATTTGGAATTAGCATATTCATGAATAGTTTTTAAGAGAGGATGAATCTGCTCTGAGTTGCATTTGAGATTGCTGGGTTTGAGGCGAGGTAAATGGGAGAGAGGGGAGGGGACCAGTAACAGGGAGGCAGAGTTGGACCGTAAGCATTGGAGACTGAGAAGAGAAGGGTGGGTGAGAAGGATGATAGGTAGCTCCTGATCTCCTGGATGGGAACCTCTGAACAGTGGTGCTGCCATTCCCTTCCCACTTTCCATGCAGTGTTTGTAGTAGAAAGCTAAATGAAATCCATCTTGTAGAATTACTGAGATGCTTCATGGTCATGGCCTTACTAGGCAGATGAAGCTCTGGAATTTCTTAGGTTCTCAAATGCCCCTTAAAATAAATGGGCCATTGGAAATCCTTCTGTTTGGGGGGCCTGGGTGGCTCAGTGTGTTAAAGCCTCTGCCTTCGGCTCGGGTCATGACCCCGGGGTCCTGGGATTGAGCCCTGCATTGGGCTCTCTGCTCAGCAGGGAGCCTGCTTCCTCCTCTCTCTCTGCCAGCCTCTCTGCCTACTTGTGATCTCTATCTGTCAAATAAATAAATAAAATCTTTAAAAAAAAAGAAAAAGAAAGAAATCCTTCTGGTTTAGAGAAACAGTTTTTCTTGGGTTGTAACGGTATTTTTTAAAAACGGTGTTGAGATATAATATCTAAATTATATATATGTTATATATGTATATGTGTTATATATATCATATATATATGAATTACACATATGTTATATATAGATAACGTACAGTTCACAGGCTTTCAGTACAGTTTACAGAGCTGGGCAACCATCACCATTATCAATTTTAGAACATTTTCATCACTGCAAAAAGAAACTTGCACCTGTTAGCAGTCACCCTCCATTTACCCTTTGGGTCCTGCCATGGCAACCACTGACCAACTCTTTAGGTCTGTACATTTGCCTATTCTCAACATTTCATTTAAGTGAAACTGTATAATATGTGGTCTTCATGAATGGCTTCTTTGACTCGAGATAATGTTTGCAAGGTTCATCCATAACTTATCACCAATGTATAGCATGTTCGTTGAGCATGTGTTAGAACGTCATTGACTTTTTTTTTTTTTTTTTAGATTTTATTTATTTATTTGTCAGAGAGGAAGAGAGAGAGCGAAAGCACACAAGCAGGCAGGCAGGCAGAGGCGGAGAGAGAAGCAGGCTCCCTGCTTAACAAGGAGCCCGATGCGGGACTCGATCCCAGAACTCTGGGATCATGACCTGAGCCGAAGGCAGTGGCTTAATCCACTGAGCCACCCAGGCGTCCCAACTTCATTGACTTTTATTGCCAAATAATATTCTCTTGTATGGGCATACCACATTTATTTTATACACTTACCAGTTGATAGACATCTGGGTATTTTCCACTTCCTGGTCATTCTGAATAATGCTGCTATGAACACTCATGTTCAGGTTTTTTGTGTGGGCACACACTTTCAGTTCTCTTGGGTATCTATGCCTAAGGAGTGGAATTGCCAGATCACATGGTAACTCCGTGTTTAACTTCTTGAGGAAACCGCCAAACCGTTTTCCACTGTGGCTGTGCCATTTTAGAACTGTTTTAGGATTAATTAAAATATGTAAGGAGAGAACACAAAAGTTTTACCAAAGACCTTTGGAATTAACATATTCATGAAACCACTCTAGTGTGGCTTTGTTCTTCCAGCCATTTTCCACAAAGAAGCAAAGTTTTTAATCAGTTCACTACTGTCACTGGGTTGGAGATGAGTGAGCCGAGAACAATGAAGCTGACTGAGAAAAAGATGCTGGGTGGTCAGCGAGCCCTGCTCACCCGCTGAGTAACATACTTCCACAGACCCGAGATGTCACAAGCACATTCCTGCCTCCGCCAAATGAAAACAAGCCTAGGGTCTTCAGAGGCTCTTGAAAACGATTAAGTGTACAGATGCTAATATTAAGCTCTTCATATTCCTAGGATCTGTTTTACAGTATTGTTTAAGGCCATGAGGTAGAATTGTAGTTTCGGATGAGGTTGATCGTTCACCCTTTACCTGCTACATGTGTGGCTGTGTACGCACCGGTCATCCCAGAAGTCAGAATTACTGTGTATCTTTTGGACTCACGTGCTGGATGCTGGAGATGGTTAAAGACTGTTAAGACCCGAACACACATCTTTAGGAATTAGTCGAAGCATCAAGTTGTAAGTTACACTGAAAGTTAAACTGTAAGTGCTTAAAAACTTAAAGCACCGCTATGACAAAAGGGTGTGGAAGAGACACTCACCTTTGTTACCGGAAGCATTAGATGCGGTCTTGCTTCATCTTTCCAGTAATAGAATAAGGAGATGTCAGTCACCTGGTTTAGCAACTCAGAGAGGGCAAATGGTTTGCCCAGGTTCACACAGCTCATGTGGGTGGGGGCTGGGCTGGCACTCAGGCCTGCCCACATAATGACAGTTGCTGACATTTGTCAGGTACCTGCTCTGTGCCTCTCACTGGGCGGAGCAGTGTGCACGCGTTCACTCGTTTAACCCTCCCAGTGAGCCTGTGGGTCCTTCTTACTGTTTATCTCCATTTCATAGAAATGAGGTTCAGAGAGGTTCAAAAAAATCACTTCTCAGGGGCGCCTGGGTGGCTCAGTGGGTTGAAGCCTCTGCCTTCAGCTCGGGTCATGATCCCAGGGTCCTAGGATCGAGCCCCGCATTGGGCTCTCTGCTCAGTGGGGAGCCTGCTTCCCTTCCCCTCTCTCTGCCTACTTGTGATCTCTGTCTGTCAAATAAATAAATAAAATCTTTAAAAAAAAAAAAAAAAAGATCACTTCTCAGAGGTTCCGTGGCGGTGACTTGCAGCGTTGGGTTCAGACCTAAGACGTCTGACCCATCGGGCCATCTTTCGCTACCGGGCTCTGCGGCTTTTGTTCTCCGGGGCTTCTGAAGTTCCCTTTCTGTCCGCACCCCTCTGTGCTGGCTCTCCCATTGTCACATGTGATGGTTTGTTCAAAATGGGTTAGACTTGGGATTCTCACCCTGGGCTCTCTGGACCTGTAAAGGTATATTAGGGCAGTTAGGAGCCATCTTATGCTATTTTCAGCGCTTCAGAAATAGCTAACCTGTACTGTAGCACATTTACCAGTGTGCAGCTAGTCGAGACTCACTCAGAGCATCGGTCTCTGCCTAGCCGAGTCAGAGCACTGGCATTCTGTGCTATGAGGTGAATGTCGAAGGCCCCCTGTCCACTCACTCTGGTCTTGCTGGTTATTTCCACTACTCAGGAGACGGGGTTGCCACTTTCTCTGCTTTGATTAACAAAAGGAGAGAGACAATTCAAAATATAGTTTACTTGGGAAATGAAGACATCTTCCAGATATCACAGAGGGTCAAGAAGAAAGTGGCAGGTATCTTTGGTGGTCAGAAGCCTGGACATCCTAAAATTCGTCAGCCACTCTGTGAATTTAGAGGAGGGGAAGACATTGTATCATGGGAAGATGGTCTAGAGGGAAGAGGGGCTAGGCCTTTGTCACTCACATCAGTAATGAGTCGCTCTGTCAGTGATCTTTTTTGTATCATGGACTTGATCTGCTGTCCTTGTGGTTTGTTGTAACCTTTGGGTCACATAGAGAAATTGTGAGCTTCTCTGGTTAGTGGCTGTGGGCACAGCACCTTCATTAAATGTGGTGAATAGAATTTCTGCTAGTAGCCTCTTCCCCACAAATGACCCACATTGTTGTGGAGTTAGCAACCACTAACAGGAAGTGGCAGAAATGCTTGTCAGCCGCACAGTGGATTTCATTAGACACTTGCCCAAAGTAGCTGTTTTGGTCGATTTGGCCTCCATAGGTTTCTGGGGAAGAATGGCCTAAGACGTTAGTTCCCAGCATTACATTTGTCTTGCTGTCATCTTGGCCTTGGTGGACATTCTGATTAAATATGTAGTATTTTCTTCTGAAGTAATCTCATATGCTGTAATTATAGGGAAGAACTTCTAGCAGGCTGAGATTTTTTAAAATATTCCCAAGGTTGTTACCAACTTACCTGAGTCTTGTTTAGTGGGCTTCTCGCTTGAATCTCTTTGGAGAAAGTAACTCCAGTAACTAGGCGGGAGGGATGATGGGCTCCCCTCTTCCTAGTAAACCATTGCTTTGGAAGATCTGCACTGTAGGCATTGGGTGACTCCCAGGGGCTGCTTGGGAAATTAAAATACATTTCTTGGGTCAAAACATTAAAAATACTGGGTGCTTTCAGTCCCATGAGGAAAATAAGCCATCTTGACTTTTGGTTTCATTTACCTAGGGCCACTAATGGCTGAAGAACCTTTAATTATGATTTTGCCTTAAATTGGATGTTTGCGGTTCTGCAGTCTTCTGCTGTGAAATCCAGTTATTGTTAATTAATAGTCTCTTTCCGTGGCTAGTTCCAGTAAATGATAAAATATGCATCTGAGAATTAGAATGTAAATGTCCTTTTTTGCCTCAGTTTCTCTCATTCTAGATCTCTAGGTGCCTAAATCTTGAAAGCTAACAAAAGACAAATGCCATAACACCCAGGATGGCATTCTCCAAACGCCAACTGGAAAAAGACTGGGAAAAGGACATTTTTGAGCCCTATGGTATAGTAGGCATATCCACGTGTCTCATCAAATAGTATAATGCCGAAAGGGAGATACTCCTAGAACTGATTTTTACAGATGAAACCCTTGCCCTTTGGGGGGAGGTCGAGTAGCTTACTGAGGATCCTGCAACTGGAAAGTGGTCCAGTGCCTGGGATAAGAACCAGTCAACACCTCTGCTCTTTCCTCCCGCTGTGAAGACTGGCGTTGGAATTTGCACTGACTTCTATTTTCAATAATAAGCTTACGAAGCAAGCAAGTCAGCAAGAAAGTTTTGAAGTGAAATTATCAGGCCTTGCGAAGTGTTCCAAGTGTGGTTTGGGATTTAAAGCCTTTTGCCCATTTCAGTTTTGCCTTTTTCTTTGTAAAATTCCTGGAGGACAGAGATTAGGCTGAGAACCTTCAGGCTGGAAGGGGGAAGGGCATGCATTTTGCCGAATGCTTCTCTGGCAGACTAGACTGTAAGGCAAGGGGCTTTACAGCATTATTAACTGACTTGAATTTCATAACAACCCTGTGAAGGAGGAGGTTGGGGTTCATTTTAGTTTTCTATGGACCTAGTCAGCAATGCCTGTGTCAACTCCTTTTGCTGGGGGGGGAGAGGTGGGGTGACACACCATATTAATAACTCAACTAGTTAATCACTAGCAGAGATCATTTACTAAGATTCCAGGGGAAGTGCTTTGCTGGAATGTGCTTGGTGGTCACTTACGCCACGCAGCCACTTTTATTGAAAATACGTGGGAGAGGCTCAGCTTCTGTAGAACATCAGAGAAGGACAGGCCAGGGCAGGAGAATATTTTGCCAATTCCATACAGAAATGGAGGGACTTATCTACAGAGGGAGAGCAGCTTCATATTCTACTGTTGCCTCTTCTTATCAGTCTTCCCCAAAGGAGTTAAAAAGGCAGGGAAATGCAACATTCTGAGCGAAGTAGCCCACACTTCTCCTAGAGGCTCTGTGTGTTTCCCAGGCTATTGTAGGTTTCCTATTCATTTGGGATTTGAATGGTGGTGTGATTAGCATGAGAGTAAGTGTATAAAGTAGGTCTTTTTCCCCTTTTCCTAAAAGAAGTTTTGTGGCGTTTCTTTTTCTGAGAGAGCTGGCATGAAGCTTTGACAAACACAGACCCATGGAAAAGTTAAATAAGACTCAGAGAAGACCCATTTTGTACAGATCCTTTGCACTTAGAATGCAGAGCAGCAAAGCAGTTGGCAAGAGGCACCTCAGATCATAGTCACGGCAAGGGCTGTTCCTCCACTCTGGACCAGTCAATGATGGATGGGAAATACCCACCAGACCAATGGGAAAGTGCATTCTTGGCTGTTGACCAAAACTGCAGATGAGAACATTCCTGGGACCCCGTTGTCTGTCTTATCTGTCCTTCAGTATTTATTGAGATAAATGCAAAGGCTCAATGAGATACAAAGAATTACAAGAGGTAGAGCCTGCCCTTGAGGGGCAGGTGAGAAGATGAGGAGATAGAAACACAGACAGAAAACATAGCCAGGTTTTGAGTGCAAAATTAAATGAGAAACTTCCAACATGGAGTCTAGGAGGCAGCTCTGTGCTGATCTTGGGCTCTGTTCCCTGCTTTGCTGTATTAGCTGGGGGACCCCTGGAAAATCATTGCTACTTTAGGAATGATACAGTGGGGGTGAAGATTTATACGCTCCCTACTTCATAGAACTATTGCAACCCAAGGGTATGCTGTCACAAATATATAGGAAAATGCTTTAGGCTATAAAGTCGTATCTGTATTGTGCAATGAAAAAAAATGTACATTATATATATCTATATCTATAGATAGAGATATATATCTTCTGAATTTGTTCTGTCCTCTGCATTCTCCCTATTTTTCATTCGAGATGCATGGTGTCACATACCTGTGGCTGAAAATATTTCTTTAGAGGTTTTATTTCGAGGTTGTCTGATCTCCCCCATATATCTTTTATGCATTAAGTATACAGGAGTCATTTCTTAAAACTCTGGATCACATCGGTCCTTCTCTACAGACCAGGACTTTTAATGACCTCTCATTGACTACAAAATAAACTTTCAAATATATCTGAGACCCTTCAGAATCATACCTCAGCTAACCTTTCCTGCTCCTCATTCCCTTGCTTCCCCCACCCCACCCACTCCACTGCTCCATACTCTTGTCCCAGACATCTCCATCTTGTGGCCAATCCACGTGCTTTCCCACTGTCATTCTTTCTCTTCATTCGATATGTGCTACTTATCTCATGATACTCATTCAGTTCAAGGGCAGCCCCTTCTGTGAAGCCTTTCCTGATTTCCTCTGGCAGAATTAGACCTTCTTTGGGCCCTTTGTATTTATCTTTCTTAGGTGGAAAATTTTGGTTTGCTTTCAGTTTTGTACAGTTCCACCTTAATAGGATATGACTTCTTGGTATATAATAGATGCTTAATAATTTTTATTAAAGAAAATGGGGGAGGAGGGAGATGGGGTAACTGGGGGATGGGCATTAAGGAGGGCACTTGATGGAATTAGCACTGGGTATTATATGTAACTGATGAATCACTAAATCCTGCTTCTGAAACAAATAATACACTATATGTTAACCAAATCAAATTTAAATAAAACATTTAAAAAAAAAGGTGCTTTCAAAAAAATTTTTACTAAAGAAAATGTCAACAAAAAGTTATTTTAGAAAATAGAGACAAGAAACAAGAAGAAAAACAACATCTTTGCAGCCTTTATAACCACAATGGTAAGGTAGCCACTGGCACAGTATGTCTTCTTTCTATAAATAGCTACATTATTATTAAGTATAATTATAAAGCTAAACAGTGGATACTTAATATGTACTTCCTGCAAAGCAGTGTGATGAAATGGGGGAAAAAAA
Source organism: Enhydra lutris kenyoni (assembly GCF_002288905.1). Classification (NCBI taxonomy): domain Eukaryota; kingdom Metazoa; phylum Chordata; class Mammalia; order Carnivora; family Mustelidae; genus Enhydra; species Enhydra lutris. The sequence goes on along the minus strand of NW_019154093.1, from coordinate 25,446,870 downwards.
AAAACAAACCCTTTGCTTCTGGAGTTTGTAACAGCCCATCAAGTACTAACTAACTTGAGAGAATTGGGTATATATGAAATTAAATGCAGTTAGATATTTTGAGTTCAAGGTTGTATTCGTATAGTGTTTTGAACTTGGTCAACAGACTGAATTTGTATTAACGATGATAGCTCCCATTTAAAAAAAAAAAAAAAGTTTAACTTACTTTAAAAACTAGGGCTGTTTTTAGAGTGAAAAGTTTTTCCTCATCTGGTCCTGCCTTAGGTGGGGTTCTTCAGGGAGAGAGCAGAAGCCTTCTGTAGAGGAAAGTTGCCCAAACTGGAAATAAGAAATCTGGCTTTTAAAAAAAAAAAAAGAAAAGAAAAGAAATCTGGGTTTATGTCCTAACTTTCTAACTTATTGGGTCACCTTGCCCAGTTAACTTTCCTTGTCTGTGACTGTCGGCCTCAACAAGTATGTTAATATGAAATCTGCCTTCCCATAGTTATAACACAGCATCAGCTATGCTTGGTACTGTGTTGTTAAGTAATTACTACCATTATTAATAATATTAATAGATTTTATCATTAAAGCCCCAGAATAAGTCATTGTGATGTGTCATTGCAACAAATATTCCTTGAGCATCTTTAATGTACCAGGTGCTGTGCTTGGTGTCAGGATCTAACGATGAATTGGATGTGGTTGCTGCCTGTGAGTCTTCTAGAGTGGACACTGGTAGATCAACTCTAGGATTATAGCACCGACATCATACAGAGGTAGCAGAACTGATTGGGGAGGCTGAGTGGCAACATTACTGTTGTTTGGACGGCGAATCAGGAGAATGCTATTCAGCCCCGCTGTCAAATAAGGCATTCCACCAGCAGAGCGGTTCTTGTGTCTCAGCTCTGACCAGTATTGACCACCACGCTTTAGGAAAATCTTAGAATGCAGGAGGTGGGGTGACCTGACCATCAAGTTCCCCCTGCCTGCTTCTATTTTATGGATAAGATGACGAGGCTAGAAGAAGTTAACTGTCTTGGAAAATGGGTAAAATCCAAAAGAAATAAAACCATTACCTTGTGCAAATTCAAGTTCAAATCCAGTAAGGCCCATATTTTATTTATTTATTTAGTAAGTTCCATATTTTAAAGCCTCCCTGGATCCTGTGTATTCGGTTCTTCTGCAAACCAGATAGTGGCCCCATGCGTCAGTAATCTACAAAGCCTTTTAAACCTTAACACAACATGCCAAAGCATAGTAATAGATTCTTATAGTAAAAAAAATTCCAGAAATACGATTATGCTTAAAGGGAATAACCCTCTCACCCATCAGTCCTCTAAATTCTAATCCCCAGAGGCATCGACTGTTAACGGTTTCGAGTTCCTGCCAGCCTGATTTTGAAGGCATAGGTATTCTCGTTGACATCCGCCTTCTGCCATATTGCTCTCGTTGTGTCCAAGACACACCCCACAGATGTCTGCCTTCTGGCCTTTGATCATGTCTTCCCTCTTCCAAGCACCCTCCCCTTCCTCTGTGCCTGTGGGAAAGGGTATCCATGCTGGTGGCTGCTTTCTGCTCATCCCGCTCCCTCACTTGTCTTTCTGCTCATCCCACTCCCTCACTTGTCTACTTTTACCACCCCCCATCTCAAGTCATCTCATCTCAGCTCTGGCACTGGTTAGAGACCTTAATTAAGCAGAGCACTTATGCTCTGTTGGTCTAATACTCCCCACCTAAATAATGGGGCCATTGAATTGATGGTCTTTAAGATCTGCTTGAGGCCATAAAATAGAAAAGACTGTCCCTAGCACAGTGCTTAGAAAATGGGTAAAATCCAGAAGAAATAAAACCTTAGTTGGGAGTGTTGACCATATATTGAATGCCTGAATCCTGTCACAAGACGTCAACATAAGAGGAGGGACAAAGAGAGTCATCTCAACTTAAGGCTTGCCTAAAGTGTTCCACTCTAAGAACAGAAGCAGGATGTGTCTTGGGGCAGTTCTGGGCTCAAATCCTGGTTCCACTGTTTTGCTAGCTCACAACCCAATGCAAGGGTCATAATCTCTCTGAAATTCAGTTTCCTCATCTGGCAAATGGGGACAATAATTCCTATCTTCAAGGTTGTCCCAAGGTTGGAAGATGCCTGGCAGAGCACCGGCTCTTCCACATTGATCTCTGCCCTGCCCCCTCAAAAGTTTTTATTCAGAAACCATTTTCTGTCCCAGATCATTGGCAAGCTTTAGAACAAATAAGTGTGTGGGAGAGTGCTACCTGGATTGACGGCGTGTGTAGTATACAAAGTACGGATTGGACGTAGCTTACCTGATCTTTGGAAAGTAGCTCTGGAGTCCTTCCAGAGAATCCAATGGCAGCTGTACTGATGTGGCTACCTTTCCATCTGCTCTCGCTGAAGGAAGGTGTTTTCCAGTTGGGAGAGTGCACACTGGGAATCCGTCTTTAATGCATTCCAGTGTTCGGAGGCAAACCTTGCCTGAGAGATTAAGCTGAGCATGTTAACCAATATCATTTAAAGTTGATTAAAACTATCATCTTAATTAAATACAAGAGAACAAGAAGTTCTCAGTCTTCTGGTAGCAATTAAAGACTAAAGAGTCAATTTGAAGTTGTTTTTGCAACTCTTAAAATAATACTCCCTCTCCCCACCCCCTCCCATGAAAAGAGTTTCTTAGCTATAGACGTGCCCTCACATTGAGGTTTCTGAAAGCTGTTAGGACTACAAACCTGCTGGCAAGGCCTTCTGCTGGCAAGGCATCGGACTTCTCAAAAGCAAGAGGGTTCAAGCTCAGGATACGCTGATTTGGAAAGAGAGCCCAAACAAAGGGCCTTTTGAGGCAGGAAACGGGGCTTTGGCCTCAGCACAGAGCAGTGTGGGATTGGAACAGCGCCCCGGGACTTGCCGAGGAGGAGAGGGACTATGAGATCGATGGAGAGAGTATAAACTTTCTCCATACAGTGAGAGTTTATTCCAAAACCCTCGAAAGTTGTTTTCAGAAGCTGTTATCTTTCCTCTGTCAGCTTAATCACCACTCTTCTAAGTCTTCTAACAGAAGAGGGAAATGATCCCTGAAGGGACACACAGACGTGACCATTCTAGCATGGCTGTCTGACCTGAGAGCAAAGGTTTTCTTTCAAGACCCAGAGCAACTATGTTCATGAATTCACTTACTGACCCATTTATTTGTGTGACATTTACTGATCACCTGCTATCCGCCAGGAACTGTGGAGTTGGAAGGGTATGGTTCCTGCTCAAGGAGCTCATACCTGAGTTGACCAGAACTTGAAGGCTTGAAGGCAAGGAGACTGCCTTTCCTCATACATATCCATCAATGCATTCACATATACATGACCCTCTTCCCACACCACCCCCCAAACAGGTTTTTAAACATGACCTTCCCTGCAGTGATGCTTCTAATACTCATCTTCACAGCAGCAACTGACCCAATATTGAGCCCCAAGGGCACAGATCAGTTAGAGAAGGGTGACAAACATGGAGAAGGCTCAAGGATGTAACTCAAGCAGGGGACAGTAAGTTCTGGCAGATTCTAGTCTCCTCCTGTTCTTCATTTTTATGTACCTGTACCTACTAAACAAAAACTTCCCAGAGCAGTAAAGACCCACTTCTTGTCAACTGCTGGGTAAGATCAGGGGAGGGGGCCGAGGGGGTGAGATAGAACAATGGGAACAACAAAAGGAAATGAGTGGGTTTGGCAGAACCACTGGCCACAGAACTGAGCCTGGGAGGAGGGCTTGGGTCCACTGGGACCATCACCTGGAAGAGGGGCAGTGACTCTGGGTCACACGTTTGGAAAGCTTGAGTTTTCTGGAACAGATGGGACTCCGAGCTGTGAGCAAGAAGGGACAGTTGGTCATAGATGAGTGATCTTAAATGCATCCTCTGTGCTCCCCACGAGCATCAAGAATGGAGCCTGTGTTGGGTGGTTTTTGAGAGTCAAAATCTAAGGGGACCCAGCTTTTGCTTCTTAGCATTGTTTATCTGGCACTTGAAGGCTGTTGTTCCTGCGCAGTTTTACAGACGTGCTGGACCAGCAACGGCAAGCACACTTGAGTTCAGACGGGCCGGGGCCTTGGATCTGCGGACAGGTTGGGTTACCCTCACATCAGGTAGGTGTTGTCATGAGACGCGGGGACAGCTTGTCTCTCTCTTGATTCGCCCTGGCAGGTGGTGTTTCTGACAACTGCACTCAATCAGAGAAGTGACAACAGCTGATTGGTTTATTGAACGGGGGCATTTAGAAGAAAAGTTTCTGATGTGTTTATGGATATCTGGACCGCACTGGCAACTTTTCTTTCCCTCTTTGCGTTAGAGCATTTTGCACGGGAGGTTAAAATGTGGAGGAAATACTGCATGCCTTTCCATATTTGGTGGGGTGTGAAGGATCAATATTCATTTATGGAGAACCCTGACACTGAAATCTGAGGGAGGGTTGTTCTCTTTCTACTTCCACCTTCCTAGTGCCTAACTCAAGCAGAAGTTGCTCCGTAAAGATGGAAAAAATAGAAAAATCCAAGTAGTTTGACACTAGCATACATTTTTTTTAGCCTTTTCCCCTCTAAATCTATGACTTTGATTTTCATCACTGATGTTCTTAAACTACCCAAATTTGGGAAAAGGGAGAAAATCACCTGTAATCTACTACCCAACACAAATGTGACTACCATTTGGCGTATTTCATTTTAGTCATTTTTATTTCTCTTTCAGTTATGTAGGTATATATACATACATATATATTCGTACAATTTTCTGTGTTGCTACTGATTGCCATATTTAAAGTTATTTCTTTTTAAAGTCATTCAAAATGAAGGATTACCCTTTAATTACACAGATTTCTCTTCATTCCCTTTCGCTTTCCTTTGCCTTAGTCCCCCAAATTGAAACTCTCTGGGGTAGGTACTGTTGCCTCTGCTTGCTAGGGCTGCTGTAACAAGGTACCACGAACTGAGTGGTTGAAACAGCAGAAATTACTAGCTTACAACTCTGGTGGCTATAAGTCCAAGATCATAGTGATTCAAGGAGGTTCCTTCTGAAGGTTGTGAGGGAAGAGTTGTTCCATGTCTCTCTTCTTGGCTGAAGATGGCGGTCTTCATGTGAACATGGCGTCCTTTCTGTAAGTCCTCTACAGGCGTCTCTACGTCTACGTATCCCCATTTTAGCAGGTCACTTGTCATACTGGATTAGGATCTACCCTAATGACATCATTGTAACTTAATTACCTCTGTAAAGATCCCATCTCCAAATCAGGTCACACCCCGAGGTCCTGGGCCTAGAACTTCAACTATGTATATTTTTTGGGGGGGAGAGGGAACACTCCAAGCCATAGCACCCCTCCATTTATAGACAAAATGAGACCCAAGTCAGGTAGCTTGAGACTTGAATTTAGGCTTCTGTGAGTCTGAAATATGCATTATCATCACATCCTGTTTTCTACCCATGAATTGAAAATACCATGAACAAAGAAAAAAAAATTACTTCCTTGATTTGAATTTGATTAGTGTGAGACAATGTTTGATGATGATTATTAATTGCTAAATTTAACTGACCATTTGAAACCTGTGTAATCATGTTATTTAAAAATGAAGTTAAGTACAGTACACTATGCTTTGTTAGAACTTTTCATTGTTCTAAAGTGTTTGCTAAGCCCGTTGCACAGATTGTTCCATTCTTATCTGAAGTACCGGGGGGATACAGCACCCCATAGGCTCAGGGGCATCCCAGTGTCCTGGCAGTTGGATCCTGTTTCTTAGTAAGACCACCCAATGTTACATACGTTTCATCAGTTTTTGTATCTTTTATGTAGATTCCCCTTTGCTGTTTGTCCTTCTGCGTGACTATGGCAAGCTACGTGTACACACATATGCGTGCCAACCAGACCCCCACATTTTTTTGCAAGAAAAGTAACATTTATTCAATAATATCTGATACATGGCTCATGCTTGAAATTGTTCAATAGATTTTTTTTGATCTAAGATCTAATTAATCAAGTTTCACTCATCATATTTGGTAAAATTGTCTCTTTAGTTTCCTTTATCTGCAACAGATTCTCCTCTTTTATAACATTGAGTTTATTGAGGGGTTCTGACCAATTATTTTCCAGCATGCCCCACACTTCGGGTGTTTCTGTTTCCTTATTTCTAATTCAGTGAGACAAGTCTGGCGTGAATGTCAGGTACACACCAGTAGGCCCTAGGGAAGGCCAGAACCCATGTAATAATACCCAGCTAACACAGCCAGCCGGGATGTGGTGCGTAGGGTGTGATGTTCATAAGAAATACAAGGCCCCCCGTGAAGCTCTTGCACAGAGGAGGTTGCGTGGGGCCTGCTCAGTCTTCTCCACGAAGGTGTAGAATGGCACTGAGTTTCCATCCTGGCTGAAACCGAAGCCTGGAAGTAGTGACCTCTGGGGCCGTACAGTACGCAGATCCCTGTGTCTCTTTCTCACCGAGTGCACTCGGGCAGACCCCTGCCCTTTTTCTTACCTTCCTCACAGGAATTTAAAAAAGGGGTTTGACCTATAATCACCGCACATTACCCAGTTGCTCTCAGGTCTGTCCTTTGTTCATTGTGGGCATGTAATAAATATTTATTGGGAAAAAGTGAACGACGAGAAAGGAACAGAGTCTCCATAGAGATGAAGACGGTCAATATGAAGTGAAGGGCCAAGGAAGTCCCCCAAGGGACACTCCATTCAGACCAGCACGGAATGCTGAGAAAATCCCCACTCGTTTTCCTTTAGCTGGAAATAATCAAACGTTGAAAAGACACTGGTGTTTTAGAAAACTCTCCATATATTGTTGCCCTTGGCTGCTTTAAAGGAAATGAAGAGCTCCCACATGGGGCAAAGGGCTGCCCTACTTGCCTTCCTTCACGCTAATGTCTTCTGTAGGAAGACCATGAGCAACGACAACCACTACCGTGAACTGAGTGCACATTATGTGTCATACTGTATCTCTCAGCTTCACAGCCACCCCTCAAGATGGGCTCAGCTAGCTCTCTTCTACAGATAGCTTTCATCCAGCCGCTTACCTGACATCACAGGACTAAAAAGAGGCAGGACCAAGCTTCAAATGGTGATGTTCACGGTACCTATTCAGTAACTGTACATGAAGTAGACCATGGATTTCTTTGTGGGCCAAGATGACACCCATCTCTGCCCTTGCTGCCGAAGACACACCATCCCTTTGTTGTCATGGTGACAGTTACCGAGTGATGTGATGAGGGTGAAGAGACCCAGGTGCGTCTGGCTCCGAAATTCATGTGGTTAGAGCTACACCAGGCCATTGTCCTTGTATTGCCAAGAGATGGGGTGCCCTCTCGAGCCGTTAGCTTCTAATCTACACCGAGGTGTGCTCCCGAAGAGTGCTGTGTGTTAAGATAACCCAAGAGTCTGAACAGGGAGGCTGTAGCAGTCGCTTTCCGAGAGGTGTTTAAAGCAAGAAGGGAAACAGCCCCAGACGCTCCTGGAGAACAGGCAGTGTTTATTTGAGTTGCGCTGGCCAGGACCTAGCGTGGCGTCAAGGCTGTGGGAGGCCTTCATACATCTTATTCAGGGCTGATGGGGATGTGTCTACAGAATGCAGAAGGCTTTTCCTTGGGAAGGTGGTTGGTCACACCTCAGTGAGCAGGGAGCTTGAATTCTCAGCGCCCTGTGCTCCAGCCTGTCCCCCACATGCCTGCTACAGTTATCTTTGTAAAACGGCCTGGCCATGCCACTGTCTACCCTAGACATCGTCTTTAAGGTTGGGTCTCTGCTGTGTATCGGCACTGCAGAGGGTGGATGAAAAACCCTCTTTCTGCTGGCTGAGAAACGAGTCTTGTTTAAAAGCCATATCCATGAGACATAATTTTAGAGCCAGTGAGAGATCATTTAGTCTCACTTTTCTTGGGAGAGTGTTCTGGAGAGCTCTGGTTCTTCAAGTTTGTACAACTGCCTTTGAAACTCAGCAGTGAACTTTGAGGAAGGCTCCAGGGAAAAGGCTCATGCTACACATATTTTGCGATATGACCACACAGTCCATTTTCCTCTCTTTTATAGATAAGGAGGCTCAGTGAAGAACAGCGACTTATCCAGGCTTGGGCTCCAAAACCCAGCCCAGGGCTTTGTCTGTTGCACAGGGACCCACTCTATCTCTATCTTCAGCCTAGGCAGTCCGAAGGCCCATATTTTTTCCTGGATCTTGAAGCCATACGTTTCTCTGGCTCTGTCTGCCATCCCAAGATAGGCCTCTGAAGTTGGGTGTCTAGAATCATTCTGTTTCATTTTTGGTGCCATCTTGGCAAAGATATCGGAAAGCCAAGGCCAGCATGAGGCAGAAGAGAAAAGAGGAGGGAAGAGCTGCAGGTTTGCAATCTCACAGGATCCCAAGGTAGGAAAGACGGTCTCTCCTGCTGGGCTCTTGCTGCATCCCCTAGACAGGGAGCTCTTCTGAGAGCAGGAACCCTGTTTTATTCGTCCCAGTATATCCCATCTCCAGTACACAGTAGGTCCAACAGCAAACATTTGATACATATTTTTAAAGGTTTTATTTATTTATTTGACAGAGAGAACACAAGCAGGGGGAGCAGCAGGCAGGGGCAGAGGGAGAAGCGGGCTCCCCACTGAGCTGGAAGCCCAGTGCAGGGCTTGATCCCAGGACCCCAGGATCATGACCTGAGCAGAAGGCAGACGCTTACCTGACTGAGCCCCCAAGGCGCTCCAGACATTTGATATTCATTGTGGTTTAAAATTGTGTTGGTTTGGTGTAAGTATATATAAGTTTCATTTTATGTATATTATGCATCCATTTTTTGTAAAGCCCTTGAGTTAAAAAATGAACTTGTTTTTACTTTTTAGAGCAGTGACTCCCAAATCACCTGGGGATAGAATCCTTTCAAAGGCTTGTGAAAGACGGGAGACTCCCCAGGCTCTTGTCCTGGGAATTCCGATTGAGTTATTAAGCAGGTCTGGGTAGGGCCTGGAATGTGCTCTTTAATGAGTGGCCCTGATGATTTTGATGATTGGCCAAATCTGAAAGTCACTATCCAGAGAATAAACTTGTTCAAGGCCCAGTTTTACCCTTCCAAGACGGACGTGAACATCAGCAGTAGCCTCCAGGCCTGGACCCTTGAAGCAGAAGAGACGCGCTGAGAAATACAGGAAGGTTATAGGCGGAACAATAGACCAGTATACCTGGTATTAGATTGAGAGGGGGTGCTAGAGAGAAGTGGCTTGGGCCCCTAATTAGACCTGCTCCCCAGTTCTCAAACCTGCAGCTTGGAGCCCCCTGCTAATTGGCAGTCCCTTAATAGGTTAGGAGCTGGCTTCAGGCTTGCATGTTATTATAAACCACACACAGAAAAACCCAGTGGCGGAGGAACTCCTGCCAAACCCAGACCCGGGTTTTTGTGAGGCTTTTGAAGCGCGCTGGTCTTTCAGTATTTTGTATAGCCAGTGTGCTGAAAGGCATCAAACCGTTCCTTTGGATGGGAATTGTGAAGGGCCAGTTTGTTGAATAATGAATTCCCCGAGACCCATTCTGTCATCTTGATGGACAAACAGGAGCCCGCATCCACAGTTTTGCTCTCTGCGGTACAGGGAGCAGGACAGGAGAGATGATTTCTCACAGATCCAGTCCTGCATCCAGCAGCCTGTCTCCTCCCCTCGTGCTGTGGCAGGGGAGGAAGGACCCAAGTGCGGGCGCTCTGTGCCATGCCCAGCTACGTGACTCCCCACCCCATACACCCCAGCTTGGGTGATCCTCACGGCAGCTCTTACACGCGGCCTGACATCTTTTGCTGACGACGAGGATACGGAGGCTCTGAGAATTCTCTGGGCCGGACTCACAGGGCCACGAGAACAAGGTCTGCTCCTTCAAAGCGGTCACAAAACCTGACCAAACCCAGAAAACCATTTTCGATTTTTCTTGGAGCTTGGTCGATTCAGATGGGCTGTGACACAGTTTCCTGCTGTTGACCTCAATGCCCCAGGGATGGATACCTGTTTGCACCCATGGGTAACATATGTGCTGCCAGTGTCCACCCCCTTGCAATTCCATAATAGGGTCCCTCCTCTGAGGTGAGGCTCCCCCTTAGAGAGAACCACACTGTGCCCAGGGGCGAGTGGAGGCAGAATGGGCCCGTTCCAGGCTGCCAAAGGCACAGTCAGGTATCCTCCGGCCTCCGAGCAATCTCAGGGGCCTTGCTCTCATCTGCGCAATTAGGTTCCAGTTAGGGGCCTTCCATTTCTTTCCAAATCCATTTCCACAAAGGGAGAGCTGTAGTGGAGGCCGAGATTTCCATGAAAACCTTCCAATTTTCAGGCAAACATACCAGGCAGCTCTCATGGCAATACCATGGTGAAGGGGAATAATGTTGTTTGGCATTTCGCCCTTAAAAAAAAATGTATGTGGTGGGGGGTGGTAGGGAGGATGTGGGGAGGATGGGCAGAGAGAACAGTGGGGGCTTTGTAATTTACTGCTATAGAGAGGTCAGGTGGGCAGGGCCATGAGGGGAGGAGGGGTGCAGAGAAGGCCTGAACCCCCACCCCACCCACCCACCCTTGGGCTTCGCTCCCTTGTTCTCCCTTTCTGCCTGATTCACACATTTTGGGAGGTTGTAAGGGGGAAGTTGAGGAGTTTTTTGTGTTTTTATTTGGAAGAAGGACTCTAGACATTCTGTCCCTCTGGGGGAAGCTGGCTCCTTGCTGCTTTGCAAGGATTAAGGGCCTGGCTTCCAGTACCATTGAAGAAACATCCCAGGAACTACTCTTTTCTCTCAACAGCTGAAAAATGCATCACAGAGTGTGGCTTCCTGGAGAGTTTTGGCAAAAGAGCTTCCCCCTGGAACAATAGGGTTCCTATAGCAAGTCACCTAGGGGTTTTTTACTGCAGCCCTTTCTCCTGTATCTGAATGCCCATATTTTGATGTCCCCATCCTGGTGGGGGGAAGGGGAGGCCTGCCTGAGCAGCTGAGGGTGGCCCCGGAGCACACAGATTTCTCACTGCGGGGAGCCAGCCCGCTTGACAGACGCACCCCTTCTGGGTCTGGGCGAAAGCACCTACAGATAGGAAGAGTGCTGGCTGCCCAGAGCCGTGGACAGCCAGCCCGGCCCAGTGGCATTTCTGCCCTGCTGCTCCACGACCTTGCTTCTGATCTTCAGTCTGGGCCTTTGCAAAACCTAGCTGGTGCTGCTTACCTGGAAAGGATGACCGGGAGGAATGAAAGAGGCCCCGGTCGAAAGCACCTAGAATAGTACCCAGTCTGCTGCAGTAGCTGATGCTCATTCCCACCTGCCTCCAACCCACACGGCATTCTTGCTGTCAACCTCCTTCTTTGACAGAGCCAAGAATGGCCAGTCATTAATTCAGTTGGCATCTGGAGGTCTGCAGATTCGGGGATCTTTGCTGGAGCTGTTCTTTTATAATGAGCACCTTTGAATTCTGGAGGATGCTACTTGGCCAGTCTGTCTTCCCAGACTTAAAAAGAATGTAGTGAGCCCCTCAGTTACCCCCAAGGGGATAGCGGGCAGGTGGCGATGCTGTCTGTCTGCCTCATAAGGATGCCACAGGTAGGAAGCCTGCAGTTGGTTGGTAAAACACCTGGATTAAAGGTGAAAACTCCTGAATTAGAAATGTCCCTAGGACACCTGATAAAAACCACCGCTTTCATTTTGCACATGAAGGAACAGAGCCCGAGAGAGCCCAACTGTGACTATATAGTTAGCCTCACTAACACTGATGAATATGAGTCATTAGGATGGTCAGTGAGTGTGGGTTGGTATTTGTTTTCTGAGGTCGCCTTGCCAAAAGAAACTTAACGAAATCTCCTGAACTCACTTGTGTTGTCTTATGGATAGCAGGCGTCTCTTCACTGAATCACAAACTAGTGTGGAAATCATTTTCTTCTCCAAGACATTGGCTGAGCTGACCCAGCTCTGGCTCCCGGAGACTTCGTTATTCAGTAGGTGAAAGGTTGCCTGATTTGCTAGGATAAAACACAATGTGGAATGACCCTAGTACATCTCTTTGGATTCAACTCATTTTAGTTTGTAGTAATCCTAGTGATGATTAGACTAGAGGCCTTTGTCTCCAAGTAAGACATTTCTTCTGGAGTGAACAATATTTTTAGCTGCCAGTGTTCCTCTTTTAGCATCTTTTCAGCATCTATGTTTTAGGAATTAAATGGGCTCCCTCAATCTCCTTTTTTCATTTCCCTCAGAGTTAAAAGTTGAGTAGGAGATGAGGGTGGGTTACAACAGCCGTTTTGTTAACTGTTGGTCGGGGGCGGGGGGTCTCTTTTCAGTTCTGGATTTTTATTTTGTTTTAATTACTTTTATTTAAAAAATTTTTTGTATAGCCTTAAGTCCATTGTTGGCTTCAGATGACAGCAAGGAATTTTTGAAATGCATTTACTGGGTTAGTCAATAAACTGGTGTTACATCCCTGCCAGCAGCCCAGTCCTGTGCTCACGCGTGTCCTCCGTGCTCCCTGAGCATTTTGGAAAGGCCTCCCTGGCTGGTGCTGTCCCACTGCATCATGGGTAGCTGTCCCCAGAGTCTGCATTCTTAGAGGGCAGGGACCACATCCTATTAATTCCCATAGCCCATAATTCTCCCAGTAAGGACTCTGCTTCAAAGCAGCCTTTTTTCCCTTCACTTTCTTGCCACCCAGAGCCTTCTGGAAATCTTGGTGGTGGGGCATTCACCAAGCCTCAGATGTGGGGGAGAGAAGTTTGACTTCTGTGCTTTAATCAGGTGTTCTGTAATGCCATTCACTCCCCGGATACTTCTAAAACGAAACGTAGCCTGTGAGTCCAGCACCAAGAGAGGAAATAAACGACAAATTAAAAAGTGATTAGTGAGCGTTTAGGCAGAAGGTCAAAGGGATTATTTTGGACTTCAAACTTTCCAGCTTTCAGGGCCTGTATTCAGTTACAAAATTGCATCCCTGAATTATTTGTGCAGGTGGCAGCTGTCAGATTGGAAGAAGGTTTCTGGGTTCTACAAAAGGAATGTTGACGGCCTGGGAGTGGGAAGTGTGCTCCTGGCATGAGGGTTGTCTTATCCCTGGCCTACTGGAATGGCTCCAGTGTCGCTTGACTGCAGTGACAGTCCTTGTTGGAGCTGACACAGCTTTGTCCCTGTTAGTCTGGCCACCTTCTTGAGGAAACCAGAGGGAACCAGTCAAGCAGGCTGATTAGCATCAGCTGTAAACAGCTGTAAACAGCTGGAGAGTAGGTTTTCAGGCTTTGAGGGCAGAGAACTCACCTTCTTTAAATCCCTGCCCTATGATGGGTCATGCTCTCAGCTCTTCAAAGTGGGTATTGGCGTCCTCTTTTTCAAGTGGGGGCTCTGAGAAGTGAAGCCACTTGCTGCTGGTTACATGGATTTTAAGTGGCAAAACTGTTTTTTTTTTTTTTAAGATTTTATTTATTTATTTGACAGAGAGAGATCATAAGTAGGCAGAGAGACAGGCAGACGGGGAAGAGGAAGCAGCTCCCCGCTAAGCAGAGAGCCTGATGCGGGGTTCGATCCCAGAACCCTGAGATCGTGACCTGAGCTGAAGGCAGAGGCTTAATCCACTGAGCCACCCAAGTGCCCCAACACTGGTTTTCAAACCCAGATCCGAGCTGCTTTCTTGAGACTTGTGCTCTTCCTCTGATTGGGAGCTTTCTCCTGGACCGTGATTCCCAGAAGGATCACAGGAAGTGGGTCGGGGGTGTGTGGAAATGGATCTCTAGGCCCTGGGGACCGCTGGGCAGGGTGGAGTGGGGGCCACTGGGTCACTGGGGTTGGGGGGCGCCCTACAAAGTATTTCCTGATAGTTTCACTACATGAAAAAGACTGGGAAACTGAAAAGGCAGGGTCTTAGCTGTCATCCAGCCCGATAGCCATGCATCTGAGACTTGAAACTGATTAGATGCCCCGTAAATAATTCCTCATGGATCTGTCGGCTCTCCATGAGGACATCTGGTGGTGTTTTGTATGGGGGGATCGTGTTAGAAAAACAGGAGTGAGAGGCGCCTGGGTGGCTCAGTCTGTTAGGCGGCTGCCTTCGGCTCAGGTCATGATCTCCAAGTCCTGGGATCAAGCTCCACGTCAGACTCTGCAGAGTAGGTGTAGAGAAATCAACAGTAGAAGTTCAGGGACAGTGACAACTGACCTGTGGCCTGGGTGTCAGGGAGACAATAGGAAGGGCAGAGAGCGTGTCCAGCCATGGTTAGTGCTGCCCCCGTTGCCACGTGGTGTTGGAGCTGGTTCAGTAGCTGGAAATTTGGACATTGCATGAGACCTGCTGTCGTGAAATGGCAACAATTGATGTTGGGAATTTAAGCCATGGGTGGCCAAACAGACCATCTCTGTGGGCCAGATTTGGCCAGCACGTGACCTTTGACCTCAATTGGCCCATGCAGTTCGGTGGGTTACCTTGGAGTGTCCTGGTGGCCTTGGACTGTCCACCAGCATGATTTGGTTCTCATGGTGTCTCCAGTAGTGTGCCAACTCCTCATTTTTGGCACTGCATCTGGTTCCAGTCTTGCCTTTGGACTATCTCAAACTTTGGCCCTCCCAGGTGTCTGATGTCCTGCCAGTCCACGTGTTGTTTATCTTAACCGCCATGTGAACCTGGGGCTTTGTGTACACCTGGGCAGCATAGCTTGGGTGGGAACATGCATGCTGACAAATGTATGTTTAACTCTTTGGGAAGATGAAAAGAGAATTTTTTTCGCCCTTCTCGACTTAACCTCCCATTTGGCCTTGTGTGATCTCTTCACGGGGCCTGGCAGGGTTCCTGCTGCGATGCTTCTTTGGGCATCAGGGTGCCAGGTCCTGCTAACCACTGTCGAAGCCCCTTTTATTTACACAATCCCAAGAAGTCCCTGGAATTAGAGGATTTTATGAGCGTGCTTTTCCCGTGGAATCAGATTGCCTTTGGGAAGGAGTTGGCAGGCCCCAGCTGCTTGAGGGAGCTTTCAACTGAACTCTGATCACATCTTATACCTGCTTAAAAGCTTTTAGGGCCTTCCTGTCACATGCAGGAGTAGGAGCTAACATTTATGGAGCCAGGCAGTTGGATATTTTATAAATTGTGTCTTCTCAGTCCTCACGATCCACTCTGTACATTGGGAATTATTGTACAAAGTCCTGTTGTACATTGATGAAGCCCAGGGAGGTAAAGTGACTTGCCCAAGGTCAAATGGTAAGCACAGTGGGTAATAGAAGTAGGGTGTAAAATCCTATCTTCCTGACTCTGAAGTTCATGGATAAATTGAATGAAGTAACTGTGCCAGAGTGGCTAACGTGGCTCAGTGAATCCTTTGTAGAAGGGGTATTTAAGTCTTCAAAGACATATAGGATTTTGCAGGGGCAAAGTCTTTACTTTAGATGTTAAGACATTATTTCATGGGGTTGTTAGGAAGGTCAAATGTGATATCTATGTAAGAGCTATTAAACCCCATGCACACATTGGGATTCTTGCTGTGTCCTAGCTCTGGGCAGCCATATTGGAAGTAAACACATTTGGGTCATCAGGGAGACTGGAGGCAGGAGAGTAGCTGGATCAGTATAAATCCATCTCAGCATCTAAGGAAGAGCCTTGCCTTTTATCCTTATTCCAGGTCAGCATACACTTTTCTGAGCTTTGTAGCTTTGCTAATATCCGCATATAGACCTAGTTCCTATGTGTACTTAGCAAGAAAGGCTAACCCCATCTCTGAATGAACTTTAAAGGCCTCCATAATCTATTATGTATCCTGGTTACACTGTTCTTATCAACAGTGGTGAAATATAATCTCTCTGACTCTCAATTCTTTGGCTGTGTCCTAATAATTATGTTAGAGGATTGTTTTGAGTTATATCAGTTGATGTATCCAGAGCTCCTGGCACAGAGTAGGTACCCAATGAATGCAAATTTACTCTCATCCTTATTTAAAAGAGGGGTCAAAAGAGGAAGGAGGTGATCCAGCTTGACCTGGAGTAGAGGAAACATAAGTCCTATTAGCTCTGGTAGCTGTAGATTACTAGAACTATCATGTCCACAAAAGGGGGCTGGGATTCTCTTCATGAAAGGTCTGTATCATGCCATGTTGCGAGTTTGTTTTTTAGTCTCTGATGGATCTGACAGCCCTTTCAAAATCCAACTGAAAAGATCAAAAGCAGACAGAGCTAAGAGTTTTAAGGTGGCCTATATTATTTTGGAGAATGAAATGTTTTCTCTTTAAGCACTTTCCAATAAGAAAGGCTATCCAAAGTTCTTTTTGACACCCATGAGTAGACTAGAGACAGGTGTCCCTTTGTCATGGAACCTGAGACTTTCCAAAGATGAGACACTCAGAACCGGTTCAGGATCTTGATACTGTGTGTCCCCAGCACCTAATAGTGTCCCGTACCCAGGAACTGTCCTACATGTTTGTGGAATTCCACTGCAGGCCCTGGACTTGGACACGGGAAACCCAGGCACCAGGACTAGAGGTGCCACTAATTTCTTCACTTCTACCTCAGAGTTGCTTTCAGTTCTGACAATCTTCTTTTTGTGAAGAAAGGGACTGGACTTTCCAGTTTTGAAGAATGAGCATTTGTCAAAGAAAACCCCTAGACCCAGAATATTGCCTGTTCACACCAGCCAACAGCAAGTGTTTTTCATGGCAGCCTGTTTCAAAGGTGGGAAACGCCTTCATAATAAATTTAGTTTTGTCTCATCTGGATTGTGTCCAGTATAAAAATCTGGACAAATATCGTAAACCAAAGAAAGTTTGCACACTTCTAAGACCAGTAGCAATTAATTACTTTAAATAGAAACCCTGTCACTTACAAGCAACATAAATATTTGTATTTTGAACCTCTAAGTAGTAGTTAGGTTGACCATTCTGGCCTTAAGAGATTTAAAAAAAAAAAAAAAGCAGTTAGTCATATTTTAACAGGGAATACATTTATAAAGAAAGAGAGGGTCAGGTCATGGAGTAAGAAAACATGAACCTAAAGACAGACAGACCTGAGTTCAAATCCCAGTGACCACCTGACTCATGTGGGAACCCTGGCCACAGCTCTTGGGGAAGTTCAGATACATTAATTCCTAATTGGACTCTCCATTTGAAATCAGAAGCCCCATGCCTTCCATCTGTATTTCTAACATCTGTCCGTATTGGTACCCTTTGCCAGCTTTGCCCTTTGGATGAGCTGCTTAAACTTTCCGAACCTCAGTCTGTCATTTGTAAAATGAGCAGGGCAGTAGAGTCTGTGCTGTAGGTAAGTTGTCGAAAGTACTGTCGTGGAGTTCTACTAGCTGCCTGATTGAAGCAGTGCGTCCGCATCTGGATTCTGCACTCACTCTTATTCTGTGGCTAGGTGTTTGTTTAATTATTACCCTCACAGATCCTGGACTCTGCTTATTTTAAGGTAACTACAGATCAGGTGAAGTAGAAAGCCGGGCAGCTTTGGGAAAGTCAGTCGAAGGCTTTGGTCTATAGGAGCCTGGGCAGCCTTTCCTTGATGCTCTGAGTTGGGTCCTGCAAAGTGTGGAGATTTCTTATTCACTTTCCTACCCCCACTCTTTCCCTGACACACGCCATGGCTTTCTAAAAAGCACTTTGAGAGTGGGAGGCTGTGTTTAATTTTGTGCAAACGTGAAGCTGGGGCTGAAGGGAGCAGGGTTCTGGGGCTGGGTCACTTTGGTAACACTTCCCACATGACTTTATCAATGGGTGGGCCGCAAAAACTTACCCTGTGTTTTTTTTACACCCCACCCCACAAACCACCCAACCTG
Source organism: Enhydra lutris kenyoni (assembly GCF_002288905.1). Classification (NCBI taxonomy): domain Eukaryota; kingdom Metazoa; phylum Chordata; class Mammalia; order Carnivora; family Mustelidae; genus Enhydra; species Enhydra lutris. Next base: position 25,429,119 of record NW_019154093.1, on the reverse strand, counting down.
CTCAAGTGTTAGTTTTTCAAAGCCCAAGAAGTTTCAAAGGCCTGAACCCAACACAGGGGCCTTTCTTCATGCTTTGATTTTCTGCCCATTAAGTGTTTGTCAGTGAGTTCGTATTTCGCCTCCTCTGCAACCTACACATCCCAAGAGGTCCCTCGAGGTATAGGAAGTTAATTGATCCTTGATTAAAAGAAGGAGAAGTGCTTTGAGTTGGGGTCTAGAATCACCAGATGGTATGTACACGCACACAAACACATACGCAGAGTTTGGTTTTGCTTTGCAGAAAGCTTGTAATTAGCTTTCATTATAGATAAATCTCAAGTCCAGGATATTGGCTTCAGAGTGTTGGTTAAATCAGATACTGAGCCCATGCGCGGTATGTGGTAAATATTCAGTGAATAATCACCTGTGCTATTGCCTTGACTCCTCCATGGAAAACATCTTTTTCTTCAAAGGCCATGAAATTTGCTGAGCTGTAGCTAATTTATCAATACTCACAGGGGCTTCCTTCTCTGTTTAAAACTCGCTGACTTTAGAAAGCACCCAGAAGTCCTAGTATCTCTGTTAAGTCAACTTTAATCCCTTTGAATCTTGGGGTGACTGAATGCATTCGTTGTTATGAGTTTTCTCCCATCAGCCCTTGGGCGGCTTGAAGGTTGGGACTTTCCTTAGCACAGTGGCGGGGTCAGTGCTGAGAACATAATAGGCATCCAGGTTCTTCAAACGACAGACATTCATGTGGGGTTCCTCAGCCCAGTTTGGGCACATAGCTGTTTAGTTAGTAAATGTTGGCTTCTATCATTGTGTCTGTGCTAGCTTTCCCTTTCTTCCTTTCGTTGTCTACTGGTGTGTCTCTTCCCCGCTCTGTAGCCAGATTTAAAATCATATTCTCGTAACAGCCATATGTTTGGGTAACTGCCTTATTGAAATCACTAAACTACATTGAGTTTCTTGAGTGTACTTAGTCCCTGGATCTGAAAATCCTCCCATTCACATAAGGGTTCCCTCAAGCCTTCCATCCTCTGTCGGCCATCTTTGGTGTTCCTGGTAGGGCAGTCTTTTGGGCCCTACATGTACTCTGTACATACATCAGTCTTCACATTTCGAAATATCTTAGTGCACTTGTTTTTGTAATTTTCTTAAAATACCATGAGCCTCTCGAGGGCAGGTTCTATGAGATTCACCTCTAGATCCCCAGGCACTAGCACTGGGAATTTTCTTGAAATGAAGGGATCGGGGACTATAGTAGTTGGCAGTAAAGATGGTGCCAATGTTGGAAATGGAGATCCTGCTGTCGAAAAGAATAGCCTTCTCCCTGTGTCCTGGAGAGACAAGGCATGGTGTTATGTTTCTTGAGGACTAGCTGCCCGGTTGAGAAAATGTTTATGCTTTTCCCATCAAATGAAGGCAATCTGAGGTTACTCTTTTCTGGAGCAAAGTCAAGGCTTGACTGGCACCCCCCCCCCCACAACACCGCCAGTCATACCACAAGTTTGTAGGGAAGACAGAAAAAGCCATTGGGTTTTCTAAATGCTATCTCCATGCCTTTCAAGAAAATAAACAGAACCCACTCAGATCCAGCTTCTTGTCTGTCTGTGGTCCTCATCCATATAATCAGAACCGGAAACTCCCCAAGCCTCAGGCAAAGGAGGAAGAGAAAGGATTTGGATTGCTCCCAGGCTAAGAGAAGCCAAAGGAACAGAGTAAACAGATTTTCTTCACTAGCCCTCTCTGTGGAATTGCCCCCCTACTTTGTCATTTTAACATCTGAGTGTCCATAGTGTGTGCCCCGATGTCGTGCTGACTTACCCAGTGCTGTTGCTCGGTTTCTTTTCACTAAAGCCACTTCCTGTGCTGATTTCCTTCCATTCCGTCTTCCCCTGCTAGATGGTAAGCTCCCTGAGGACAGGGTTTATGCCATCTCCATATTCGTTGTACTTTGGGTACACAGTGAAGACGGAATAAATGTCTGCTGAATGAATGAATGGATCCGTGTGCTGGCATATTCTGTCATCCCTGCCATCCCCACACTAGATCTCGTTCTTCCCATTGCACAGATGAGAAGGGCGTCGGGAAAGATGGGAAATAACTCGCTTAAGTAGCAGGGAGCCGAGTTGAGATCATTAACCCAGTTCTGTCTAACTCCACAGCTCTTTTATATGTGTTTTATTGTCCTTAGAAACATATGTTTTACAGGCCTATCATGTGAACACTATTAAAAATAGAAGCTGGGCTTGAGAGCATAGCACAAACGTAAGGCACTCGGGGGTCTGCTCCCTTCCTGAGTTTATTAGCAACGCATTGGCTCCCAGGCACCACGGAGGCTGCGGCCAGGCTCAGACGCGGAGCTCAACGTTTTATCATGACGTGTGGAACTTTAAAAGCGGACTATTAATATCATACTGCTGGCCTCTCGGCTACTTTTCATGGCCAACTTGGCCACAGTTCAAAACGTGGAATAGTAGAATGAAGATGGTTCGGGCCTATGTGATATTTTTTTTTCCCTCTCAGCCCTTCTACCTGCAAAGACCAGCTGCATACTCTTGTCAATTTCTGTGCCACAGCGTTTCCCAGCTGCCTCTCCTTGCCCACTTCCCTCCTTTGCAGAGACAGTCTCAAGAGCTAATGGTTACTGGCTTCCAGGGCCCCTCTGTGTTTACTTTGAGAAGGTCAGGCACAATGCTGTGGTGTGTCGCTGTTTCTTTCTTTTCAAAGCACCGGTATGAATTTGATAAAGTAAATTGTTGTTCTAGCAGGAAGCAGTTAGGGGTCACAAAATAAATAGCCGTAGAATTCAAATAAATCCGAAGAATAAAACCAAATAAATCCATGTGTGTATGCACAGTGATACATAAATACACTTTTTAGAAAGTGAGCATTTTTATCGCTGCTGGGCTGGACCAAAGTAATTGAAAAATTGTGGAGTTCATGGTACATTTCTTTTTTTTTTTTTTTAAAGAGGCGTTCTGGGGCTGCGAGCAACGTGACGTGAATTTAATTCCTTTTTGAGAAACATGGAAATGGAATTTTATCTTTTCAACAACCGCTTATCTTGGGATTTTTCAGCTAATGAAATTCACAGTTGGATGAAACCAATTTGCAAAGTTAAATTGGGGGATCCGGGCATTTGGGGGTAGACTAAGAGACTCTGAATGAGCTAAATATTCTTCGTCTCTGTTCTCTTCACTTGAAAATGAACGATGTGTGCTTAAATAATTTAACTTGACTTCTTCAGATTGTTGGAAGATTCAGTGCAAATATGGGTATAAAATGCCTTCCACATTGCTGGTGTTGCTGTTCCGTCAGTGCTGGCTATTAAGATACTTTTCTTGGTCTTCCTCAGTCCTCTAACATTTAGCGGCTCACCTTTGACTTTGTGAAGTAGCATGGCGGCTTGGTGTTGAACTTGGGTGGTAGGGGAAGAAGAGGTTTTCTAGTCGGAGAGAAGAGTATGAACAAAAACACAGTCTCTGTGTACTGTCTCCTTGGAGACCATGTCCAGGAATGCAGCCGACCGTGAGGCAAGAGAGAGGAGGTCCAGGTCACAGGGAACCCCCTGAGGTCATACTTAGGGACTTTATCTCGTCCTGTGCAATGGAGAGCCATCAAAGAGACTTAAGCAAGGCACTGATGTGCTTGTGGTCAGGAAGTGAACTGGTAGGTACATGTGACAGTCAGTGAAAACCAGGAGAGGGATGTGGAGGACATTGCAGTGAGCAGGCAAGAGATACTGTAGGCCTTCGCTTTTTGCTTCAGAGTTATGAAGAGCTTTTCCTGGCAGGTGATGGAATCCATTTGCCATGACCTTTAAGAGAATGGCATCTAAGCTAACACTGATAAACCCGCAGCAGCTGCCAGGGCGGCCTGGTGCTCCCGGATGCCCTTGGGCTCTGCTCCAGGGCTGTGGGCAGCAGGGCCCCACTCAGCTCACTTAGTCTTCTTAGTGACTCTTCAGTGGAAGAAAGAGGTTGAAAAGGGCCCCACTGAGCAGCTACTAAGTGCCAGGCACCATGCTAGGAGTTCTGAGGGCTTCATTCTCTTTGAGTCCCCACAACTCATTTGCAAGGAAACTGAGGCTCAGGAAAATGGAATTAGAACCAAAGGTCACATTGCTAGGAAGTGATGGATCTGAGATTCAAATTCAGGTTCTGTTACTCCAAGGCCTTCCCTGCTCCAAGCAGCAGAGCCCCGGGAGGAGCTTCTCCAAGAGGGTATGGTGACGACTAACACTCTTGACGAATGAGATGTCATTAGACTTGAGGCTCCATTGGTCAACATTACAAACTGGGCTTAAATTTTAGGAGGGTACTGTGGCACAGGGGGAAAGCTCCTGCCCTGGCTCTTCCACTGCCTCCCATAGTACCCCTGGATGCTCCTCTTGGGGCTGACCAGGAAGGAAAGTGCGTGCATGTACTGAACGCTCTCTGTGGCCCATACATATCGCTACAAATGCAAGGAATTACTGTCACTGTCAATGTTCTTATTTGGGGTGGTCTTTGCTGTCGGTCAGTGTTTCTTTGGCCTCCTTTCATTGATGTTTTCCCTTTCCCTCTCTCTCTCTTTTTTTTCTTCTGGTCCATATGGTGGTTCCATCTTGAGCAGCTGGCCTGCCCTTCCTCATCATTGAGACAAGCACCATCAAACCTTACCACCGAGGGTTTTACTGCAATGATGAGAGCATCAAGTATCCTCTGAAAACCGGTGAGACGATAAACGATGCCGTGCTCTGCGCTGTGGGGATCGTCATTGCCATCCTTGCGGTAAGCATCCGGGCCACTGTGCTCAAACCCACTCACTGCCCCTGGATCCTGTTTCAGAAAATCCAAGCCAGCGCAGTTGGCAGATCAAGTAGAATTTCATGTTATTAATATTGTTTATTTACATTATTACTATTACTTAAAGTATTTTCAGGGGCACCTGGGTAGCTCAGTTGGTTAAGCAGATGCCTTTGGGTCAGGTCATGATTCCAGGGTCCTGGGATCAAGTCCCACATTGGGCTCCTTGCAGGACTGCCCCTCTCCCAACTTGTGCTCTCTCTATCTCTAAAAAATAAAAGAAATCTTTTAAGAAAAGTATTTTCAAATACTAAATATATATGAATACACGAATATACCAGACGTATAATTTCTATGTGCATGTATATACTAAAAGTATCATGAAAGCACACAAAGCCCCCCGCCCTAAAATACTTTGCCTGCATGATCCTCACAACCATCTGGTGAAGTCTAGATACTGTTCTTTTTTTTTTTTTTTTTTTTAAGACTTTATTTATTTATTTGACAGACAGAGATCACAAGTAGGCAGAGAGGCAGGCAGAGAGAGGTGGGGGAAGCAGGCTCCCTGCTGAACAGAGAGCCAGATGTGGGGCTCGATCCCGGGACCCTGGGATCATGACCCGAGTTGAAGGCAGAGCCTTTAACCCACTGAGCCACCCAGGCGCCCCTCTAGATTCTGTTCTTATCTTTCTTCTACAAATTAAAATACTGAGGTCTGCAAGAGTAAAAATAATTTGCCCAAGTTCACTTGGAGTCGCAGAGTTAGGAATTGAACCCAGCTGCCCCTTAGCCCAGAGTCTGAGCTCTGAGCCATAACACTGAGCCCCAGAGAGAGGGGGATGCCATCAGATGTCACAGGCATTTTCTGGGCTCTGTTCACACCATGGCTGTGCTGCTGTAACAGTGGTCATGCCACTGATGTTCTCTGGCATATCATTCACTTCTCACACCCAGGGATGGTGGTGGAAAAGTGAAGATAAAATGGTACTTGGAATTGAGAGACCGAGGTTCTAGACCTGGCATTCTGCTAACAAGCCATACATCCTTAAAACCAGAGATGACCATCTTGCTTCACAGTATTATGATGAACAGTAAAAGAGGTCATGAATACTGAAATAGTTTGCAAACTCCCAATTGCAGAATAGGTTACTCAGGTGCAAGCATAAACATACAGGTCTTCCCTTAAAGGATGAAGTCCTCATTGAGGATGCAAAAATGAGCCACGGACTTTGGAACCAAGTCTAAAATTATTTAGAGCAACAGTCGCATCATGGAAATTGGGGTATGGCCTGACTTGGAAGGTCACCACCCTGTTTTAGACGTGTCCATTTAGGGCAGGGGTGAGGAGCGTAACTGATGGTAATCTGTCTCGGAATTTATGAGTCCTGCATTTTCACAACTGTCCATGACCCACCTCCAGAATTTTCTGCTGATCTCTGCCCTTGAACCCCAGCCACGTGGGCATAAGGGACAAGCGTCATGTCCACCAAGGTCATAAATTCTTCCTCTCAGTTCCTTGAGTCATGTTTATATTAGCCAGAACTTGGAAGCTTATCTTTGGCCTGTATTAGAAGCCAAGAAGGAAGGAAGCTAAAGTTAAGACTATTCTACATGAATTAAGTGCTAATATCCCCATTATACAAATGGAAAACTGGAAGCTCAGAGGGGTTAAATGATATGCTCATTGTCTATAGCAAATAAAATTGGGGGCTCAAGCCTATCCCTAGCTTTTTTCAACTCTGTTTCCATTTTGGAGACTTGACTTCACATTGTGAGTGGCTCTCCTTTCCAAATTAATTGCCCAAGGGATAGGCAGTTGGCTACTCTTGCCTGTTCTGGATCACATGCTGCTGATGGTACTGAACCACATTTCATGAAGTTTTTCTTTTGACTTCCCCACTCTGGGGGTTGGTTGTAAACTTTGAGACCCCTCTTTGTTTTTTAATAACATCGTAAACCAGGCACACAATCAACAGTTTGAAATTGGGAAAGGGGGATGGGGACTAGTAGAATTCTTTCCAACCTTTAAAATAAAAACAGTCCATTTGGCAACTCTAGAAGTTTCTTAAAGGTGGACTGAGGATCTTTGTGTTCAGAAACTGAGAGATACAAGATCTAATTTTACTGTTGCTCCCAACTGACAGTATGCGGTTGAGTTGCATGGCTTTCGTGGAAGAGAAGTTTGTCACGGCAGGCAAATAATTGTATGGTATCTTGTACTAAGGTTTGAACAGGTGTTTTTGACACTTGGAGGATTAGTTAACTGAGTGCTTCTAGAAAGCTGACTATAACCCAGGAGTGGTTAAGATAAGAGTAGCACGGGGACAGGGGTGTCATGAGCCCTTTGCTCTCTCTGCATGCAGTTAACATGGGCTTGCCTGGTGGGGCAGCTCCTGGGCCCAGTGCAGTGGACAGCAGCTCCCTTCAGAGGCTGTGGCACCCACTTCCATGTGAACCTGGTGAACCACCATTCTCTCCAGCCCTCATTTTCCTCATCTGTATTGAGTTTACTCATGGGAATGGCTGTGAGACTCAAACGCCATTATTCGTGGGAACGGACCTTGTAGTGCTGGGTTAGATGGACACGGTGCTAAATACGCTTCTCGAAGGGCTGGGCTTCTCGCCTGGGCTTCCTTCCTTAAGCAAAACTCCTGCTCAGCAGTCCTTTCCCCGCTGTTGGCCAAGACCAGCCCCTTCTTCCTCTTGAAAGGCCAGCATTTCTGAGAAAGATCTGCTTTAAGGAGTTTAGTTTGGCTTGCTTTTCTCCTCATGTCATGTTGGTGTTTTAATTAAAGTGCTCCTTGACCTCTCAGGTTTCCTTGAAACAGGCAGTCACGTGCTGTGGCCTTGGATCTAGGATGAGCAAGGGCATTGCTTCCTTATCCCGTAGGATGTCAGCAAAATAGGCTTGGACAGTGCTTTCCTATAGTTCCAAAGGGGTGAGGGGGTGGGGGAGGGAAGCAGGCAAGAAAATACCACAATAATTGGTGTCCTTTGTTAGGCGCTATTATGTGTCCTAGAAACCTATGAACCATGTTTAAGCATTTCACCCTTGCAGAAGCCCCAGTAGCTAGGTAATCTTCAAGGTTTCCCTTAGCCTAGGGGTTAAAGGTATGAGCATATCTGAACTCCTGCTGTGGAATGTGTAGCAAGTGAATTAACCCCTTTGAGCTTTAGTAGGCTCATCTGTGAAATGGAGATGATGTATGTAAAGTAATTCTGTGCTTGGCATCTATAGTATACTCAATAAATGTTAACTGTTCTATTGGCAAATGAGTAAACAGTCAAAAAGTGGTGAAGTGACTTGGCCAAGACCTCATGTCTAATAAAAACAGAGTCAGGAAAGGAGCTCCAGCCTTGGGAGCCATCCTGTGTCCCACTCTTGTAGTTAATTCACTAAAACCCAGATCTCTTGACTCCCTCCAGTGCTCTTTGCAAGAGGGCTTGACCTCCAGATCCAGCTACGTCCGCTTTTCAGTCGGAGGCGCATGTGAGTTCTGGGCGCATCATGAGGTCTGCTTACCTACTTACCTGCCATTAAGTACTTGAGTCCTCGTGGAAACAAGCAGAAGCAGAGACCTCAGAGGGAAAATGAGTAATTTACTTTAGTATGCTCAATTCTGGAAAACCTATATACGGCCTAAATTCAACAACAACAACAACACATTTTCCACTTTCCCATTACGACTGGCCCTAGAGCCTGGCTGGCTCCATCCCGGATCTGCTTCTGATCAGAGGGCGTGAATGACAGTCAGGGAGGGAGAGGGGGACCCAGGGCTGGAAATCTAATCATCCCACTTCTTGCTGGCCGGGCCTTCTCCTGCCGACCTCGAGTTTGTTTAAAACAACAAGAGAAGCCTTGGCTGATTTGGGTGCCCTCACTCCAGTGTGAGTGTCCCCACAGCAAAGGAGTGGGGGTCCAGTGTAAGACAGAGTGGGATGTGGACACGCAGGTCGTCAGCAATTATAGAGAAAGCAGACACCTTTCTATGGCAGGAGATATGGAAAAATCTAGTCGTTTTGACTGCTTTTTCAGATGCATCTCAGATTCTGGAATTATAGCATAATAGGAATTCTTTCCAAATCCACAAAGCAGTGGTTCCTATCCCTGCCTTGTAAAGGTTTAATGACTCTAGCAGCAGTGAGATTAGGAGCAAAACCAGTAAAGTATCACCCCCTACCTAGCCTCCTCTCAGTTTGCCTTACACTACACCGTGAAAGGCATTATGCGCGAAGATTTTAATACGGAAAAACTGCTCAGGATTCATTTCAAATAAACATGGGCTCTGTGCTTGCCTTGGTCAGACCCTGAAAGTGGTTTATATAGATTCTTAATATCTAGGAGTTGAAGCGTGGATGAGTCGTGGGTGCAGCCCCTCCTCCCTCTGGCCATATGAATTCTATTCCTCCTCAGAGATCCTGTTGAATGTGACTTCTGTAATAATATTGCTCACTAGAGAAATAGCTCAGACTTGGGCATCATCTGGTTTAGGTTCCCATCCTAACTTTTGTGCTTGTTCATTATCAGACCCCTTTGGGAAAGAACTATACCTTCCTTTTCTGTGGATTGGTGACAGTGGTTCTCCAACTCCATAGGGTTTTTCTGGAGGTCACATCAAGTGCCATTATGCATGCTGTCAGCGAGAATCATCCCTTTCATTTCCGTAGCATCCTGCAGTTAACAAAGTGCACATTTTGGGCACATTCCCTGATTTGCACCTGGTGGTGATCCTGGGAGGTGGACTGTGACAGCCAAGGCAACTGGGGATCAAGGATATTAAGTGACTTTCCCATAACTAATTAGTGGCAGGGCCAGACCGGGGGTCCTCTGATTCAAAAGCAAGGCTTTTTTTTCCTTCTTTTTTTTTTCCTCCCTAAATAATGGCCCCACTGCTGCCTGGTAAAGCCTGCCTGCCTGCCTTCCACAATTACTTCTCAAGCACCCCGAGGTAGCAGATGCTAGGGACCTGGTGGTGCACCTCTGCCCTAGTTGCATCTCAAGTAAATAGTACCTTCCATACTTCTGGCCTGGTCATGTGCTCTGTGTTCAGGTCTTGTCTCCCCAGCTAGATAATAGGTTCCTAGAAGGCCGAGACCAGGCTTTCCCTCTTGCCCGTGGTAGGAACTAAATCCACCCCAGGCAGACATCTCTCTCTCCAGGAAACATTCCTTGGTTGCCTCCTCCCCCACCTTCCAAAGGTCCCAGGCCAAAGTCTGGGCCAGCCTCGGACTTTGCAGTCACTGGGTGGAACTGTCCTGTGTGTTTACTTGTTTATTCTTCTGTTACTCTGCAAGCCACAGCAGGCAGGGACAGGGACTGGTCTGGTCTGGCTTTGAATTGCTCATGCAAGGCACAGACTGTGGTGCTTAAATCACAAGCGATACATTTTGGGCAGAAAATTTAAAAAAAAAAAAAAAAATTGGGCCAGGAGATGTCAAAGGACCTGTGCAGCAGGGAAAAGTATCCCATCTTCTTCCCTCAAATCTTAAATATGGTCCAGGATGCACATGGGAACATGCTCTGTAGGATGTGCAGATTTCTCGCTGTTACTCTGCAAGCCACAGCAGGCAGGGACAGGGACTGGTCTGGTCTGGCTTTGAATTGCTCATGCAAGGCACAGACTGTGGTGCTTAAATCACAAGCGATACATTTTGGGCAGAAAATTTAAAAAAAAAAAAAAAATTGGGCCAGGAGATGTCAAAGGACCTGTGCAGCAGGGAAAAGTATCCCATCTTCTTCCCTCAAATCTTAAATATGGTCCAGGATGCACATGGGAACATGCTCTGTAGGATGTGCAGATTTCTCGCTGGAGAGACAAGAAGAAGAGCTTAATACCTCCAAGACTTGTTTATTCAGGATCGGGCTTCAGTGTGCCTACATCTGGATTTCATTACTTCCTCCCCATGCCCCCAGCCCCCTTTATCTGAGAGAGCACTGCCAAGAAAACAAGGTTCCCCAAGATTGCCTCCTCATTAAAGGTTAGGCGCGTTTTCAACTCTGAAAACAGTGAAGCCGGGCTGGCCCAGCAGTGCCTTGGTAGGAGACCCGGTCCCCTGGTTTACAGTCCACGACATCTGTGCAATTACCAGGACCACCCACGGAGAGTGGCCCCATGAATCCTTCCACTGTGCGGGTCCTTGATCAGATGGCTACAGAGTTCTTCTGAGACCTTCTTATCCCTGAGGGGATGGTGGGAGGGGGCATCTATTTGCCATTTAACAAACACAGACGTTGGGATTAGGATTTAGTTTGTACACACACACACACACACACACACACACACACATACACACCTCTCCAGCCCCTGGAAGACGTGAGAGCTCCAGCAGTTCTCCCTAAGGTCTGTGTAGTTCTTAGGGGTTAATGACTACGTGGAAAATGTATCCAGCATGAAAGTGGTTTTTAATTTATCCATTTCAATTTTTTATTTTTTTTATTAATATATAATGTATTATTAGCCCCAGGGGTACAGGTCTGTGAATCACCAGGTTTACACGCTTCACAACACTCACCATAGCACATACCTTCCCCACAGTCCATAACCCAACCACCCTCTCCCTACCCGCCGCCTGACCCCACCACAACCCTCAGTTTGTTTTGTGAAATTAAGAGTCTCTTATGGTTTGTGTCCCTCCTGACCCCATCTTGTTTCATTTATTCCTTTCCTACCCCCCAAACCCCCCACGTTGCCTCTCAACTTCCTCATATCAGGGAGATCATATGATAATTGTCTTTCTCTGATTGACTTATTTCACTAAGCGTAATACCCTCTAGTTCCATCCATCTCGTCACAGATGGCAAGATTTCATGTCTTTTGATGGCTGCATAGTATTCCATTGTATATATACCACATCTTCTTTATCCATTCATTTGTTGATGGACATCTAGGTTCTTTCCATAGTTTGGCTACTGTGGACATTGCTGCAATAAACATTTGGGTGCACATGCCCCTTTGGATCACTACATTTGTATCTTTAGGGTATAATTTATCCATTTTAAGTGATAATGCTCTGGAGGCTAAGAAATCCATTCTGTGAGTCTGTGCATTAGGGCATGGGGTGGGAAATCTGATACCGTTTATAAGCGATCTAATGTTGGGGCGGAGGGGGGTAGACTAAGGCCTTATCTTAAATCCTCTTCAACAGTTAGGTGACATAGGTATTATTTACCCCTTTTTACAAATAAGGCAGGATAGGAGGCTTCCGAGGTAGAGGCCACTAGTGCAAGGTTACTCTCAGTTTAGTGAATGAGGGAGCAGAAATTAAAACCCCAATCTCTCTTGGCTTCAAAGCCCAGTGCTTGGACTGACATTTATTGAAGACCTGCTCTGTGCTAGGTACTATGCAGAGTGCTCTTTATTTCATGAGCTATAAAACTGTGTCATTTCTGGGCTTGCTTGGAGAGTTCAGTGTATGGAGGAGGTCTACATGACCACTGCGCAGATGATCGCCTAAGATCCTAAGACCAACGATGTGCAGTAGTATTTTGTATGAAGTGGCTTTGCAGAAGGCAGTGGCCGGCTGTAGGTGGATGCTTGGTGAGATTGCCCTTAGAGCAAGGAAGCATTGTGGTAGACACCTTGGCCTACAGCTGGTATTAAGACGCAGATATGAAACTAGGAGCTGGTGGTCTAAAGGGGAAGCCAGGCAAGGAGAAGACTGACTGCACTATTATTCTCAGGAAGACTGAGGAGTTGATCAGAGAACATGAGGAGAGCCAGAGTACTCTCTGCTGGTGGTGGGCCCCAGAGCCGAGAGCTTCAAGGACAAAGGAGACCAAAGGCAGTAGATGGTGTGAGGTATAAATAAAGTGTTGCTATGGGAATTCAGAGGAAGATGACTGAAGGTTATTTTCATTGCTGAAGACTTCATCATCATTGCCACCATCATCATCCATTGAGCACTAGTCCCACTTAATTATCACAATGACCCTGGAGCTCTTGGTACTGGTGTCATCCCCTTTTTACACGTAAGGGAACAAGAGTTACAGTGCTCAATCATCCAAGACCTTGAAGTTAAAAGCCAGAACTCTAACCCCATCTGTGAGTTGACACTAGAGGTCTACTTTGAAGGGCAGGTGGGACTTTCATCAGAGACGCTTCCAGGCTTCCAGGCAGAAGGGATTGCTTCAGGGATGAGAAGCTGAAACAATGGAGTATTTTCAGGAACTGTAAAGCAGACCTGTTCAGTTGGAAAAATAGAGTATCTGGGAGTAAGTAGATAGAGATAAAAGATAAAGAGAGCACAGCAAGATGGTGAAATGCCTTGAATGTCAAGGAGATTTTTACCCGAATTAATGGGCTGGAGACTGATGGAAGTATTTGAAGCTAGCTTCGTCAGTTTTGCAGCTAAGGTGAGGATGAGACCTGAACCACAGTGGGGGTGATGCAAGGGGAGGAGAGAGGAGATGGACGGGAGGCAGCTTGCAAAAGCAGGGTGACCACGTGTGGATGGCAGAGGGATAAGGAGGCCTACAGGGTCATGTCTTTGCAGTTGTATGGCGGTAACTCGAACAGAGATGAAGGGAAGAGCCGTGGGGTTTGGGACAGAAGTTGAAATGAGCGTGATGTGAGACTGGGTTGGGTTGACATCCTAATGTCATCCGTGATGCCAGTTGGGAGATTTGGCAGAAGATCGGAAGAGGGCTGACTGGAATAAGGGGTAAACTGAAACGAGAGAGAGAGAGAGAGATGCCCTTTGGGTGGTCATCTTCCCAGAGGTAATAATTCAAACTGCTGAAGCAGCAGAGATCACAGCAGAAAGGCAAGGAGAAAGGTATTTGAGAAATAGGAAGAAAAGCACTGTGGTGCGTTATTCAGGAAGCTTAGGGAATTCGGTGTCAAAACAGAGTAAGAGATGGGCCCTGGGAGGTGGTACAGAAAACCCATCCTGAAGCTCCTTGCACAGATAGGCAGGCCTAGTCATGTAGGAGACCCGTGCTCTAAGTCCTGACCTTTGGGAAAATAATGATGCTTCATCCTTCAGAATGCCTTCTTCATAAAGTGGGCTTTGGGCAGCCACCACTGATTTCGGCCATCACTAGCTTCTGGGCCTCTCTCTGGCCTCTTTGCTGTCTATATGCTGGATTTTGGAGTTTTGACTTACCCACAGGGCCCAGAAACTCCACTGGTGACCTTGCATAGAGCTCTGTCCTCCTTGCCTTTCCCAGTCTGCAGGGCACTGATCTCTTGCCAAAACGCTGAAGACGATCAAGCAGGAGAAGAAGCGAGGATGAAATTTCTCATCAGTTCTTTCTAGTCACGAAAGGTGCTGCATCTTGTTGTACGAGATGGAGCATTCAGCTTCAGAGAAAATACAGCTGCCGTCCCCATCTGTAGCAGCAGGACCCAAATACGTTTCCCTTTCTCTTGGGACTGAGAGCCCAGTGTTTGTTGAATGAATGATTCTGTTCTGCACAGAAAGAAGTTCATTCGTGCACACAACCAAGATGTGAAAGAACAGCTTGGCACACTGTGGCTCACAGGGGCTGAGGTGTGCAAGTGCCTGACGAGTAAGTGACCTCACCACATGCTCCAGGAGCATCCGTCTCCCCAGAGACTCAGATCATGCTGCCTGCTAGGACTTCACACAGAAAGCCGGCTTCGTGCCATGGGACAGGGCACAGGAACTGGAGTGGGATCCATGTTGCGGTAACAGCCCTGCTATCGCCGAATTTCTGACCAAGCCTGATTCGCTGGCCTCTCTGGTCTCCCCTATACTCACTTTTAAAGTGGTGACAAGAATTGAGTAATTCCTAGGGTGTTGTGAGAAGCAGATAATGCAGCAGATGTGAAAATGCTTTGTAAGTTGTAAAATGCTATGCAAATATTATTATTCAAGCAGATCAGAAAATAGGGATGTTTGTCCTTCAGAAGTCTCTCGAAGATGGATTGTTGGGACACTGTCCACAAGTCTTAACTTTTCTTGGGATCATTTATAGAGAGGAATGTGACAAGTGACCTAAATGTTACTGTAAGCCCGCCCTTGCTGCCTGGGGTTTAGGCTTCTCTTCTGCTTAGTTCCCCTGAGAAAGACATCCTATAGACACAGTGGTCAAAACCAACGTATCAGTACACGTATCTTCTGGTTCTACTCTGGATGGGTGGTACTTCCAAACTCTTCGATTTGGAATGTTCATTTCTAAGGAGCTTTTGGAAGGAGCTTAGAAAAGATATTTTCTACAAGTATGTGTTGATTTTTTATTTTCTCTTCTCTGAGGGAAAGAGAAAAAAAAATTAACTTTTGGAGGGGTCTTCTGCTGGGGGCCAGCCATTTGGCATATCACCTGCTTGCATCCCTTGGCAATCCCACCAGGTGGATGATTTTTATCTTACTTTTATCGATGAGGAGACCTAAGCCCAGAGAGGTGAAGGCACTTGCCTAAGGTAAGAAATGGGCTTCAGACTAAGGATTTTCTGGCTCCAAAGTCAGTGCCTCTTTGACTACCGCATGCTCTTTCTTTTCCAAAAAGTTAATGTTCTCCAAATTTCCTCTCTGGAACACTTTGATACTTGTGAACATGTGGGCCATCAAGCTCTTTGACACCAGAGAGGATAGGCAGAGAGGCATGCTCTTGGAGCTGGGGACAAACCGTTACCGTTGTCAGGCGAGTTAAGATCCCTTTCTGTCCCCTCGTAGCTTAATTGCAGTGCTTTCCCACTTTATTAGTTTCCAGATTCTGTGCCAAGTGCTTTAAAAGGCAGGTAGGGGAGAACTCTCCTCTGCTGCGTGGCAACTTGCCATCCCCCTGAATCTGTTGCTTGCTCTTTCAGAAAGGGATCAACATTGAAGGCATTCTTCTGGGCAGTGAAATTTACATATCACAACTTTGCTGACTGAAGCAGAAATGTGGGCTCCAGGGGTTGGAGTCCTGGGTGGGGCCCTAGCCTTCATAGGGGGAGGGAAGAGCTGATTTTATGACCCAGGAATAAAAACATTGTGAGGGATGAATAAGGTCCGAAAGCAGTCAATCTGGAACTCCAACATTAGGTGTGTAACGTGTCAGAGAACAATTTAAGCTTTTGCCTCTTCTGCAGAGGTGAGGTTTTTGCCTGACTCTCTCAGCCCAAATCTCATTCAATAGTCTTTTAAGGGTTAGGATTACAAGAAGCCAAGTCCGGCTGGTTCATAATGATGATTTATGGCTGTGTTGTCGACTCCCCGACCCTTCTGTACAAGGGGATAGAGAAAATACATAATTTGTTGCTCATTAACTGCGAGATCTGTCAGAGCTGCCCTAGAAGGCCATGTGGTCCTGGAGTCATGTGTCTGCTAAATGGCTTCAGCCCGTTCCTGTCCTTGAAAATACGCCATTGCTGTTCTGCAGTGGAAATTGTTTTTAATAATGATAGAAGTACAGCTGATGCCCAGTTTACGATGGTTTGAATTATGACTTTACAATGGTGCACAAGCAATGCACAGTCAGTGGAAGCTGTACTTGATTTTTTTCTTTTCCATGGGCTAAGAATCTGTGGTACGGGTGCCTTCTTGTGAGGCTGGGCAGCAGCAGTGAGCCCCAGCTCGCAGCCAAGCCCTGCGATCACAAGCGTAAACAGCCTTTCTGTACCCATGCTGCCCTTCTCTTTTTCACTTTCAGTGCAGTACCCAATAAATTACACATGCTATTCTATACTTAATTGCAACACAGGCATTGTGGTAATTGATTATGCCCAACCGTAGGCTAATGTCAGTGTTCTGAGCATGTTTAAGGTTGGCTAGGCGAAACTATGATGTTCGGACGGTGTATTCAGTCCATCTTTGAGTTACGATATTTTCTACTTAGGATGAGTTTTATCAGGACGTAACACCATCATAAGTCGAGAAAGATCTGTAACAAAACATTATATCCATGTAGTCTGTTGTGAGTCTTTGAACTTAAGGGTCAGCATATCTGGGCTCCACTTTTGTTCTGTCACTAAGAAGCCTCAACTCCTTCAGCTAAGTGCCTGTCCCTCAGAGCCTTACCATCCTCAGCTGTACAGTGGGTGTAAATTCTTCACAGAGTCACAGATCAAATGAAACTGTAAAGTTCAAAAGAAATGTACAAGGGTACTGCTATTAATAGCTTAGTTATTAGGAATTTGAGATGCCACGAAACAGCTTCTTTACCCCTTTCTCCTCCCGTGAGAGGAGAAAGCATTTTAACTGGTGGTTTGCCATGTGCGAGCACCTGCCACTGAAACTGAAGTTTTAGAACGAAGGGATGTTAGAGCTGAAAGTAGCCCTTGAGCTGTAATCAAACCCTTTCTCCCTGAAGTGATGGAAGCAAAGAGGTGAATCGCCTGAGATTAATCAGTAAATTCACCTACGAGTTGTTGATTGGCAGGGAAAAGCCACATGTTCTTTTTCAGCATCAAATAGGAAGTCAGGCTCAAGCCAGATCAGTTTAGAGTTTCTTAATTTGTAGCCGTGACACATCAAGGAACTCAGGAATCATTCAAGGGCAGGGACTGTGCATAGGGCCTTGGTACTGCCCCGTGGCCATGGCATCGTCTCTGAGGAAGTACTTTCCTGTGCTGTTGCTTATTGCCTTTGCTTGGTTGGGAGGCTAGTGGTAGAGGTAGCACAGGAGAGTTGAAAGTAAATGTCATTGCAATTATGAAGGGATAAATTACGGAGTCTAGCGCCCTTATTTTGCAAATGCAGATACTGGCTTATCTCACGTTCACTCAGTGAGTAGGGACTTGAACCCTGGCCACTGCCTCCTAGTTGAGCGTTTGTCTCCTTGAGTCCAAAGTCATGTGAGCATGATTTATAAATAAAGAAGAAAGAGCATGATGGTAGCAGTGGACATCTGGAACTTGTTAGCCTGTAAGGTTACACAGGGTAAAAGTATAAACAGGTTCAAAGGGGAATTAGACCAGCAACGGTAGGAAAGATTGCTGGGTGGGGAGCTAGAACACCTGGGTCCAATCTTTCCTTGCTAGTTAATTTGGACCTCAGTTTCTTCCATGTATAATGGACCCTTTCATTTCTGACGTGTTGTGCTTCTCAGGTTTTAATCTCTGCAGCATGTTATCAAAGGCCTTTCAGTAATATTTAGAGGATATTTCCAGTTTTATAATAAAACAACTGTGAAGACTATGGTCCTTCTTCCTTTTATTCATTCATGCAACCAGTAGTCTCTGAGCACATCTGCGAGATCAGGTGCTCTCCCAGAGAATGGCTAAGCCAGTACTGTGTGCTAGACTGGCCTTTGACCATCTCCCTCTGAATCACACTCAGTGTGATCTGGGAACCAAAGCGTAGCACTTAGAAATAATCAAGTATTTATAAACACAGACTCGCTGTACAAACATTAGTAGTGCTGGTGGCTGTTCTCGCTCCCACACCTGCTGGCTCCTGGGCCCAGCTGGCATCTTCTTTCCACCTGGCCAATCCCTCCCACCCCCCACTAGACTTGGGAGCCCCTGAGAACTTGGATCAGACCCCATGCCTTGACCCCTTCCCCAGCTGTGAAACAATAACGGGAGACTTTGGAAAGGAGTGGCCGGATACGTCTGTCTATTACTTCCCTTGCGGTTGTGAACACACACTGGGCTTCCCTGAAAGAGCAAGCGTGGCTCATCACCCTGCCCCGCGAGAAGCTGTAAAAAGAGCAATGTGGGGTGTGATGAGTTGAGTGTTGCTGTCCCTGGACTGTGGTTGCGATCAGGAAGTGGCCGGGGCTGTGCTGTGGAGTTAAGACAAGAGCAGCAGGCTGTGTGGTTGGGCATGACCGAAGTGGGATGGTTCTCTGTTGTGTAGGCATCACGGGCGTTAGCCTTGCGGAGAATGAGCTGGAGCCCCATTCTTAATGTCACACCAGGCAGTGTGGGTCGAGCTGCCACTTCCCTTGTCTGAGCTTCAGCCATACCTGTCTCATGGCCATTGTCAGGATTTCATGAAATAAAGCATCTGGGAGCAATCCCTGGTGGAGACTGGGTCATCTGTGACTGGTGGCTCTTCTTTTCCCAGGCGTGAGAAGCCTCCCTGAAGTGTTAGGAGTAAACACGGTGTGATGGGGGGAAGGGTACGAAAGCCAAGACTCACTGGCTGTCCTGTAGAATTGAGGAGATGGAAGACAATGCCCATAGACTTGGAAATTTGCAAACACCAAAGTCATTGTATTAAAAGTTCCTTAGTTTGTAGGCCAGTGTTCTCATCACAGCATTCTTCTAAAAAGGAAAATGAAAGAATCACTTTCTATGACCCAGGTAATTTCCCATCCATGTTACCAGATTTAAGCCAACGACTCGGCAAGGGCATGCGGCCTCCTTTTATGGAGAAGGAAACCGAAGCTTGGAGAGGTTGTCATGACTGCGCAACACCAGGCCAGTGGCAGAGCTGGGACTCAAACCCAAACATGGTCTTGGGCATTCACCTTCCTATAGAAACTCCCACCGTGGCTCAGTGTTGACACAAGGCTGGTGATCCCTGACTCCGAAGCCCAGTATCCTGAGATTGGCTCAGATCCTTGGACGCCCTGGCCACGCTTAACCATGTCCTTGATTGTTCATCTAATTTTTTTTTTTCTATATTTGGGTCTTTGTCTTGTTGTTTAGTAAAAAAAAAAATACATATAACTATGATATATAATATATATATTTAATATTATATTTGTATATGTATAAATATATTTGTATATTTTTGTTTTTACAAAGATACTATAGGGCCATGTGGGACTTTTTCAAAAAGGGAAAAATGACCATGTTAGCACTCCTATGTTTTCTCCCGTGCATATTTCTGTCCATGTATTTCTCAAATAGAAAATTGAGATTTTTTAAAAGATTTTATTTATTTATTTGAAAGAGAGAAAGAGAGGTTACACACGAGGGGGGGAGGGGCAAAGGGAGAGGGAGAAGCAGACTCCCTGCTGAGCAGGGAGCCCAATGTGGGGCTCGATTCCAGGACCCTGGGATCATGATCTGAGCCGAAGACAGCTGCTTAACTGACTGAGCCACCCAGGTGTCCCGAAAATTGAGACTTCCTAGGTTATAGCCAGCAGTTATACACAGAACATTCTCTTCCGTCGGTAACTATCCTTTACAACATCCACTTTCATACTGCCTAACTCCCCTATTGGTTTCCTTTCAGATCATCACTGGGGAGTTCTACCGCATCTACTACCTGAAGGAGAAGTCCCGGTCAACAATTCAGAATCCCTATGTGGCAGCCCTCTATAAGCAGGTGGGCTGCTTCCTCTTTGGCTGTGCCATCAGCCAGTCCTTCACAGACATTGCCAAAGTCTCCATAGGCCGCCTGCGTCCTCACTTCTTGAGCGTCTGCAACCCCGATTTCAGCCAGATCAACTGCTCCGAGGGCTACATCCAAAACTACAAATGCAGAGGGGACGACAGCAAAGTCCAGGAAGCCAGGTGAGTCGCCGCCTGCCATGGGCACGGTGCGCACACCTTGGATGCAGGCGGTTTGGGGAACACTTACTAAGGGGCCTACTGCACAAGGTGCCAAGTTCAGGGCTGGGCTTCGGTTTCAAGGGGTGTATAAGGCACAGTCCCCATTCCTAAGGAACTCAGGGTCAAATTTTTTAGATATATTGATAAATAAGCAATTATGGTAGAACACTGGTAAGTCCATCCATCCATCCATCCATCCATCCACTTGCTCACGCATCCGTGGGTGCCCGCTAGGTTCTAGACAATGTGTCCAAAGCACTACCAAGGATACAAAACTAAACAAGGTAGTGCTGCTGTCAAGGTCACAGTCTAGGGAGGGAAGACAGACAGGCAAACATGTGTCAGGGTGTGAATATGGCCCCCTCATGCCCTTCTCTTGCTCTTGCAGGAAGTCCTTCTTCTCTGGCCACGCCTCCTTCTCCATGTACACTATGCTGTATTTGGTGGTAAGTACCTTCCTTCTGATTCCAGTGCAGTGCAGGGCCCTGCCACAGCTCACATCTCTCCGGAGCGGAGAGCCCTCAGGATAGTTAGGGAGAGCTGTCGTTGTGAAATCCTTGAAAGAGAAGTTAGCTAGAAAAGTGAGGTTCTGTTTTGAGCTCTGCCATGGTGTCAGTAGAAGTTGTTTTACTTTCTAGATGTTTCCCATTTTTCAAATAAAACTAATACTTATCATGGCTCTTTGATAAGGACTGTGCACCCATTTTGAAGTTAAAAGGTGACGAAGACACGTGTATCACATTTTAATGTAACAAAACTGTTTTCTGAACATCCCTTTAACTCAGTTGACCCTTCCAGTCACTCTAGGTTATAAGTAGTATTATCTCTTTTGTGGGAAAGGATTATTAAGTAAGGCTCAGAGAATTCAAGTGAATGGTCAGAATTCACACGGGCACTAGCACTGATGCTCACATCCAAGCTCTGTCATAAAATTCCTTGTGGTGTTCGCCATACCAACCCTCCTCCATCCCCTGCAGAGGGAAAGGCTTTCAAAATTATCAGTATCTGGGGGCGCCTGGGTGGCTCAGTGGGTTAAAGCCTCTGCCTTCGGCTCAGGTCATGATCCCAGGGTCCTGGGATAGAGGCCCGCATCATGCGCTTTGCTCTGCAGGGAGCCTCCTTCCTCCTCCCTCTCTCTCTGCCTGCCTCTCTGTCTACTTGTGATCTCTATCTGTCAAATAAAATAAATTTAAAAAAATCTTTAAAAAAAAATTTATCAGTATCTGGCGATGGGGAGTGATTTCACGTGTGACAGTATAATTCTGCCTCCCTGAGCACACGTGATCTCATAATAACACAGTGAGGCATGACATGGGTATCCCTGCTGCTGGGATCCAGAGACCAAGCCCCAGGGAGGCTAAGCAGTGTGTTGGGGGGTCCCTCAGCTGGTGGTGGGGCCATGATCTGTCCCCACCCCGTGTTGCCTTTCCCATGGCCACGTCTGCTCTGATTTCCTAGAGGTGCTGGGACAGTGCAGGCCGAGGGCTCGTCTCCAGCTGCTGCCCAGACAGCGGCTGGTCTGTTTCTCTTTGTGAGTTACATGCGGTCCCCTGCCTCTCCTCTCCCCTTGAATGAGGTCCCTGTGCCAAGGCACTTCCTGCTTTCAGCCCCTTTGATGAAGAGCAAGAAGGCGCTGAGAGGTCAGACGTAGCTCAGGGGAGCATAAGTTGTTTGCAGAAAGAGCGTTTTGATTTTGACTTACTTACAAAACATAATTAGGATTTGGAAAAACTAGCTGAAGGGTTTTGTTTTGTTTTGTTTTCCTTCGCCATCCTTTCCAAGCCCGGAGGCCTTCGGGCTTCCCATTACCTGGGATACGGAGCTGAAAGGTGGGCCCCAGCCTAGGAAAACCTCAAACGTGGATTTTATTTATTCACGAATTGTGCTCCCCTCCCTTCTTCATTTGTTGTTGTTGTTTTGCTTTTGCTGTCTTTTAGAAAGCTAATGTAGTGAAGATATTTAGTTTCCTATTTCTTTTTTTTTATACTTTACTCCGGTCTGGAAACAATTTTACAAATGTAATTTCAGTGTTTGCAAAGGTGCTTGGAGGAGTGGGTCTGTGTTCATTTTTCTCCTATTCCTTCTTTTTTTTTCCAAGAGAAAAATGCTGGGTGATTTTGAAACCAACCCTCTGCACTGTGTGCTCTACAGCCTCTGAAAAGATAAAGGTGCTGACCTGTTTCTGGTGCCTTCTGTGTGCTGGACACTGGGGCAAGCTCACAAGACGGCATTCGGTTCTCTCAGTAACTTGATGAGATGCATTTTGATTACCTCGTTCTTAGCTAGAAACCCACCAATCAACCCAAATCTTAAGAGTTTTAGTAATAAAATTTCTATCTCCTATAAAAGGGAGAAAATGGATTTGAAGGCTTTTCTTGTTGACAGCAGGATCACAGTCTGTTGTTTTCATGGTACTGCTCTTCAGAACACAAAAACAACCCCGCCAGGATCACCTTAAAGAAAAAAAGTTTGCCAGGTGTTCATCTGGCCCAGTTGGTTAAGTATCTGCCTCCAGCTCAGGTCATGATCCTGGTGTCCTGGGATCAAGCCCCGCATTGAGCTCCTTGCTCAGTGGGGAGCCTGCTTTTCCCCTGCCTGCTGCTCCCCACTGCTTATGCTCTCTCTATCTCTGTGTCAAATAAATAAAATCTTTTAGAAAAAAAAAAAGAAAAAGAATATAATTTCCCCACTCTAATTTCCATTTCAGCAACCTGCCTTTCTTCAGATCTACTTTAATGGAGGAGCTGTCCCCCACAGCCCCCACTCCCCATGACCACCTCCCACCAGCTATGATTATAGCCAGAAACCTCCTCCGCAGGGGTGAGGAGTGAGGGTGGATTCGGACCTAATGTTTGTTTGCATCTTTGGGGGAGGAAAAAAATTATAGTGCCTTTATGTTTCTGGAAAGAAGGAGGGGAAGGAGGCAGGGAAGAGGGAGGGAGGAAGAGAAGAGCCTCCTTAGTCCTCCATCTTACTGCACAAACACGCACGCAGCCATGCACACACCACTACACACATTGTGACGTGCACAACTCACAGATACTCATATATACAACATATAAACCCAGGGCTCTTATTTTTAGCTCTAAGGTTATCTTGCCCTGAAACAACCCCTGAGGCTAAATTCTAAGGAGGACGGTACTCTTTGCCAGGTGCGTTTTTACATGATGCTACGCAGAAATCTCAACCCTCTGAATGTCTGGTGTGCAGAGCTTTCGAGAGCACCGTTACTGCGGGTCAGGGTCCGTGGGAAATGCTGCCGTCTGAGCAGCTCCCCGCCCCCCACCCCAGTGCTGCTCTGTGAAGCTTCAGGAAGGGGAGGTGGGCAGAGGAGACCCTGGCCTTCCCCAGCGCAGCTTCTCTGGGGCGTTGGGGAAAATCACCTTTGAACCAGTTGGGTGTAGCATGGATGGTGTTTTCCCTCAAGGCCTGGCATACCCAGATGATTCCGCCACCTCCTGACTAGCTCTGGAACCTGGGTTGTTTGCTTAGCTTTCGTGCCTCAGTGTACTCCTCTGTCAAGTGGAGACAGTCACATCTCTTTTGCAAGGCCTTTGCCACATTTCATCTCTAGACCCTGCTTTCTCCATAAAGATTGGAATTAGATAGTATCTACTTATTTCTCAATCTCTGTGGTTCTATTTGAAAGAAGTTTGAACTACCCCCCCCTGGCACTACAAGGAAAGATGGGAAGCCCTTAGGGAGAAACCTACGCCCTTGTTACTTTGGCGTTCAAAGGGGGGTGGGGGAATGGGAAGCACCAGCCACCCCTACTCCAGGCCTGTGGGTAGCAGCTGCCCTCCGAAGCAGCCTCCCATGGCTCTGAAGGACTCTCCACGTTAGGTTTTGATTTGTAAAATGATTAGCTTGGAAAAACCATGCCCCAAACACCAAATTATCTCTGGGCCTAGAAGCTTTGAGACAAGGTTAAGGCATGTTAGTGATTAATGCAGATTCTAATAAGAAAAACCCACAGCATATATAAGCATACGTGATGCTTTTCTAACCCTGAGTCCGGCCGAAGCCCCAGAGAACCACATCTGGACCAGCCCTGTGCCTCCACAGTCAGGGGTCGAGGATGACTTGGCTTTCTGGATAAGATGCCAACACCCGCGCAGGACCCAATCTGTGGGCCTACCTGGTGTTGCTTGTGTTGTCTCAGGCCCTCTGCTACCTCCCAGGGCTACTAACATGAATCAGACCTGGCCCCAGCCCTCAAGGAGCTCAACGTGGCTTCAGCACTCGGCACATCAGCCCATGTTTAGGGGGTGACTGATAGACCCAGCGGCACGCTAGGGGTGGGGACATAGACATTGGTAAGTCATGGGCACAGGCCTTGGGGAGTTCAGTCTAGTCTCAGGGAGCAAGTAGACGATGACAGCAGCTTGGTACACTGTGCGGGGTGGGGATAGGGGCAGGTGTAGGTCCTTACGGAAACTTAGAGTCATGGCACCCAGGCCAGCCTGGAGCGGCAGGTGGTGGAAGCTGGGGAAGGCTGCCCGTAGGGTGAACATGGGCGGATCAGAAGAACCGCCTGCACTCAGGTGAAGAGGAGGGCGGCGCTTTGCAAGCTGCAGGTTTTCAGTTCCGTCCGGCTGTGGTGGCCGGTAGGAAGCAGGGGGTGGAGGGTGCATTGAGAACTGAGGGGGCTTTCGGGACCAGCTGCCCCGGCCCCTCCTCCTGCAGCTCCATCAGGCAGCAATAAGCTGGTGGCGAGGCCTTTCCTTTGCCACCGCGCCTCCCTCTCTGAACGGGCACCATGCCCCCTTGCCTTCTTCAGGGTGCTGTGTCAGAAGCCTTCCCTGGCCCCTCCTGCAGTACTCCCTAACTCCCTTTGCAGCCTCATTCCCCTCTCCCCCCACCCATTTCTAGGCACCTGATATTAATATTCATTTCTCTACCAGATAAAGTGTCAGCTTCATGAGGGGGACGTTTTTGTCTCTTGATTCCCCATTGTATCCCACTGCTCCAAACAGGATCTGACCCTTAGCTAGGTATGCAGTGAATATTTGATGAGTGAATGAATGAATGAATGAATGACTTCATCGCGGGCCTTGGATATCCCCAAGCTGTGCTCTTTCTCATTCCAGTTAGAACTGTGTTCATCCCCTCATCCCTGAACTGATCGCTGGGAAAGGACTTGGGGGATGTAGGAAAGGCCTTTACCGCCTCTTTGCCAAACCATTGACATATTGACTCTTTACTGGGGTGCCCGTGGGAACTGTTTATGTGTCAAAGGGTTTATCGGATACCAAGGAAACCGGGAAGTGTCTGTCCGCTGACAGCCATGTTCCCTGGCCTGTGGCTGTTAGTCATTGAGGTTTTGTTCAGCGTGTTTAGAATCCTGGAGCGGTGGGGTCTGGTATGCCCACGAGACATGCCCACAGATTTTGGGAGTGTCTGGTGAAACCCCTTGCAGGGACAAAATTGTGGTTTCTACAGAGAATAAACCACCATGTCAGATATAGATGTTTTCCCTTGTCTTTCCCCTGCCTATATCCATCCATCATCCATCTACCCATCCGTCAGTCCGTCTGTCCACCCATCTTTCCGGCGCTTTCTGAGCCAGACCTTGTTTGAGCACCTGGGGACACCAAATGACCTCCTGTTTGGTGTGGAAGGTCTGAAAAGTAAATAGTCTCAGAGCAGGTGGAGTGGGTCTCTGACTCGGGTGGACTGAGGCACGGGGCCTGAGGAGGGGGCTGCTCACTCCACTAGGAGGGACACTGACTGCACAGTTCACAGGTTCTCTAGTTGATAATCAAGGCAGAGATTCTAATACTTTCACTATTAGAAAAGCTACACTTGAATTTTAGACGTGGGCCTTATAAAAGTATGTGACAGGTGAATTCCAGGAGCATGTGTTTCCAGATATGCACTATAGGCCATTCTTTAGTCCCCAACAGCCCCGTGGTCCCCTCACATTGCTTTTCTCCTTAGACAGAAGTCCAGTACAATAAGCTAATACTTGCTGTGCAGAGCCCGAATTTCCTCTAATTCCTCGCTAAGGAAGCCAGGTTCTGTGATTAGAGCTTGGACTTAGAAAAAGACACATCTTACTCAGTGTAAATCCTGCATCATGTCACTTGAGCAAGTGACATGGCCTTTTGGGCTTGATCTCTTCATCTGTAAAATGGGCAGAATGTGTCTACCCAGTAGGATGGCCATGATAATTGCAGGGAAGGTCATGTGAACCGTCTGGAACAATGTCTGGAACAGGGCTCAACACACTGGTAGTTTCTTTTTCTCCCCCTGATCGTGACAGGAAGCAAGAGCTGATTCCCTCCCGAAGGAGGAGAAAAGCCCACTAAAAATTCTTCTTTTGTCCTGAAGGCTGTTGAATAGCTTCCCAGAGAGAAATTCCAGCTCTGCCCCACGTAGACAAGTCACCAGGCACATGAACCAGAGCCAAGCGTGAGCTGTGGTGGAGATGAGAGAAGGGAGAAAGTTTCTCCCTGTGAGTGTCAGTGATCTGGACAGACTTCCAGGAAGAGAGCAGGCAGGGACAGAAGGAAGGACAAAAGCCTCCTTTTCTCTCTGAGCGGAGCAGTCCCAAGAGCAATGGAAATGAAGTGAGAGGACAGTACGGACCTGTTTCGCCAGTATGCAAATCATGTAATGAAACACAAATGACTTAGCAAGAACCCAGTGTGACTCACTCCACATCTGACTCTGCTGGTTCAGACCAGAGGAGCTGGCGTGAGTTCAGCCAGACCTCTCTAAAGAGTTTTTGTTGGAATTCCACAGGACCCCAGTTTTGAAGCTAGGACTAGGAAAGAGGAGAGAACTCCATTTATGGAGTGAGTTCCCTGTGCTCAGGACTTTCACATACATCATTTTGGGGATGGGGGATCGTGGGCAAGGCATACAGCTTTCTGTTGTAACCTTCCTGTCTACAGTCAGCATTTTATTTTAGCAATTGGAAGAAAAATCTTAGTATAAGAACGAGATTTCATTTTTTAATTTTAACATTTTTTTTCAGGAAGGGAGCTTAACTTTATTCGTGTTGGCTATCTTTTCACAATTTTGAGCAGAATAGGTGCTCTCAACAGGCGTTTGTTTTTTAAATGAATGAATCTCATTACATAAGAGGAAGCAGAACTTCAGAGGACAGTGACTTGTTTAGGGTCCTGCAGGTGGCATGGAACAGAGAAAAGATTCAAATTTAGTTTTGCTCTGATTGCAAATCAGACCCTTTTCTGCGATGTCACATGGGTGCTTAGAAGTGGATTCCTCCAGCCCAGAGACCTTCAGGCAGCTGGGGAAGTAAAGACAGATAAGTCTTGACCTCTATGAGAGGTCACAGCAATTCAGCCTTTCTGGTTTTGTCCAGTTCTGCTTACCATTTTCCTAACCACCCTTTTGCAGGATGCCTAGGACTTCCCAGAAGCCCCTGCAGAAATTCTGAGTCCCAGCAAGTCTCCTTACTATTTGGTCTGGGACATGGGCCACAGTATCATTGTGGTCAGGAGTGTGACTTCCTCTGGTGAAATGGGAACGAATGCAGTCGCCTGCCCCTTGTTCTGTCCCCTGGTGCAGGTTTCCAAGGCAGGAGGGTGCTCCAGAAAGTTCTCTCTGGTGATGGTGAGGCCCAGGCCTCTAGTATGGAGAGCCTCACGAGAACTGGGCTATGAACCAGCAAAAGCCAATCCATTTAGCAGTAGGATGGGTGGGGCACAGAAGGACTTACCCGATCCTTTGGTCAACCTCAAAGCCCGTTGTGGCCATCTTCTCAGATGAGAAGTAGGCACCGCGTGGAGGGTCATTGCCCAATCTTTTGCTTTAGTAATCTACTTGTTTTAGTGAAATCAACCACAGCCATTGAGTAAATCTCATTCACCAAGGCAAAGGGTGATAGGATTTCTGAAGAGCCCATTGAGTGCCTGGTCCTGGGAGTCCCGTTGATCCTGGCAACCCGGAGAGGGAGACACTCTTGTACCTGTTTCTCAGATGAGAAGTTGAGGGACCACCCACTTAGGAAGTGGTAGCGTTGGGGCCGTTTCACCCCCAGATTCACCCTCTTCTTGCTGCTCTGCTTTGCGCTGAAGCCCCAGCTGCAGACGCCGGCTGAGGTCAATCCTGAGATCCTGAGCTGGGATCGGTGTGTTTGTTACTGACTGTAGCGAGGAGCAAGCTTCAGTGTGGGGCTGACTGTTCCACATCTGACTGCTTCCCCAAGGCATTCTTTTCCCAAGGCCCCTCTCTTTTCTCATTCATAAGCACTCCTTTCCTGAAGCTCTTCTGATGACTGGTCTCTTCCTCTCTCCCCAAGTTCCTCTCCTGTATTTATTTATTTATTTTCTTTCCTTAACCTCCAGCCTTAAGTATCTGAGTCAGTGGAAGGGGAGATGTGTGCCATGTCCGGTCGGGAAACCCACCCTTCCTCTGCCCCACCCTGACTGCCAAGGTCCATGACCTAACCTCTTTACAGAGGGGCGGGGAGGAGTTGGAGGATTTTAAATGAGCATTTTCTGAGGATCTGCAGATTATTTTATTTGTGAGAAAACCAAAGGCTCAGTGAGGTTTTTCTGATGAGCACCTGGCGTTCTTTCTGTCCCCAACCTGGCAAACGGATGGTTGTTTTTTGTTTTTTTGTTTTTTTTTGTTTTAAGATTTTATTTATTTATTTAGTAGGCAGAGAGGCAGACAGAGGGGGAGGGGGAAGCAGGCTCCCCGCCGAGCAGAGAGCCCAATGCTGGGCTCAATCCCAGGACCCTGGGATCACGACTGGAGACGAAGGCAGAGGCTTTAACTCACTGAGCCACCCAGGCGCCCCGGATGGTTGCTTTTTGCCCCGAGACTTGTGTTAAGTGGGAGCTACGCCAGCGTCATCCCATCCCCACTCCTTGAAGGAAAGGATCTTTTGATTCTCCATTACAGAATCCACTGCTGGCTCATTTCTGCACAAACGAGGGCGTGCAGACCTTTGACCTGCAGGTTATTTGTTATGGTACTGATGGCCTTGCTTAAAATCATGTAATTTTTCACCATTTGCTTATAATAACATTTCCCAATTGTGATTCAGCAGGTAGCTACCCTGTAAACGTCAGTAAGTATTGTTGGTGATGAAAGTAAGGATTTCCTATGGAGCATTTACCATCTTGTTAAAAGACCCTTAATATTCCACGGAGTATGGTTTGGGAAAGACTGACCTACTAAGTAAAAGTCAGGTTCCTTAGTTTGATATCCACACCCTTCCTGAGCCCCCCCTTTGCCTCTGTAGCTCTGTGGCTCATCAGTCACCCCATCCCCACCCTGTACACCCTCTTCAGCTGTACCGAAAGCTGTGAGGTTCTCCAGAACTCTGGCTTCTAAGTGGTTGCTCTGCCTAGATACACACCCCTCCCCGCTGTCCCCTCAACTCCTAGCAAATGCAGATGCATCTTTAGGACTTAAGCCAAGTGCCCCTTCCCCTTAGTAACTGACCTTGGTTTTGGAATTTTCTTCGTAATTCCTAGGAAGCCTGTAAGTGCCCTTGCTCATGTTCGTGGATTCCCCCAACGAATGAATGCTCTGTACGGCAGGAGTTATGGCTTCCCATTTCTGTGTCCTTAGCATCTGTTGGAGTCCCGGGCTTATTTGTGTTTCTTTTTTGGCTAGTTGTCTGGTTTGGGCCTTTTAGGTTATTCCTAGCAGAATTTCTTTCAAGTCTTTTTCTCCAGATCTTTTTAGGATGTCCCTAGGATTCGGATGGGATTTACCTATCAACTTTATGAGCTTACAAACTGAGTATTTATAAATAAAAATTCTAGCTGTCTATTCAACATGTCCTTTATGTCCCTTACTTCAGAAAGGGTCCTGTGTAGTTTGTGGTAGGCTGATTACTGTTTATCAAATCACCTTGGCTGCTGTGAGTATTTTACCTCTTCTTTTAGATTTTTAACTGGTTATATTTTACATATGAGAAACTGTCGATCTTTATTGCTTGTTTAGCAGCTAACCTCAGTGCATTCTTTATTATTATTTTTCATTTGTTATTCTTAGATTGCCCAAGAATGCATTCGTAGACTTTCATCATGATTATAAAGTTGTCTGCTGTTGTGTAGGCCTGGGTTTTAAAACTGTCTTCCCCGTAGTTGAGAATTCAGAGCTCGGCAGTCTTCCCTCACTGGCAAGGGTGGCTCCGGAAACTTCCACTTGTCTTTCTACTCAAGTCCAGCCACTGGCTAGCTCCTTCCTGTCCGCCAGAGGGAAGGTGTTCCTTTGTCTCAGGAAGGGCTGAGCCCAGCCTCTGCCGCTGTCCCAGGTCTATCTTGGGGCCATCAGCTCCTCCCCTCCGCTCTCTTCCCCTTTCTCCTGATCTCCCCCAGTGCCTGCCTTTGATTTGTCGTCGGAAGTTCCCCTTGTCCAGTTGCCTTTTCCCCCTCATTTCCCAAGTTCCCACAGGAACCTGGGAAGTAGATTGTGCCCAGAGGTTAGAACGGAAACTGCAGCAAGATAACTCTGAGGGACAATGCTCAGTTGACGTCATTTCAACTTCTTTGCTTCGGCCAGAGGTGGTTTTTTTTTTTCTTCCATTTTTCTTCAGGTTACTCTCCTACTCCACCCAGCCCAGTGTCTGTCAGCCTCTGTGTGAAAGCTCTCTGTCATTGTCTGCTTGCTTTATGTGTTTCCTTATATTTGAACTCAAAAATCCATAGCTGGGAGTGGTGACTTAGAAACTTGTTCTTTGGTAGAGGTGCTTTCTGTTGAATTAGAAACATCCCTTTTTGACTGTCACGAGAACCTCCTCTATCAGTCCTGCATTTCTTTCCAAGATGGTCCTAAGCAATAAGTAGTATATAGATGGCACCATGCTAGTGTCCAGGGAAACACACAAATGCAGTGCATGAGTCGTCAAGGATTGCAGAAGAGAGACCTGTACTCCCCTGGTTACTGTGCTTTCATTAGTTTAACCATGAAGAAGATGAAAGGGAACACACGTTCATGAAGTGTCTAGAATGTGCCAGGCAGTGGGCTCTAGGGCATTCTTTGGCTCTTCTCATTTTTTGTACTTTTTGTTTTTGTATGGGGACTAAGGCTCCAGGTTTGAGTAACTTGAGGTCATATCCAAGTTGAATGCTCTTTACACACCATGTCACCAAAGGTCTAGATGGTTCCATTGAGTGGAAACAGAGTGGGTCTCGACCTGGTGTTCTAATGCACTTAGTGTCTGTTCCTTTTCTTTCCCCTCTCCAGCTGTACCTACAGGCCCGCTTCACTTGGCGAGGGGCCCGCCTGCTCCGGCCCCTCCTGCAGTTCACCCTGATCATGATGGCCTTTTACACGGGACTGTCGCGTGTGTCTGACCACAAGCACCATCCCAGTGATGTGCTGGCGGGATTTGCTCAAGGAGCCCTGGTGGCCTGCTGCATAGTGAGTAGCATCTTGTTCTCGGTCCACAAGCAAAGCCCCGGATGGCTAGCTCGTTCCATGTTTCCAGCCCGGTGACCAAAACTAGCAAGCTCTCAATTCTTTTCTCTGCATGGTGTATCAAGGGTCCCCTCACCCCAGGACCCCTTCAGTAAAAGGACGATACTTTCTGTTTCCTTCCAGCCTGTGAGTTTTCCTTCGGCAGAATCTAAAAGTCCTCTTCTCTCTAACCACGGCTCATAAAACGTTGCAGCTGAAAGAGATCTTATGTCCACCTTGCTGACTTTACTGATGAAAACATTTAGGGTTTGAGGGGGGAAGAAACTTGCCCCAGGTCACATGTCAAGTGACTGGCAGAGTCTGGGTCCCTGACTCATTTGGTGCTCACGTGCTGCTTTGGTGGACACTTAAAATTCACTAGAACTCAGCTTCTTGGAAACTTCTCCCCTTCCCACTGTGACCTTAGGGTGACTTGGTCAAAGTCTAAACTTGGTGCTGGCTAGAGAAGAGGGGTTTGGTCAAGGCCGAGCCCTACCCTGGCTAGCCTGAAGGGCCTTGTCCACCAAGAGAAGGGCCTAGAGAATGGCCTTGGGATGGGCCAGGTTCTTGTTTGCCCCAGGTGACCAGGTTACCCTTTTCTCACATTTCACTCCTGCCTCTCGGTGAGTGCAGCGTGAGGCAGCTCACTTCCGTATGCCTCCGTCTCCTCAAGAATCTGTTTTTCTCACCTGCGAAATTTTGTGGGGCTTATTCAGCAAATGCCAAGAGCACCTGCTCTGACCCCGTGCCTTCCCGGGCCCCACTCAGGGGAGCTCACGCCAGGCCCGTGGGAAGCCCAGGGCACGGTAATGGCTGGGTGTTTAGGCACCACGCACGTGGGTTGTGTTGTTTGTATCACCCTTGCCCCACCCACTATAGGACTCATGAACAATCCAGAGATCTAGACGAGCCCCCGACCTTTCCTCCTTTCTGAGCCTGGCCGTGGCCTCGTGTCTCCCGACGATAGCCTCTCCCAGTCTCCTCTGCTGGTGTCTGTCGCCCTGTGCTGAGGTTGCTGATGTGTGTCTCCCTTGAGACTGTCAAGTTGCCCGGGGACAGGGACCATAGGTGACACGTACATGTTGCTCTCCCTGCCTTCACTAGCGCCATTTAGGGAATCTAGCTCAGAATAAGTAAACGTGTTTTTTAATCAACAAAAAGTAGGGGTCAGTGGGTGGCTGTCTTCCTTGCGAACGCTACAAGGGACATTCTCTTGAAGGCAGAGGATGAGTAAGGCAGGGCGCTTGCTCTCAAGGAAACCCCAGTCTAGTGGCTTGCACTGCCAGCCAGGACAGGAGTTAGAATGCAGCAGGGGGCCCCACAGAGACACCCACAGGATGCCTGGGGGAGAGGGGCTGATGCGGGGTGCAGCAGGAATGGAGGGAGGGGGCAGGGGCCCCGGGGCTACCGGAGTGGGCACCACGCAGACACGCAGAAAGTCGCATCTGAGCTGCGTGCCAAGGGACCGCCTGTTTCGATGGTTTTATTCATTACTTTCTTTCTTCTTCTTTTTCTTTTTTCTTCAGTCAAGGCTAAGGGGAGAGAAATTGTGGGAGCAAACCGTTAATGAGAACAGCTGTCACTGGCTTTTTAATGGGCAGGGACAACAGGGGTCGGGTGTTTGCAGGGAAGGGTCAGCCTTTGCTGACTGGGCCCTTCTGAACTGTGCTCTCGGCAGGCAGACAGCCTGCTGCTGCATTTCCTTTTCCATGCTCGGCTGCCTTAGTTCGAGTCTCCTGCACCCCCAGTTTAAAAAGGTGCTGGGGGTCCTTCCTTGCTGTCCTCTTGCATATCCCGTTGCACTCTCCATGGGCAGTGAGATGGTGTCCAGGAGGACCAGGGTTTTTTTTCAAGGAGGGAAGTGACGGATCTGACTTTTATCCTCTTTGGCTCTGGCTGACTGTAGCACAGGATAGGAATTTGGTAGTAGTGATTGTAAAGTCCCTCGGAGAGATAAGCCCAGTCGTCCAAGGTCAGAACTGGTCAATGGCTGCCCCCACAAGCCCCCTGACTCTAGACCTTGGCCATGTGCACTGGGCAAGGGAGGATGGTCACTGGAGCTGAAGGGCAGGCAGAGGCAACCTGAGGCAGAACAGCACAGACACCTGCTTCAGGAGCGTCGTTTAAGGGTGTCACAGGGCCCTTCCCTACCCTTTGGGCTGATCTGGTCATTGCTTCGGGTTTATTTATTTATTTATTTTAAAAAGATTTTGTTTATTTATTTGACACAGAACACAAGCAGGGGGAGCAGGAGAGGGAGAGGGAGAAGCAGGTTCCCCGCTGAGCAAGGAGCCCAATGTGGGACTCGAGCCCGGGACCCTGGGATCATGACCTGAGCTGAAGGCAGATGCTCAACTGACTGAGCCACCGAGGCTCTGGTCATTGCTTCAAGTTTTTTTGTTTTGTTTTGTTTTGTTTTAAGAGTTTATTTATTTGAGAGAGAGAGAAAGAGAGAGAGTGAGCACAAGCAAGGGGAGTGGTAGAGGGTGAGGGAGAAGCAGATTCCCCGCTGAGTAAGCAGCCCAATGTGGGGCTGATGTGTGCCAGGACCCTGGGTTTATGACCTGAGCCAAAGTCAGGTGCTCAAACAACTAAGCCACCCAGGTCCTTACCATCGCTTTGAGTTTAAGAGCCTGTTTGACAATGTAAGGACGTTTGGAAAGGAATGATAAATATCTTTCCCTGTCTTTTGCCTACTTAGCTGGGAATACATGATGGCAGGGGTTTGATCTTATTTACCATTTTTCTCCAAAATGCCTAACACCCAGCCTGGTACTCAGGAGCTCGTGGTCCTGACAGGCTTGGCATCCCAGCGCTGAGCCATCCACTTCACAGATGACATCAGAGGGGCCAGGGTAAGACACCGTGCCTAGTCAGCCCAAGAGCTCAATAGTGCTCACCTTGGAGGAGGGAAGCCAGTGGGTGATTGCCCATCGCCAGAGCTGTTGTTCTGGCTTTGAGTGTGAGGAAAACAAGCAAAGTTCAACCCTGGCCTGAGCTGGAGAGGGGTCTGGGCAATCCAGAGGCCTTGTGAGCACCCTGTGTTCACTGGAAGAGGGGGCAGGTGGCAGGCTGTGTCCCCACAGGTGGTACAGTGCCTCAGGTGCTCTCCTGGAGTGGTGCAGCGTGGCGTTTGCAGCCTAGGCCAAAGTCCGTGGCCTCCCTTCTATTTGTGTCTTGTGGCAGAAACTCCCCCTCAAGAACCAAGGCTGGCTGTCCCAGTGAATCCCAGGAAAATCCCAGCGCTCATCTCTGAATGTGGCTGTATGATGGATATGGAAACACGGAGCATGGGGTGTGTCTCCTCGGGTTGGTGAGGGACACCCGGAGGAGGCAGCATAGGATGGTATCAGGCCGCTGCCTGGGTGCCAGGAACCCCGGAATCCCTTTCTCCCTCTGCCCCATCACCGAGCCGGGCTTCACTGGACTCCCCATCACCTTAACAGAGAAGTAATATTCGCAAACACTTATTGAGAGCTCCGTGTGTCGCCCATGATAAGCCCTTTTCACAGATCATCCTCAGTCCCTTGAAAATGCTGTCCTACCCTGTAGCCATGATTGTCCTCTCTAAAGAGATGAGGAAGGGACGCGAAGGATTGAGTACCACGGAGAGAAGATAGAGGAGCCAGGTTTGTCCGCAGGCGGTCGACAAGGACCAGCAAGAGCCGGCACTGTGAGATCCAAGGGCCTGGAGGGTCTGGTCTCCTCCTCTCTGCACCCCTCACACCTCCAAGCACACCAGACTTCTCACCATTTCCCACCCCCTGAGCGCCCGTCTTCGGTGGCGGCCCCCCTTTGACAGAGCATGGCTCTGGTTTCACCCCATCGCTGGTGACACCTTCTGTGTTTCTCATGTTGTTGCTGCAGCAGTTACCTCAAACTACAGTGGCTTAAAACAACACAAATTTACTTTCTTGCAGTTCTTGAGTTTGGAATTACAAAATAGATCTCACCGGACTACGATCAAAGTGTTGGCAGGCTGTGTTCCTTCTGGAGGCTCGAGGGAGAGTTTGTTTCTTTGACTTTCCTAGCTCCTGGAGGCTGCCTGCATTCTTTAGCCAATGGCCCCTTCTTCCCTCTTCAGATCTTTCTTTCATTTTCTCTGCTCTCTGCTTCCATCACCACATCTTCTGAGATTCCGACTCTCTGCCTCCCTCTTATGGCTCTGTGACTCACTGGGTCTGCCTGGTTAATCCAGGAGAATCTGCCCATCTTGAGGTCTTTAACTTCGTTGCATCCGTAAAGCCTGTTTGGCCATAGAAGGTGACATAATGGCCAGTCCTGGGGATTAGGACACATACATCTTCAGGGGACCGTTGTTCGTCTACCACACCTCCTCCTCCCTCTTCCCTGAAGACAGAATTGTCTTTCTCCTCCTGCTCCCTTGACCCTTTGTGTGATTTTCCTGCTGTGGCCGTCAGCCTGGTTTTATTGTGTGGTTGCCTGCCCAAATGTCTGTCTCCCCAGCTAGAGAACCACTGTCTTATTAGCAGAACCCATGGCTTCACCTTCTGCGGATTTGTCCTCAGGCTTAGTGAGGGGTGGACACCATAGATGCTCAATTAGCTGAGGTTAAAGAATGAGTCATGAATGAGCTTCTGACCCCAGGCCAGACACTTCCCCTTAGCCTGGTTTCCTCATCTGGGCAAATGCGTGTTGCAGGCCCCTCTGTGACCTTCTTCCACAGAAGTTCAGAGGCATAGCTGACTTTGTAGTAACTAAGCTTGACCTCCCTTCTCAGATGGACCTGCAGTGTCTGTGAAGGGGGCCTCTCTCTGGGGATGGGGACTTGTCTCTAAGTCCCCAGTGGGTACAGGGTATCACCCTAGAATGTTGGCTGAGTCACTGGAGAGCCTTGGGCAACAGGTTGTGACAGCGAAGCACTTTCACCCAGGTCTGTGGACACTAAGCCCTATCCTAGCAAGCACATGTGTCTAGACAGAAACCACGTGTCAAGCAGGAGCTGACTCAGTTTCCTCTCCCCCATTGCTCACTCAAACCCTTTCCAAAGAGGAAAGATGATGGCACTCGTTACAGAGAGCCTCTGTGGTGTCAGGGACTGAACAAAAATGTGGGCACCTAGGGCCGGATAGGCCTGTGCACTGATGTTCATCTTCATGTACATGGACGGAGGTGGAGAGATCCAGAGGCACATGGACAGACCCAGTAAGACCCAGACTCATAGACGGCCCTCCATTCTCTCTCTCTCACGGGCGCTGAGGAGCTCAGACACGCCAGACAGACAGTCCAATGCAAACACAGGCACATACTGACCCTCATAGTCCCCCTCCTGCCTATCTATATACACACACACACACACACACACACACACACACACACACAGTCATCCCTACCAACAACATTGGAGTTCTACAGCTGGGCTTAGCTGACCCACCCCTGGAGTAACCCAGGGACTCAGACGAGGCAACAAACATCAGTTCATTTCCTGTCTGGTGACAACTTGCCTATCTGGTCACCTCCTCCCTGACCCTCTCGCAGATGGCAAATTACGGGGCCCTGGGAGGGGTCAGGGCAGGGCCAGGCCGCCATTGCTGTGGACTCTGCAGAGGAAGCAGCTGCTGTCGAATGTCATAAACACACAGCAGAGTCTTTCCTGGTTTTCCTCTTCCCTGGGGGTGTAGCTCGGCTAGCGGTTGCTCTTTTGTGTGCTGCTGTCTTCCTCCAGGATGTAGGGAAGGGCGAGGGTGTTCTTTGTCTCTGCCCCAATGAGGTGACCTTGGGAGAGCAGACAAGCAAGAACAGAAGTGTGAAGAAGAGCTCCGTAGTGACACCCCTTCAAGAGCAAATGGGTGCAGAGAGGGTGTGACATGCCCAAGGACACACAGTGGCAGAGCTGGGACCAGATCCTGGCCCTCCTAATCCTATCTCACCAGACTAAGACTGTGAACTCTAAACGTGCTTGGTCTATGTCAGGAATCTGAGATCTCCTTCTCTAAGGGAAGATTCCCATCTATTCCCATTGGATTTATCCCACTGCTGCCCGGGCACAGGACAATGGATGAAATGACCTTGTGAGTCTCTTTTTGGCCCAGCAAAAAGTCTAGGTCTTTGCCCAGTAGGCCCTGGGGCTGACCTCTCCTCCCTGGGGCCCCTACTCTCAGGTGGGTACGGGTGCCAAGACTGTGGATATGGGACAGAGAAGGAAGCAAAGGTGGGGACAAACGTTGACCCCAACAGATGATGAATCTGTCCTCCACCCTCAGCAGTGTCCTTCTCAATTCCCCTTTCTCATTGCGCTGCTGAGATGAGTGGGACGAATGATGAGGCAGAGACTCCAGGAGGGGAGTCTCACTAGCCATCTGCTAATTAGGCATACTGTGCACATCACTTCCTCTCAGCCACCTTTCCCCCATGTGTGATATGGGGATAGTAGCTCCTCCCACAGTCTTTGGACTGAGGATTCAGTGAATAAAAGATGCTCATGCTTGGCCCGTGCAACCCAGATGGAATGTGTCATGGGGAAGGTACTATATTTTGTCTTCAAGATTTGGAGATAAGAAGAGCTGGTCCTTAAAGAGCTTTCATGCGGAGCTTTCCCAGACTTGACCGTGATCCATGATAAGAAAAACATTTTCCATCATAAGCCAGTAGAGGCACCGACACATAACTGAAACGTTTCACCAGATAAGACTTACCCTCACTGTGTGTGAGACATTCTAGTATTTTTTTACTCAACCCTTAAAAAAGCAGTCAGTGGATTTTATAACTTACTAATGACTTATGCCATGTAGTTTGAAAAACACTGATCTACTGGGGACCATGGGGACACATGAGAGGGGATAGTTGGTTCTTCCTGAGGGTGGTGGAAGGCTAGAAAGAATTCCTTGAGATGGAACCTTGACGAGGGGACATTTTCTATGAGCTGCAAAAGAGAAGGAAAGGCATTTCACATCGGAGGAATGTTCCAGAGACACAGGGATGGAAAAGAACAGTGAGAATACAGTGTGTCTTCTGATCCTAGAAAGCATCATTTGTAGGACTTCTGGGAGTGAGGGCCCTGCCTCTTTCCAGCCTCTATCATCCTTTTGTATGGTGTTCCTGAGCGCTGGCTCCTGCTGGAACTAGCACCCCACTAGCAGAGCTGTCAGCCCGGTGCTCCCCCTTCTCAGAAACCCTCTTTCATCATAACCTAGAAGCGCCTTTCCAGAAGGCCCCAGACAGCCACTGATCACTCTCCTCCTCAACAACGGCCCCCACCCTCTCTCTGCTGCTCTGAGCCCTCCTTTTTGTGGGACTAACTTCCTCCACATCCCTCAGTAGCAAGGATGGCCATGAATCATGGTAACCGAGGCAGCATTTGAATGACCCTTGATGGATAGGAAGTTTTCACATAAATTCTTCCATGGAAACCTGACAATAACTATGGGAAGGTGAATTTTTAAATAATGTTTGTACTCAAGTATAGGGCAGATCCATCATCTGAAGTCACAAAACTCTTCGCTTTGGATAAATTCAAGCCCTGAGAAGAGTGTGGCTTGGCCTGGGTGACACAGCAGGAGCAGTTTGGGGACCAGATCCTGCTGTCTGACTCTGAACGAGACACTCTTTCCACCCTGTCAGGTTCCCTCACAGATAGACTAGGAAATTATTCAACAGTGGTGCTGGCAGGTTCCCAGTGCCAAAAGCCACTGGAGGCCCTTCTTTGAGGTCAGAAGTAATGACTGCAATTGGGTCACTCTCATTTAGTCAAAAGACAGGGCTTGCCCAGGATGGCTTTTCTTTAAACAACACTTACCCTTAGGGCATGAGGGTGAGCCGGTCCCGAGGCTTTCTCCTACAGAGAAAATGATTCCTTTAATCTAGGAGATTGTTTGTTATGATAGAGCAGAATGCCAAAAGGAAATCCAGGGGCCAAGGCATGGGGGATGTCTGCAAAAGGAGCAGCACAGGGGTGCCTGGCTGGCTCAGTCGTTGGAGCCTGGGACTCTTGATCTCAAGGCTGTAGGTTTGAGCCCCAGGTTGGGTGTAGAGATTCCTTAAAAATAAAATCTTAAAAAAAAAGTGGGGGGAGCAGCACATGGTCTCTATCCTCGCATGTGGGTGGATTCAAATTTATTGAGGGCTATAGTTGCTGGGCTCTGAGTAGTTCATGGGTTTGAGTAGGTCATAGTCTAAAGTGGAAATTTGTTGCAGCATTATGCCTGAAAACCTATGCCTAGTGCTAAGATGGCAGGTCTTTGAAAGTTGCGTGGGTAGCAAAGAGAAGATACGGGCAGCTTGGGGAAGGTATCTCGGAATCCAGTGTACAGATAAAGGAGCGGCTCTCAAAGCAGTTGCAAGATGTGGAAGACGTTCAGCCACTCAATAGCAGAGGTCGTGTTTGAGCCCATCTGTTCATCTGTACCCAGTGTCCAGTGGTTCTTCTCACTGGAGTCTGTGTAGCAGACACCTACAGGATCGCTGAATGCCTGTTCCAGGCCACACTCCCGGTAGGTTGCCGGTGGGCCCAGGCCTCTGCTTTTTCAAGAGGCCGCCAGCTGATTCTGAAATAATGCTCTGAGGATGACACTCTGAGAAATACTAGAATGGACAACTTGCCGTTTTCTTCTGGTTGTAAGATTCCAACATTCTTCTCCTTTTCTATTTATCTGCCCCGAGCTGGCATCTAAGCTCACCTGGGGGGCGGGGTGGGGGGGGTGGGCGGGGTGGGCGGGCTTCTAAAAACCTCAGTGTCTGAGGATGTGATTGCTCTTTTCAAGGCATTCACTTACACATTCTCAGAAGTCGACACACGCAAGGACCCCAGGAACACATAAAGAACAATTTTGTCACCATAAGCAACTCTTAACAACATGACCTTCCGCATCTGCTGAGCTGGCCATTCGCAGCAGCAGGAGTGGAAACCTGGCAGTAGACCAGGATGCTTGTTCCTGGCCGCCTCAGTTCTTGGTGAGCTCCAGCCAGGCAGTACCCCAGCAGCACTGGACTGTGTGGGCTCCTGGGGGTTTGGCATCTCTTGGAGCCAGTAAGTGCCAGCGACAGAACATCAACAGCATCTTCCTTTTTGATTGTGCTGACTCATTCCCCAAAATAGCCTCAGAAATTACAGGACCTAGCGATCAGATTCTATCTGCCTTCTGGAAAACTCCCACCTGCCTATGGTCTTCCTGTCTGGCTTGACTTCTACCTGTTGGCTTATAATTCTGATTCATTCCTCTCTCCCTCTTTCTCTCCTTTTCCTTCTTTCCTAGCGCCTTCTCTTGTTTGTTGCCTTCCCCCACAAAGGGCGGGGGAGGAGAAGTGACATTGTATGGATAGGCACTGAACACACAAGCCAGTGACAGTGGCTCCCATTTTTTAACTTCTTACTGGGCCCCAGGCACGTTGTCATGCTTATGTCTTTTGTTATAACACGTCCTTAGAGTAACGCTTGGAGGTGGGTCCTGGGTCTCTCATTTAGGTATTTTACTGAAAATGGCAGGGCCTGGGTTTGAAGGCTAGTCTGTCTTGCTCTAGTGGGCAGAGCTGGTTGCAAGCGTGCGATAGTCCAGTAAAGACAGCCATTGTTGGCAAGGAGACTCCCTGTGTGCTTCTTACCCCCTCATAACCGTGAATGGCGTTTCTCGCCTGGGATTGCCTTGTTTGCATGTAGTCTTGCTCTCAGTTGAAGGACCCCACGGTCCTTGGGTGGGGTCCC
The DNA here is from genome assembly GCF_002288905.1 of Enhydra lutris kenyoni. NCBI lineage: Eukaryota > Metazoa > Chordata > Mammalia > Carnivora > Mustelidae > Enhydra > Enhydra lutris. Next base: position 25,387,903 of record NW_019154093.1, on the reverse strand, counting down.
ATCAGGTCACCTTGCACCCTTAGGTCACAAAATAGCCTGCCATTCTGACTCAGGAGAAGGTCAGAACCACTTCCCCAAGATACTGCAAGAGGAACCTTGAATATTCGAAGGTGGAGGAAAGCAGAGCTAGAATTTCCTTCCCTAGACCTTAAGAGGTTTGGTGGGAACAAGTGCAAAGATTTCTAGAGTTAATGCAGAACTCGAAAGGAAAGTACCACCTCCCCTGCGCACATAACCACCTACACTGGTACACAGCATCTCTGTCAACAGCAGTCCATTCTCAATGGCTCAGAAAACTGTGTCTTCTTGGCCTGTACCACAACCATGCCGTGGACTCATCCTCCCCGAGGTGCTGCAGGACCTACCTGGCGCCCTTGCCTTCAGGTTCCCTGTGCCCTTTTCGACTGCTTCTGCCTATCAGCTACTGTCTTCTCACCATGCTTCTTCCCCATAGATGCCTAGACAGTGGCTCCTGAGGCCCTCCGGATAAGGTCCGAATTCCTTAACCTGTCCTGGGAGGCTTCTTGAGACCTGGCTCTCTCCTCTTCAGCTTTACTGACCGCTTGGCCGAAGCCAGACTGAGCTTCCTTCCCAAAGCTCCTGAACATGCTGTCGCCTCTCCTGTGCTCCTCTGCCTGGAGCAACATTCCTGGCGTTCACCACCTGCTAACTCCTACTTACCCTTATCGAGCTCAGCTCAAATACACCTTCCTTAGGGGAAGCCTTGTAAAGCCGCCTCCTGTCCGCTTCAGTCTGGGTTAGATGCCACATTCTCTGCGCGACTTCAACACCCGGGCTTCCCTCTGTCATGATCTTTAACACTGCATTGTAGCTGTCTGTTTGCCGGGATCTCTCCCTCATTGCCCTGCGAGCTTTTGGAGGGCAAAGGACTCTTATGTGTATTTGTCTTTCTAATATCAGGGCTTGGCACAGAGCAGATGTTCGGTGTGAAAAAGCAATTTATAAAATGCAAAGAATCAGAGAAATGGAATTGAAGGCAAATGCTTCGGGCAGCGTAAGCAAGAGCTGATCTTGCTGCTTAGGGTGTAGATTCCTGGTTGCCGACACTGTCATTTATTACCTACTGCGCTCTTTCCTACAGAGAGATCTGTGGACCAGGGCTGTGGGCTGAGAGCGGTTCCCTAGACATCAGATAGCTGCCTCTCCGCCTGGGCCTCTGGGTTTTCTTTTTGGGTGGAGATCACCTTCTGCAGGAAATGGAACTGCTCCGAGCGAAGTTTTCACTTCTGCTAGTCCTTTTTGTGTTCTGCTGTTCAAGCGTTAGAAAGACTGAGCCCTGTTTTGAGTCCTGACAGGATCGGGTTTCATGATCCCAAAAAAGTGTTTGTGTAAGCTCAAGCCATGCTGAAAGCGAAATGCAGCTTAAAGGGGGATTCTGCCGGACCTCACTCAACTTTTCATCCTGCTGCCCGGCTGTGTACATGCAGGGTATGAGTGCGTGGTGCCCCTCAAGTCTGGGGCATTTGCCTGTGCCCATAAAATGGAAGCCTAGAGTGCTTGCTTCCAGTAGAGAGGAGTTTAGAAATTCAACAACAAACACGGAGCCCCTCGTGTGGGCAAGGGCCAATGCTAAGTGTTATGGGTGATGTGGGATCATTAGGGCCCAGATTCCATCCCCAAGAGGCCTCCCATCTAGGGAGAAAGGCTGACAAGCAAGGTCACATGAGGGGCTTGACTTACTCGAGGTCCGTTAGGTCTTTACTTTGGGGCCCAGAGCATTACAAAAAGGAACATTTTTTTAAAGATTTTATTTATTTACTTGACAGAGATCACAAGTAGGCAGAGAGGCACAGAGAGAGAGAGAGGAGGAAGCAGGCTCCCTGCTGAGCAGAGAGCCTGACGTGGGGCCTGATGCCAGGTCATGACCTGAGCCGAAGGCAGAGGATCAACCCATTGAGCCACCCAGGCACCCCGAAAGGAACATTTTTTTATTGAACTATATTCCAGACTCAGGTTTAGGTCTCCTCGAGTATGTTATTGCCTTGAACCTCGATATTATCCCCATCTTGCAGCTGGGAAACAGAAACCTTAACAGGCAATAGATATGAGCTCTGAAAATTAAACTGGGAAATGAGCCAGTAGATGAAGGCAGTGTCAGAATCTTGAAGGGAAGACGTTGATGGGGGCTGGCGGACTGCCCCCTGCTGTGTTTGTCTTCAGCAGATGGAGTGAAGCTGGGAGAAAGATCTCTGAGAAACGGGGAGCAGTAAGAGACCTTATTTGGTGAGGCCAGCTGCTGGGCAGGATCAAGTGCAGCTGGGAGTCAGCCATGGAGGGGTTAATTGAAGACACCCTCAGAGACAAAGTTAAGGAGGAAGGGAGGGTAGTTTCCCGGTAGAAGTGGGGACACTGACTCTGTACCTGTCAGCCAAGAGTTGAAAGTTTAATTATCTCCGCGTTTAACTTTAATTGTGTTCCTTAGTATTTCCTCATCCCAGGAGCACTTGAAAGCCTCTTCTCCAGATGTGTATAAAGGATCTCCGGCCCAGGGGCCTAGAACCTCCCAGCAGGGTTGGGTCCAAATCTTTTCTTGCCTTGGCTCTTAGTTCTTTCACTGTTGATACCTCCTTGGAAAGGAAAGGGAGAGAAGGCTTCATTTTTTTCCTTTGTAAAATGGAGTAGCTCTTGGACTGCAAATGTTTGAGTAGGTGATCTGTGACCTGGGTACAAAATGCAAAAGGTGTCACAGTTTTGTCGTGGCTGGTGAGTCTCTGCTTCCCGTTTGTCTTCTAGTCACTTGAGCTCCTGAATAACCGTCATCGCCAGTTTCTTGCTGTGATTTTTGGGGCCCTTTTGTTGATTGCTGTATTTCTCCAGAAAGGACATTTTGGAAATTGGTTCAGCAGGTGATCCAAGTCCCTATGATGGCCGGGCCTTGGCCGCTCCGAACCTTGGTGTTGATAAAGTCTTATTAAATTAAGAATGTCACTTGCCAGCCTATACTGTGTCCGAAGTCACAGTACCATCACCATTAGTGAGCACATGACCCGCTGCAGGACAAGGATATCTCAATCCAGAAAGCTGCTAGACATAAGGAAATTGTTAAGGGTGTTCTAGTCTCCATTCTGAAACCCAGGCATGTGTTTCCTATTAAAGGATGTGACTGATAGCTGCCTCTTACGGTTTACTCAATAGAAACTCCTGTTGCTGAGTGGCTGAAAAGGATGCCTGCATGTTTACTTTGCCATCTAATACAAAGCACAAAGTTTTCTTACTACACCAACTCATCAAGTTCTTGAATCTGTCGTCGTCGGCTGATTGAGACAGGAACTACGCATGAGCCATCTCCGTAGCCCTACATGTTGGATGTTCAGTGAATGTTCCTCAGTGATTCTAAGACTGTGTGAGGTCTTGTTCACAAGGAGGAAGGACGTTGGGAAGGAGCGATAGGAGTTTTCATTGACCTCTCCCCCGGGTTAGTTGCTGACTCTCCCTCAGCCACAAAACCCCAGCTCCTTCACCCCCATCAAATTGTTGAACTCTCTGGGCTTTCAGGAAAACATGGTCACAACTGCTTCCTTCTCCAGTCCTGCTGATAGGAATTCATGTTGGCTGATCTCTTGTGGTCAACACCCTAGATTTCTTTATGGGGAAAGGGAAAGTATCATGGATTAATGAATGTGACTAATTACGATTTGCTTCCTTGTTTAAGAACTTATTTTTCATCACTATTTATTTGCCTTGAGAAATTAAGGAAATAGGGTTTCGGATATGGAACACTGGACTGAGGGTCCAGAGAACTGAGTTCTACTCCTGCCACAGCTGTGCAATCTGGGGCATGTCACTGTCCTTCCCTGGGCTTCAGTTTCTCTAGCTGTAGAACACAAGTTGGAATATATTATATATGTGATCTTTATGTGATCCTTCCTTATTCAAAGTTCTACGGTTTGGGGTCCCCTTTTCCCAAAGTCTGTGCTCCTGTGACCTTCCCTTTGCCTATCCCCAGACCCCAGACCCCAGATTTCTGATTCGGATGTCTGATTTTGTGCTTGTAGGTTTTCTTTGTGTCCGACCTCTTCAAGACCAAGACGACACTCTCCCTGCCTCCCTCAGCTCTCCGGAAGGAAATCCTTTCACCTGTGGACGTTATTGACAGGAACAATCACCACAACATGGTGTAGGTGCCGCCCACCTCCTGAGCTGTTTTATGAAATGACTGCTGACAGCAAGTTCTTGCTGCTCTTCAATCTCATCAGACAGTAGAATGTAGGGAAAAACTTTTTGCCCAACCGATTTTAAAAAGGAAAAAAAAAAAGTCTTACTTTGTGGCCTTCCAAAATAGGTAGCGTTCACCTATGTGGAAACAACAGCAGATTAACACCAAGTGCCGAAATCCTGGATGTGCAATTGGTTTAAGTGTTCATGTTCTAGTGAACACGGGCTTGTTCTGGAACAAACACTAAAAAATGATTTGCATAGAGTCTGCCGATCACCCTTGCGACCCGAGGAATCCCAGGCCTGTGAGAAAAAGCTCAAATTCCCATTGTAGCACACAATGCCAGAAATAGCACTGAATCAAGAAAATAGCCATGGGGGGCTCCTCTCTCGTGTCTCTCTGTCCACACCACTCTGTTCTGTACTGTGACTTCGGTTCAGGAAGTTAAATCTAAGGAAAGAGCAGGTTTTCTACGCCAGGTGATTTGATCCTGAGTCCCAGCTCCCATTCCTGAGGCCTCAGCCCTCACTCCCCCGGCCCACAGGCCAGCAACCACAGCCCCTCACGTTAGTGATTAGGAGACTCTTTGTGGATGAGTGAATTTCGCAAATAGCACAATTTCAGAAGAGCTCGAGGGTGCTGGCCCTCCTTTGTCTTCTTTTGCCGCGTCCTGCTGTCGTGGGGGACCGTCGGCTACGGGAGGCCTCTGTTGTGTTCACCAGTCACCCAGCACCTGCACGCCCTCGGATAATAGTTAGTTAGCTTCCGTCACTGCTTTCTCCCTCGAGGCCCTTGCTGTGTGCCCGCCAGGGTTTCCTGGGAGGGTCCGGACACGAGTCAAGGCATGCTCTGCCGCCAGCTAATGGAAAGCAGCCTTATGCACAAGAGACATGGGAGTGAAGGGGCAAGAATGAAAAAACCCACCAAGCTTTTGGCTACTCGAAGTCAGAATGAGCCAGAGTAGCAGACAGTCTCACGCCTGAGAGGCTACCCTTCCAGATCTCGGAGCTGACGAGGGTCTCTGTGGGTGCTGCTCTTGCTAAGCTGTGTAAAGCACTATTGTCTTGGGGTTGATCTCTAGGGCAGTTCTTGGTAGGTTCTGCTGGGCAGAACACATGGGTTAAATCTCCGTAGAGTTTTTCCCATCCTCTATCCATAAGTGTCCTTCCAAGCAAGGCCTCACTCTAGGCAGTAGACAGGGATCCTTTCTACTGAACCTTGGAGGAAAGGAGGAAGGAAGAAAGGCTTTTCGATCACGGATGCAGACCTTTCAAAGGGCTAAGTGTAACCACATGGATCAACCACGCGCATAGCCTTACTACAGAAGCCGTCCTTTCATTTCAACTCCTAGCAAGCTATGATTTTTATATATAAATATTATATAAATAATGTATAAAACATTAAAAGTTAACTATGTAAGATATTATTTCTGAAACAATTTTAGCTATATCCACTATGATTATAAACTGTGTCTCGACCTGTGTTATTTACATTAGCTGCTTAAAAAAGCATTGAGTTATTTTTTTTTTAATATCAACTAAAATACCGTAGTTCTGTGGTAGACGTTGTTTTACAATGAAAGAAATAACTACAACTAGAGAAAACTGTATAAAAACATTAAAGTGTCAGTATTTTTGTAAGGTTCCATTTTGTAAAGAGAATACTATTCAAAGACTTTTGTAGAATACAAAGTGAAAACTTGTATCTGCGAAACTATACTTGTATTAAATGTGCTTTTTAAATAAAAGCTCATAACACAACTAATGAAGGAGTTGGAATCCTAGAATGTTCGAGGGATGTGTTGTCTCCGGTGTGTGGTAGGAGGAAGGGGGACTGTGGGCGATCTGAGGTCTTTAAATAGGCCAGCCTCACCTCAGGGCACCACTACCAGATCCTTCCAATGGGAAATATGGTGGCCATAGGACTGCCATAGCTGTCTGAGCTGCTCTTTCATCTCTGAAAGCCTGTTTGCCCAGCAAGGCTCTGCCTCTGCTCTGTCTCGGACCCTTCTAAAGAGCTTTTGTATTCTAAAGGGGTTTTGTCGGGAGGGAGGAGCTGTGGGCCCCCCAAAGGCAGATAAGGAGCAGTGCTCCAGATAATGTGTGCTTGGGGAGCTCCCAAGGGAGCCCTTTATACATCAAAGGAAGCAGGGTGGAGGGCGCTCCAGGGAGAATGGCAGCTGACCCTTGCTTTCTCTCCTGGTGCCTGCCCAGCCGAGAGAGGAGCAGGGAAGCTAGAAATTTCTCCTTCAACACGCACCTGTGTGCCAGGCACTTCTGCCTGTTTGTCACTTTTGATCCCAATGGCAGTTCTTATTTTGAGAAATGAGGAATACGAAGGAATGCAAAGATCAAACGACTTGTCTAAGATCCTGGAGGAGTCAGCTGCTGGCCGGGACTTGTATTCATTTCCTATTGCTGCTGCAACAAGTTATCACAAACGTAGTGGCTTAAAACAGCCCAGATTTATTATCTGGCAGTTTGGGAGGCCCTAGGGCAGAAGCTGTTTCCTGGTCTTTTCCAGCCTCTCGAGACCATCTGCATACCTTGGTTTGTGGCCTTCTTTCTTCACCAGCAAAGGCAGCAGCGCTGGGCCAAGTCCTGCTCACTCTGTCTCTGAATCTCCGTTTCTTCCACCTCTTCCACATTTAGGCCCTGGTGATTATGTTGGGCCCACCTTTTCTACCTATGTTAAGGTCAGCTGATTAGTAACCTTCATCCCATCTCCTCCTTAATTCCCCCTTGGCATGGTGCATAGCAGATACGTAGTCCCTAGGGATTGCAACATGGACAACTTAGGGGAAGCGAGGGTCATACTGCCTACTACAGTTCACCCTCCAGGCCACAAAGATTTATATCCAGCCCACACGCGAAATACTTTCACTGGGTCCCAACATCACACAAGGTTTCAACGCACGGTATCAGCTCGAATCCAAAATCTTACCTAATTTTGAACTTCAGAGTCTCAGATCTCATCATTGAAACGAGATCATCTAAAACAGGTAAAGATGAGGTGCGGGGTTGAATCCGTTCTGAGGCATAATTGCCCTCCATCAGTAAGCCTGTGAAACAAGTCAGCTGCTCCCCAAATTCAGTGAGGGGATAGGCATAGAATAACAGACATTCTTCTTCAAAAGAGAAAATGGACAGAAAAAAAGAAGCCATGGTTAGCACACAATTTCAAAATCCAACCAGGCAAACTTCATTTGATTTCAGGCTACGGGAATAAGCCCATGTGGCTCGTAGCTCCTGCCACCCAGATCAGTCAGCTCTTCACTTCTAGACAAGCCCGCTCAGGCCCTGATATTAGCTCAGCACTTTCCCAGCATTTTCCTGTAAGCAGAAATGTTTCATTGGGCCCCAGGATGCAGCCAGGGCAATCCTTGAGGTCAGAATCCAAATCTTCCTTACAAATCTAGGGGAACAAAGGTCCAGATAGACAAAATAACTTGCTGGGGGAAGGGGATAAAGGAGGACACACAGCAAGTGAGAGGAGGGACTGGGAGACCAATCCCCAAGTGTCCCATACTGCTAATCCTCCAGTCTTCCCATCACAACTTTCCAGTAGCACTGGACAGACTCAGCTGGTCTCAAGAAGAAATAATCCCATTTCCTGGAGACTTAAGGAGAGGCGGAGCCATGCCATAGTACAGACAACTCTGGGATTCATGTCCAAACCATTTCAATTACTCGTCGATTAGGATTAATTACCTACTGTGTCCCGAGCACTAGCAAACACATAAGATAAGACTGTGGATTAAAGGAACCGGATGTCAGTTTTAAGGAGTTTATAGGCTAGAGGAGAATGTATAAAATCAAATAGTCACACACATTTGTAATTAAGAACTAAGGCAGAAATAGAAAAAAAGCCAACCCATTTTTAAAACTTCATTATGGAGGATATACAAATGGAAGATAAACATAAAGCGTGCTGAACTCTGTTAGTCACAGGGAAAGGCACATTAAAGTCGCAATGAGATATCACTACATACTTGTGACATCCTTTTCTAACTTAAAAAAAAAAAAAAAAATACATATAACTATGATATATAATATATATATTTAATATTATATTTGTATATGTATAAATATATTTGTATATTTTTGTTTTTACAAAGATACTATAGGGCCATGTGGGACTTTTTCAAAAAGGGAAAAATGACCATGTTAGCACTCCTATGTTTTCTCCCGTGCATATTTCTGTCCATGTATTTCTCAAATAGAAAATTGAGATTTTTTAAAAGATTTTATTTATTTATTTGAAAGAGAGAAAGAGAGGTTACACACGAGGGGGGGAGGGGCAAAGGGAGAGGGAGAAGCAGACTCCCTGCTGAGCAGGGAGCCCAATGTGGGGCTCGATTCCAGGACCCTGGGATCATGATCTGAGCCGAAGACAGCTGCTTAACTGACTGAGCCACCCAGGTGTCCCGAAAATTGAGACTTCCTAGGTTATAGCCAGCAGTTATACACAGAACATTCTCTTCCGTCGGTAACTATCCTTTACAACATCCACTTTCATACTGCCTAACTCCCCTATTGGTTTCCTTTCAGATCATCACTGGGGAGTTCTACCGCATCTACTACCTGAAGGAGAAGTCCCGGTCAACAATTCAGAATCCCTATGTGGCAGCCCTCTATAAGCAGGTGGGCTGCTTCCTCTTTGGCTGTGCCATCAGCCAGTCCTTCACAGACATTGCCAAAGTCTCCATAGGCCGCCTGCGTCCTCACTTCTTGAGCGTCTGCAACCCCGATTTCAGCCAGATCAACTGCTCCGAGGGCTACATCCAAAACTACAAATGCAGAGGGGACGACAGCAAAGTCCAGGAAGCCAGGTGAGTCGCCACCTGCCATGGGCACGGTGCGCACACCTTGGATGCAGGCGGTTTGGGGAACACTTACTAAGGCGCCTACTGCACAAGGTGCCAAGTTCAGGGCTGGGCTTCGGTTTCAAGGGGTGTATAAGGCACAGTCCCCATTCCTAAGGAACTCAGGGTCAAATTTTTTAGATATATTGATAAATAAGCAATTATGGTAGAACACTGGTAAGTCCATCCATCCATCCATCCATCCATCCACTTGCTCACGCATCCGTGGGTGCCCGCTAGGTTCTAGACAATGTGTCCAAAGCACTACCAAGGATACAAAACTAAACAAGGTAGTGCTGCTGTCAAGGTCACAGTCTAGGGAGGGAAGACAGACAGGCAAACATGTGTCAGGGTGTGAATATGGCCCCCTCATGCCCTTCTCTTGCTCTTGCAGGAAGTCCTTCTTCTCTGGCCACGCCTCCTTCTCCATGTACACTATGCTGTATTTGGTGGTAAGTACCTTCCTTCTGATTCCAGTGCAGTGCAGGGCCCTGCCACAGCTCACATCTCTCCGGAGCGGAGAGCCCTCAGGATAGTTAGGGAGAGCTGTCGTTGTGAAATCCTTGAAAGAGAAGTTAGCTAGAAAAGTGAGGTTCTGTTTTGAGCTCTGCCATGGTGTCAGTAGAAGTTGTTTTACTTTCTAGATGTTTCCCATTTTTCAAATAAAACTAATACTTATCATGGCTCTTTGATAAGGACTGTGCACCCATTTTGAAGTTAAAAGGTGACGAAGACACGTGTATCACATTTTAATGTAACAAAACTGTTTTCTGAACATCCCTTTAACTCAGTTGACCCTTCCAGTCACTCTAGGTTATAAGTAGTATTATCTCTTTTGTGGGAAAGGATTATTAAGTAAGGCTCAGAGAATTCAAGTGAATGGTCAGAATTCACACGGGCACTAGCACTGATGCTCACATCCAAGCTCTGTCATAAAATTCCTTGTGGTGTTCGCCATACCAACCCTCCTCCATCCCCTGCAGAGGGAAAGGCTTTCAAAATTATCAGTATCTGGGGGCGCCTGGGTGGCTCAGTGGGTTAAAGCCTCTGCCTTCGGCTCAGGTCATGATCCCAGGGTCCTGGGATAGAGGCCCGCATCATGCGCTTTGCTCTGCAGGGAGCCTCCTTCCTCCTCCCTCTCTCTCTGCCTGCCTCTCTGTCTACTTGTGATCTCTATCTGTCAAATAAAATAAATTTAAAAAAATCTTTAAAAAAAAATTTATCAGTATCTGGCGATGGGGAGTGATTTCACGTGTGACAGTATAATTCTGCCTCCCTGAGCACACGTGATCTCATAATAACACAGTGAGGCATGACATGGGTATCCCTGCTGCTGGGATCCAGAGACCAAGCCCCAGGGAGGCTAAGCAGTGTGTTGGGGGGTCCCTCAGCTGGTGGTGGGGCCATGATCTGTCCCCACCCCGTGTTGCCTTTCCCATGGCCACGTCTGCTCTGATTTCCTAGAGGTGCTGGGACAGTGCAGGCCGAGGGCTCGTCTCCAGCTGCTGCCCAGACAGCGGCTGGTCTGTTTCTCTTTGTGAGTTACATGCGGTCCCCTGCCTCTCCTCTCCCCTTGAATGAGGTCCCTGTGCCAAGGCACTTCCTGCTTTCAGCCCCTTTGATGAAGAGCAAGAAGGCGCTGAGAGGTCAGACGTAGCTCAGGGGAGCATAAGTTGTTTGCAGAAAGAGCGTTTTGATTTTGACTTACTTACAAAACATAATTAGGATTTGGAAAAACTAGCTGAAGGGTTTTGTTTTGTTTTGTTTTCCTTCGCCATCCTTTCCAAGCCCGGAGGCCTTCGGGCTTCCCATTACCTGGGATACAGAGCTGAAAGGTGGGCCCCAGCCTAGGAAAACCTCAAACGTGGATTTTATTTATTCACGAATTGTGCTCCCCTCCCTTCTTCATTTGTTGTTGTTGTTTTGCTTTTGCTGTCTTTTAGAAAGCTAATGTAGTGAAGATATTTAGTTTCCTATTTCTTTTTTTTTATACTTTACTCCGGTCTGGAAACAATTTTACAAATGTAATTTCAGTGTTTGCAAAGGTGCTTGGAGGAGTGGGTCTGTGTTCATTTTTCTCCTATTCCTTCTTTTTTTTTCCAAGAGAAAAATGCTGGGTGATTTTGAAACCAACCCTCTGCACTGTGTGCTCTACAGCCTCTGAAAAGATAAAGGTGCTGACCTGTTTCTGGTGCCTTCTGTGTGCTGGACACTGGGGCAAGCTCACAAGACGGCATTCGGTTCTCTCAGTAACTTGATGAGATGCATTTTGATTACCTCGTTCTTAGCTAGAAACCCACCAATCAACCCAAATCTTAAGAGTTTTAGTAATAAAATTTCTATCTCCTATAAAAGGGAGAAAATGGATTTGAAGGCTTTTCTTGTTGACAGCAGGATCACAGTCTGTTGTTTTCATGGTACTGCTCTTCAGAACACAAAAACAACCCCGCCAGGATCACCTTAAAGAAAAAAAGTTTGCCAGGTGTTCATCTGGCCCAGTTGGTTAAGTATCTGCCTCCAGCTCAGGTCATGATCCTGGTGTCCTGGGATCAAGCCCCGCATTGAGCTCCTTGCTCAGTGGGGAGCCTGCTTTTCCCCTGCCTGCTGCTCCCCACTGCTTATGCTCTCTCTATCTCTGTGTCAAATAAATAAAATCTTTTAGAAAAAAAAAAAGAAAAAGAATATAATTTCCCCACTCTAATTTCCATTTCAGCAACCTGCCTTTCTTCAGATCTACTTTAATGGAGGAGCTGTCCCCCACAGCCCCCACTCCCCATGACCACCTCCCACCAGCTATGATTATAGCCAGAAACCTCCTCCGCAGGGGTGAGGAGTGAGGGTGGATTCGGACCTAATGTTTGTTTGCATCTTTGGGGGAGGAAAAAAATTATAGTGCCTTTATGTTTCTGGAAAGAAGGAGGGGAAGGAGGCAGGGAAGAGGGAGGGAGGAAGAGAAGAGCCTCCTTAGTCCTCCATCTTACTGCACAAACACGCACGCAGCCATGCACACACCACTACACACATTGTGACGTGCACAACTCACAGATACTCATATATACAACATATAAACCCAGGGCTCTTATTTTTAGCTCTAAGGTTATCTTGCCCTGAAACAACCCCTGAGGCTAAATTCTAAGGAGGACGGTACTCTTTGCCAGGTGCGTTTTTACATGATGCTACGCAGAAATCTCAACCCTCTGAATGTCTGGTGTGCAGAGCTTTCGAGAGCACCGTTACTGCGGGTCAGGGTCCGTGGGAAATGCTGCCGTCTGAGCAGCTCCCCGCCCCCCACCCCAGTGCTGCTCTGTGAAGCTTCAGGAAGGGGAGGTGGGCAGAGGAGACCCTGGCCTTCCCCAGCGCAGCTTCTCTGGGGCGTTGGGGAAAATCACCTTTGAACCAGTTGGGTGTAGCATGGATGGTGTTTTCCCTCAAGGCCTGGCATACCCAGATGATTCCGCCACCTCCTGACTAGCTCTGGAACCTGGGTTGTTTGCTTAGCTTTCGTGCCTCAGTGTACTCCTCTGTCAAGTGGAGACAGTCACATCTCTTTTGCAAGGCCTTTGCCACATTTCATCTCTAGACCCTGCTTTCTCCATAAAGATTGGAATTAGATAGTATCTACTTATTTCTCAATCTCTGTGGTTCTATTTGAAAGAAGTTTGAACTACCCCCCCCTGGCACTACAAGGAAAGATGGGAAGCCCTTAGGGAGAAACCTACGCCCTTGTTACTTTGGCGTTCAAAGGGGGGTGGGGGAATGGGAAGCACCAGCCACCCCTACTCCAGGCCTGTGGGTAGCAGCTGCCCTCCGAAGCAGCCTCCCATGGCTCTGAAGGACTCTCCACGTTAGGTTTTGATTTGTAAAATGATTAGCTTGGAAAAACCATGCCCCAAACACCAAATTATCTCTGGGCCTAGAAGCTTTGAGACAAGGTTAAGGCATGTTAGTGATTAATGCAGATTCTAATAAGAAAAACCCACAGCATATATAAGCATACGTGATGCTTTTCTAACCCTGAGTCCGGCCGAAGCCCCAGAGAACCACATCTGGACCAGCCCTGTGCCTCCACAGTCAGGGGTCGAGGATGACTTGGCTTTCTGGATAAGATGCCAACACCCGCGCAGGACCCAATCTGTGGGCCTACCTGGTGTTGCTTGTGTTGTCTCAGGCCCTCTGCTACCTCCCAGGGCTACTAACATGAATCAGACCTGGCCCCAGCCCTCAAGGAGCTCAACGTGGCTTCAGCACTCGGCACATCAGCCCATGTTTAGGGGGTGACTGATAGACCCAGCGGCACGCTAGGGGTGGGGACATAGACATTGGTAAGTCATGGGCACAGGCCTTGGGGAGTTCAGTCTAGTCTCAGGGAGCAAGTAGACGATGACAGCAGCTTGGTACACTGTGCGGGGTGGGGATAGGGGCAGGTGTAGGTCCTTACGGAAACTTAGAGTCATGGCACCCAGGCCAGCCTGGAGCGGCAGGTGGTGGAAGCTGGGGAAGGCTGCCCGTAGGGTGAACATGGGCGGATCAGAAGAACCGCCTGCACTCAGGTGAAGAGGAGGGCGGCGCTTTGCAAGCTGCAGGTTTTCAGTTCCGTCCGGCTGTGGTGGCCGGTAGGAAGCAGGGGGTGGAGGGTGCATTGAGAACTGAGGGGGCTTTCGGGACCAGCTGCCCCGGCCCCTCCTCCTGCAGCTCCATCAGGCAGCAATAAGCTGGTGGCGAGGCCTTTCCTTTGCCACCGCGCCTCCCTCTCTGAACGGGCACCATGCCCCCTTGCCTTCTTCAGGGTGCTGTGTCAGAAGCCTTCCCTGGCCCCTCCTGCAGTACTCCCTAACTCCCTTTGCAGCCTCATTCCCCTCTCCCCCCACCCATTTCTAGGCACCTGATATTAATATTCATTTCTCTACCAGATAAAGTGTCAGCTTCATGAGGGGGACGTTTTTGTCTCTTGATTCCCCATTGTATCCCACTGCTCCAAACAGGATCTGACCCTTAGCTAGGTATGCAGTGAATATTTGATGAGTGAATGAATGAATGAATGAATGACTTCATCGCGGGCCTTGGATATCCCCAAGCTGTGCTCTTTCTCATTCCAGTTAGAACTGTGTTCATCCCCTCATCCCTGAACTGATCGCTGGGAAAGGACTTGGGGGATGTAGGAAAGGCCTTTACCGCCTCTTTGCCAAACCATTGACATATTGACTCTTTACTGGGGTGCCCGTGGGAACTGTTTATGTGTCAAAGGGTTTATCGGATACCAAGGAAACCGGGAAGTGTCTGTCCGCTGACAGCCATGTTCCCTGGCCTGTGGCTGTTAGTCATTGAGGTTTTGTTCAGCGTGTTTAGAATCCTGGAGCGGTGGGGTCTGGTATGCCCACGAGACATGCCCACAGATTTTGGGAGTGTCTGGTGAAACCCCTTGCAGGGACAAAATTGTGGTTTCTACAGAGAATAAACCACCATGTCAGATATAGATGTTTTCCCTTGTCTTTCCCCTGCCTATATCCATCCATCATCCATCTACCCATCCGTCAGTCCGTCTGTCCACCCATCTTTCCGGCGCTTTCTGAGCCAGACCTTGTTTGAGCACCTGGGGACACCAAATGACCTCCTGTTTGGTGTGGAAGGTCTGAAAAGTAAATAGTCTCAGAGCAGGTGGAGTGGGTCTCTGACTCGGGTGGACTGAGGCACGGGGCCTGAGGAGGGGGCTGCTCACTCCACTAGGAGGGACACTGACTGCACAGTTCACAGGTTCTCTAGTTGATAATCAAGGCAGAGATTCTAATACTTTCACTATTAGAAAAGCTACACTTGAATTTTAGACGTGGGCCTTATAAAAGTATGTGACAGGTGAATTCCAGGAGCATGTGTTTCCAGATATGCACTATAGGCCATTCTTTAGTCCCCAACAGCCCCGTGGTCCCCTCACATTGCTTTTCTCCTTAGACAGAAGTCCAGTACAATAAGCTAATACTTGCTGTGCAGAGCCCGAATTTCCTCTAATTCCTCGCTAAGGAAGCCAGGTTCTGTGATTAGAGCTTGGACTTAGAAAAAGACACATCTTACTCAGTGTAAATCCTGCATCATGTCACTTGAGCAAGTGACATGGCCTTTTGGGCTTGATCTCTTCATCTGTAAAATGGGCAGAATGTGTCTACCCAGTAGGATGGCCATGATAATTGCAGGGAAGGTCATGTGAACCGTCTGGAACAATGTCTGGAACAGGGCTCAACACACTGGTAGTTTCTTTTTCTCCCCCTGATCGTGACAGGAAGCAAGAGCTGATTCCCTCCCGAAGGAGGAGAAAAGCCCACTAAAAATTCTTCTTTTGTCCTGAAGGCTGTTGAATAGCTTCCCAGAGAGAAATTCCAGCTCTGCCCCACGTAGACAAGTCACCAGGCACATGAACCAGAGCCAAGCGTGAGCTGTGGTGGAGATGAGAGAAGGGAGAAAGTTTCTCCCTGTGAGTGTCAGTGATCTGGACAGACTTCCAGGAAGAGAGCAGGCAGGGACAGAAGGAAGGACAAAAGCCTCCTTTTCTCTCTGAGCGGAGCAGTCCCAAGAGCAATGGAAATGAAGTGAGAGGACAGTACGGACCTGTTTCGCCAGTATGCAAATCATGTAATGAAACACAAATGACTTAGCAAGAACCCAGTGTGACTCACTCCACATCTGACTCTGCTGGTTCAGACCAGAGGAGCTGGCGTGAGTTCAGCCAGACCTCTCTAAAGAGTTTTTGTTGGAATTCCACAGGACCCCAGTTTTGAAGCTAGGACTAGGAAAGAGGAGAGAACTCCATTTATGGAGTGAGTTCCCTGTGCTCAGGACTTTCACATACATCATTTTGGGGATGGGGGATCGTGGGCAAGGCATACAGCTTTCTGTTGTAACCTTCCTGTCTACAGTCAGCATTTTATTTTAGCAATTGGAAGAAAAATCTTAGTATAAGAACGAGATTTCATTTTTTAATTTTAACATTTTTTTTCAGGAAGGGAGCTTAACTTTATTCGTGTTGGCTATCTTTTCACAATTTTGAGCAGAATAGGTGCTCTCAACAGGCGTTTGTTTTTTAAATGAATGAATCTCATTACATAAGAGGAAGCAGAACTTCAGAGGACAGTGACTTGTTTAGGGTCCTGCAGGTGGCATGGAACAGAGAAAAGATTCAAATTTAGTTTTGCTCTGATTGCAAATCAGACCCTTTTCTGCGATGTCACATGGGTGCTTAGAAGTGGATTCCTCCAGCCCAGAGACCTTCAGGCAGCTGGGGAAGTAAAGACAGATAAGTCTTGACCTCTATGAGAGGTCACAGCAATTCAGCCTTTCTGGTTTTGTCCAGTTCTGCTTACCATTTTCCTAACCACCCTTTTGCAGGATGCCTAGGACTTCCCAGAAGCCCCTGCAGAAATTCTGAGTCCCAGCAAGTCTCCTTACTATTTGGTCTGGGACATGGGCCACAGTATCATTGTGGTCAGGAGTGTGACTTCCTCTGGTGAAATGGGAACGAATGCAGTCGCCTGCCCCTTGTTCTGTCCCCTGGTGCAGGTTTCCAAGGCAGGAGGGTGCTCCAGAAAGTTCTCTCTGGTGATGGTGAGGCCCAGGCCTCTAGTATGGAGAGCCTCACGAGAACTGGGCTATGAACCAGCAAAAGCCAATCCATTTAGCAGTAGGATGGGTGGGGCACAGAAGGACTTACCCGATCCTTTGGTCAACCTCAAAGCCCGTTGTGGCCATCTTCTCAGATGAGAAGTAGGCACCGCGTGGAGGGTCATTGCCCAATCTTTTGCTTTAGTAATCTACTTGTTTTAGTGAAATCAACCACAGCCATTGAGTAAATCTCATTCACCAAGGCAAAGGGTGATAGGATTTCTGAAGAGCCCATTGAGTGCCTGGTCCTGGGAGTCCCGTTGATCCTGGCAACCCGGAGAGGGAGACACTCTTGTACCTGTTTCTCAGATGAGAAGTTGAGGGACCACCCACTTAGGAAGTGGTAGCGTTGGGGCCGTTTCACCCCCAGATTCACCCTCTTCTTGCTGCTCTGCTTTGCGCTGAAGCCCCAGCTGCAGACGCCGGCTGAGGTCAATCCTGAGATCCTGAGCTGGGATCGGTGTGTTTGTTACTGACTGTAGCGAGGAGCAAGCTTCAGTGTGGGGCTGACTGTTCCACATCTGACTGCTTCCCCAAGGCATTCTTTTCCCAAGGCCCCTCTCTTTTCTCATTCATAAGCACTCCTTTCCTGAAGCTCTTCTGATGACTGGTCTCTTCCTCTCTCCCCAAGTTCCTCTCCTGTATTTATTTATTTATTTTCTTTCCTTAACCTCCAGCCTTAAGTATCTGAGTCAGTGGAAGGGGAGATGTGTGCCATGTCCGGTCGGGAAACCCACCCTTCCTCTGCCCCACCCTGACTGCCAAGGTCCATGACCTAACCTCTTTACAGAGGGGCGGGGAGGAGTTGGAGGATTTTAAATGAGCATTTTCTGAGGATCTGCAGATTATTTTATTTGTGAGAAAACCAAAGGCTCAGTGAGGTTTTTCTGATGAGCACCTGGCGTTCTTTCTGTCCCCAACCTGGCAAACGGATGGTTGTTTTTTGTTTTTTTGTTTTTTTTTGTTTTAAGATTTTATTTATTTATTTAGTAGGCAGAGAGGCAGACAGAGGGGGAGGGGGAAGCAGGCTCCCCGCCGAGCAGAGAGCCCAATGCTGGGCTCAATCCCAGGACCCTGGGATCACGACTGGAGACGAAGGCAGAGGCTTTAACTCACTGAGCCACCCAGGCGCCCCGGATGGTTGCTTTTTGCCCCGAGACTTGTGTTAAGTGGGAGCTACGCCAGCGTCATCCCATCCCCACTCCTTGAAGGAAAGGATCTTTTGATTCTCCATTACAGAATCCACTGCTGGCTCATTTCTGCACAAACGAGGGCGTGCAGACCTTTGACCTGCAGGTTATTTGTTATGGTACTGATGGCCTTGCTTAAAATCATGTAATTTTTCACCATTTGCTTATAATAACATTTCCCAATTGTGATTCAGCAGGTAGCTACCCTGTAAACGTCAGTAAGTATTGTTGGTGATGAAAGTAAGGATTTCCTATGGAGCATTTACCATCTTGTTAAAAGACCCTTAATATTCCACGGAGTATGGTTTGGGAAAGACTGACCTACTAAGTAAAAGTCAGGTTCCTTAGTTTGATATCCACACCCTTCCTGAGCCCCCCCTTTGCCTCTGTAGCTCTGTGGCTCATCAGTCACCCCATCCCCACCCTGTACACCCTCTTCAGCTGTACCGAAAGCTGTGAGGTTCTCCAGAACTCTGGCTTCTAAGTGGTTGCTCTGCCTAGATACACACCCCTCCCCGCTGTCCCCTCAACTCCTAGCAAATGCAGATGCATCTTTAGGACTTAAGCCAAGTGCCCCTTCCCCTTAGTAACTGACCTTGGTTTTGGAATTTTCTTCGTAATTCCTAGGAAGCCTGTAAGTGCCCTTGCTCATGTTCGTGGATTCCCCCAACGAATGAATGCTCTGTAGGGCAGGAGTTATGGCTTCCCATTTCTGTGTCCTTAGCATCTGTTGGAGTCCCGGGCTTATTTGTGTTTCTTTTTTGGCTAGTTGTCTGGTTTGGGCCTTTTAGGTTATTCCTAGCAGAATTTCTTTCAAGTCTTTTTCTCCAGATCTTTTTAGGATGTCCCTAGGATTCGGATGGGATTTACCTATCAACTTTATGAGCTTACAAACTGAGTATTTATAAATAAAAATTCTAGCTGTCTATTCAACATGTCCTTTATGTCCCTTACTTCAGAAAGGGTCCTGTGTAGTTTGTGGTAGGCTGATTACTGTTTATCAAATCACCTTGGCTGCTGTGAGTATTTTACCTCTTCTTTTAGATTTTTAACTGGTTATATTTTACATATGAGAAACTGTCGATCTTTATTGCTTGTTTAGCAGCTAACCTCAGTGCATTCTTTATTATTATTTTTCATTTGTTATTCTTAGATTGCCCAAGAATGCATTCGTAGACTTTCATCATGATTATAAAGTTGTCTGCTGTTGTGTAGGCCTGGGTTTTGAAACTGTCTTCCCCGTAGTTGAGAATTCAGAGCTCGGCAGTCTTCCCTCACTGGCAAGGGTGGCTCCGGAAACTTCCACTTGTCTTTCTACTCAAGTCCAGCCACTGGCTAGCTCCTTCCTGTCCGCCAGAGGGAAGGTGTTCCTTTGTCTCAGGAAGGGCTGAGCCCAGCCTCTGCCGCTGTCCCAGGTCTATCTTGGGGCCATCAGCTCCTCCCCTCCGCTCTCTTCCCCTTTCTCCTGATCTCCCCCAGTGCCTGCCTTTGATTTGTCGTCGGAAGTTCCCCTTGTCCAGTTGCCTTTTCCCCCTCATTTCCCAAGTTCCCACAGGAACCTGGGAAGTAGATTGTGCCCAGAGGTTAGAACGGAAACTGCAGCAAGATAACTCTGAGGGACAATGCTCAGTTGACGTCATTTCAACTTCTTTGCTTCGGCCAGAGGTGGTTTTTTTTTTTCTTCCATTTTTCTTCAGGTTACTCTCCTACTCCACCCAGCCCAGTGTCTGTCAGCCTCTGTGTGAAAGCTCTCTGTCATTGTCTGCTTGCTTTATGTGTTTCCTTATATTTGAACTCAAAAATCCATAGCTGGGAGTGGTGACTTAGAAACTTGTTCTTTGGTAGAGGTGCTTTCTGTTGAATTAGAAACATCCCTTTTTGACTGTCACGAGAACCTCCTCTATCAGTCCTGCATTTCTTTCCAAGATGGTCCTAAGCAATAAGTAGTATATAGATGGCACCATGCTAGTGTCCAGGGAAACACACAAATGCAGTGCATGAGTCGTCAAGGATTGCAGAAGAGAGACCTGTACTCCCCTGGTTACTGTGCTTTCATTAGTTTAACCATGAAGAAGATGAAAGGGAACACACGTTCATGAAGTGTCTAGAATGTGCCAGGCAGTGGGCTCTAGGGCATTCTTTGGCTCTTCTCATTTTTTGTACTTTTTGTTTTTGTATGGGGACTAAGGCTCCAGGTTTGAGTAACTTGAGGTCATATCCAAGTTGAATGCTCTTTACACACCATGTCACCAAAGGTCTAGATGGTTCCATTGAGTGGAAACAGAGTGGGTCTCGACCTGGTGTTCTAATGCACTTAGTGTCTGTTCCTTTTCTTTCCCCTCTCCAGCTGTACCTACAGGCCCGCTTCACTTGGCGAGGGGCCCGCCTGCTCCGGCCCCTCCTGCAGTTCACCCTGATCATGATGGCCTTTTACACGGGACTGTCGCGTGTGTCTGACCACAAGCACCATCCCAGTGATGTGCTGGCGGGATTTGCTCAAGGAGCCCTGGTGGCCTGCTGCATAGTGAGTAGCATCTTGTTCTCGGTCCACAAGCAAAGCCCCGGATGGCTAGCTCGTTCCATGTTTCCAGCCCGGTGACCAAAACTAGCAAGCTCTCAATTCTTTTCTCTGCATGGTGTATCAAGGGTCCCCTCACCCCAGGACCCCTTCAGTAAAAGGACGATACTTTCTGTTTCCTTCCAGCCTGTGAGTTTTCCTTCGGCAGAATCTAAAAGTCCTCTTCTCTCTAACCACGGCTCATAAAACGTTGCAGCTGAAAGAGATCTTATGTCCACCTTGCTGACTTTACTGATGAAAACATTTAGGGTTTGAGGGGGGAAGAAACTTGCCCCAGGTCACATGTCAAGTGACTGGCAGAGTCTGGGTCCCTGACTCATTTGGTGCTCACGTGCTGCTTTGGTGGACACTTAAAATTCACTAGAACTCAGCTTCTTGGAAACTTCTCCCCTTCCCACTGTGACCTTAGGGTGACTTGGTCAAAGTCTAAACTTGGTGCTGGCTAGAGAAGAGGGGTTTGGTCAAGGCCGAGCCCTACCCTGGCTAGCCTGAAGGGCCTTGTCCACCAAGAGAAGGGCCTAGAGAATGGCCTTGGGATGGGCCAGGTTCTTGTTTGCCCCAGGTGACCAGGTTACCCTTTTCTCACATTTCACTCCTGCCTCTCGGTGAGTGCAGCGTGAGGCAGCTCACTTCCGTATGCCTCCGTCTCCTCAAGAATCTGTTTTTCTCACCTGCGAAATTTTGTGGGGCTTATTCAGCAAATGCCAAGAGCACCTGCTCTGACCCCGTGCCTTCCCGGGCCCCACTCAGGGGAGCTCACGCCAGGCCCGTGGGAAGCCCAGGGCACGGTAATGGCTGGGTGTTTAGGCACCACGCACGTGGGTTGTGTTGTTTGTATCACCCTTGCCCCACCCACTATAGGACTCATGAACAATCCAGAGATCTAGACGAGCCCCCGACCTTTCCTCCTTTCTGAGCCTGGCCGTGGCCCCGTGTCTCCCGACGATAGCCTCTCCCAGTCTCCTCTGCTGGTGTCTGTCGCCCTGTGCTGAGGTTGCTGATGTGTGTCTCCCTTGAGACTGTCAAGTTGCCCGGGGACAGGGACCATAGGTGACACGTACATGTTGCTCTCCCTGCCTTCACTAGCGCCATTTAGGGAATCTAGCTCAGAATAAGTAAACGTGTTTTTTAATCAACAAAAAGTAGGGGTCAGTGGGTGGCTGTCTTCCTTGCGAACGCTACAAGGGACATTCTCTTGAAGGCAGAGGATGAGTAAGGCAGGGCGCTTGCTCTCAAGGAAACCCCAGTCTAGTGGCTTGCACTGCCAGCCAGGACAGGAGTTAGAATGCAGCAGGGGGCCCCACAGAGACACCCACAGGATGCCTGGGGGAGAGGGGCTGATGCGGGGTGCAGCAGGAATGGAGGGAGGGGGCAGGGGCCCCGGGGCTACCGGAGTGGGCACCACGCAGACACGCAGAAAGTCGCATCTGAGCTGCGTGCCAAGGGACCGCCTGTTTCGATGGTTTTATTCATTACTTTCTTTCTTCTTCTTTTTCTTTTTTCTTCAGTCAAGGCTAAGGGGAGAGAAATTGTGGGAGCAAACCGTTAATGAGAACAGCTGTCACTGGCTTTTTAATGGGCAGGGACAACAGGGGTCGGGTGTTTGCAGGGAAGGGTCAGCCTTTGCTGACTGGGCCCTTCTGAACTGTGCTCTCGGCAGGCAGACAGCCTGCTGCTGCATTTCCTTTTCCATGCTCGGCTGCCTTAGTTCGAGTCTCCTGCACCCCCAGTTTAAAAAGGTGCTGGGGGTCCTTCCTTGCTGTCCTCTTGCATATCCCGTTGCACTCTCCATGGGCAGTGAGATGGTGTCCAGGAGGACCAGGGTTTTTTTTCAAGGAGGGAAGTGACGGATCTGACTTTTATCCTCTTTGGCTCTGGCTGACTGTAGCACAGGATAGGAATTTGGTAGTAGTGATTGTAAAGTCCCTCGGAGAGATAAGCCCAGTCGTCCAAGGTCAGAACTGGTCAATGGCTGCCCCCACAAGCCCCCTGACTCTAGACCTTGGCCATGTGCACTGGGCAAGGGAGGATGGTCACTGGAGCTGAAGGGCAGGCAGAGGCAACCTGAGGCAGAACAGCACAGACACCTGCTTCAGGAGCGTCGTTTAAGGGTGTCACAGGGCCCTTCCCTACCCTTTGGGCTGATCTGGTCATTGCTTCGGGTTTATTTATTTATTTATTTTAAAAAGATTTTGTTTATTTATTTGACACAGAACACAAGCAGGGGGAGCAGGAGAGGGAGAGGGAGAAGCAGGTTCCCCGCTGAGCAAGGAGCCCAATGTGGGACTCGAGCCCGGGACCCTGGGATCATGACCTGAGCTGAAGGCAGATGCTCAACTGACTGAGCCACCGAGGCTCTGGTCATTGCTTCAAGTTTTTTTGTTTTGTTTTGTTTTGTTTTAAGAGTTTATTTATTTGAGAGAGAGAGAAAGAGAGAGAGTGAGCACAAGCAAGGGGAGTGGTAGAGGGTGAGGGAGAAGCAGATTCCCCGCTGAGTAAGCAGCCCAATGTGGGGCTGATGTGTGCCAGGACCCTGGGTTTATGACCTGAGCCAAAGTCAGGTGCTCAAACAACTAAGCCACCCAGGTCCTTACCATCGCTTTGAGTTTAAGAGCCTGTTTGACAATGTAAGGACGTTTGGAAAGGAATGATAAATATCTTTCCCTGTCTTTTGCCTACTTAGCTGGGAATACATGATGGCAGGGGTTTGATCTTATTTACCATTTTTCTCCAAAATGCCTAACACCCAGCCTGGTACTCAGGAGCTCGTGGTCCTGACAGGCTTGGCATCCCAGCGCTGAGCCATCCACTTCACAGATGACATCAGAGGGGCCAGGGTAAGACACCGTGCCTAGTCAGCCCAAGAGCTCAATAGTGCTCACCTTGGAGGAGGGAAGCCAGTGGGTGATTGCCCATCGCCAGAGCTGTTGTTCTGGCTTTGAGTGTGAGGAAAACAAGCAAAGTTCAACCCTGGCCTGAGCTGGAGAGGGGTCTGGGCAATCCAGAGGCCTTGTGAGCACCCTGTGTTCACTGGAAGAGGGGGCAGGTGGCAGGCTGTGTCCCCACAGGTGGTACAGTGCCTCAGGTGCTCTCCTGGAGTGGTGCAGCGTGGCGTTTGCAGCCTAGGCCAAAGTCCGTGGCCTCCCTTCTATTTGTGTCTTGTGGCAGAAACTCCCCCTCAAGAACCAAGGCTGGCTGTCCCAGTGAATCCCAGGAAAATCCCAGCGCTCATCTCTGAATGTGGCTGTATGATGGATATGGAAACACGGAGCATGGGGTGTGTCTCCTCGGGTTGGTGAGGGACACCCGGAGGAGGCAGCATAGGATGGTATCAGGCCGCTGCCTGGGTGCCAGGAACCCCGGAATCCCTTTCTCCCTCTGCCCCATCACCGAGCCGGGCTTCACTGGACTCCCCATCACCTTAACAGAGAAGTAATATTCGCAAACACTTATTGAGAGCTCCGTGTGTCGCCCATGATAAGCCCTTTTCACAGATCATCCTCAGTCCCTTGAAAATGCTGTCCTACCCTGTAGCCATGATTGTCCTCTCTAAAGAGATGAGGAAGGGACGCGAAGGATTGAGTACCACGGAGAGAAGATAGAGGAGCCAGGTTTGTCCGCAGGCGGTCGACAAGGACCAGCAAGAGCCGGCACTGTGAGATCCAAGGGCCTGGAGGGTCTGGTCTCCTCCTCTCTGCACCCCTCACACCTCCAAGCACACCAGACTTCTCACCATTTCCCACCCCCTGAGCGCCCGTCTTCGGTGGCGGCCCCCCTTTGACAGAGCATGGCTCTGGTTTCACCCCATCGCTGGTGACACCTTCTGTGTTTCTCATGTTGTTGCTGCAGCAGTTACCTCAAACTACAGTGGCTTAAAACAACACAAATTTACTTTCTTGCAGTTCTTGAGTTTGGAATTACAAAATAGATCTCACCGGACTACGATCAAAGTGTTGGCAGGCTGTGTTCCTTCTGGAGGCTCGAGGGAGAGTTTGTTTCTTTGACTTTCCTAGCTCCTGGAGGCTGCCTGCATTCTTTAGCCAATGGCCCCTTCTTCCCTCTTCAGATCTTTCTTTCATTTTCTCTGCTCTCTGCTTCCATCACCACATCTTCTGAGATTCCGACTCTCTGCCTCCCTCTTATGGCTCTGTGACTCACTGGGTCTGCCTGGTTAATCCAGGAGAATCTGCCCATCTTGAGGTCTTTAACTTCGTTGCATCCGTAAAGCCTGTTTGGCCATAGAAGGTGACATAATGGCCAGTCCTGGGGATTAGGACACATACATCTTCAGGGGACCGTTGTTCGTCTACCACACCTCCTCCTCCCTCTTCCCTGAAGACAGAATTGTCTTTCTCCTCCTGCTCCCTTGACCCTTTGTGTGATTTTCCTGCTGTGGCCGTCAGCCTGGTTTTATTGTGTGGTTGCCTGCCCAAATGTCTGTCTCCCCAGCTAGAGAACCACTGTCTTATTAGCAGAACCCATGGCTTCACCTTCTGCGGATTTGTCCTCAGGCTTAGTGAGGGGTGGACACCATAGATGCTCAATTAGCTGAGGTTAAAGAATGAGTCATGAATGAGCTTCTGACCCCAGGCCAGACACTTCCCCTTAGCCTGGTTTCCTCATCTGGGCAAATGCGTGTTGCAGGCCCCTCTGTGACCTTCTTCCACAGAAGTTCAGAGGCATAGCTGACTTTGTAGTAACTAAGCTTGACCTCCCTTCTCAGATGGACCTGCAGTGTCTGTGAAGGGGGCCTCTCTCTGGGGATGGGGACTTGTCTCTAAGTCCCCAGTGGGTACAGGGTATCACCCTAGAATGTTGGCTGAGTCACTGGAGAGCCTTGGGCAACAGGTTGTGACAGCGAAGCACTTTCACCCAGGTCTGTGGACACTAAGCCCTATCCTAGCAAGCACATGTGTCTAGACAGAAACCACGTGTCAAGCAGGAGCTGACTCAGTTTCCTCTCCCCCATTGCTCACTCAAACCCTTTCCAAAGAGGAAAGATGATGGCACTCGTTACAGAGAGCCTCTGTGGTGTCAGGGACTGAACAAAAATGTGGGCACCTAGGGCCGGATAGGCCTGTGCACTGATGTTCATCTTCATGTACATGGACGGAGGTGGAGAGATCCAGAGGCACATGGACAGACCCAGTAAGACCCAGACTCATAGACGGCCCTCCATTCTCTCTCTCTCACGGGCGCTGAGGAGCTCAGACACGCCAGACAGACAGTCCAATGCAAACACAGGCACATACTGACCCTCATAGTCCCCCTCCTGCCTATCTATATACACACACACACACACACACACACACACACACACACACACACAGTCATTCCTACCAACAACATTGGAGTTCTACAGCTGGGCTTAGCTGACCCACCCCTGGAGTAACCCAGGGACTCAGACGAGGCAACAAACATCAGTTCATTTCCTGTCTGGTGACAACTTGCCTATCTGGTCACCTCCTCCCTGACCCTCTCGCAGATGGCAAATTACGGGGCCCTGGGAGGGGTCAGGGCAGGGCCAGGCCGCCATTGCTGTGGACTCTGCAGAGGAAGCAGCTGCTGTCGAATGTCATAAACACACAGCAGAGTCTTTCCTGGTTTTCCTCTTCCCTGGGGGTGTAGCTCGGCTAGCGGTTGCTCTTTTGTGTGCTGCTGTCTTCCTCCAGGATGTAGGGAAGGGCGAGGGTGTTCTTTGTCTCTGCCCCAATGAGGTGACCTTGGGAGAGCAGACAAGCAAGAACAGAAGTGTGAAGAAGAGCTCCGTAGTGACACCCCTTCAAGAGCAAATGGGTGCAGAGAGGGTGTGACATGCCCAAGGACACACAGTGGCAGAGCTGGGACCAGATCCTGGCCCTCCTAATCCTATCTCACCAGACTAAGACTGTGAACTCTAAACGTGCTTGGTCTATGTCAGGAATCTGAGATCTCCTTCTCTAAGGGAAGATTCCCATCTATTCCCATTGGATTTATCCCACTGCTGCCCGGGCACAGGACAATGGATGAAATGACCTTGTGAGTCTCTTTTTGGCCCAGCAAAAAGTCTAGGTCTTTGCCCAGTAGGCCCTGGGGCTGACCTCTCCTCCCTGGGGCCCCTACTCTCAGGTGGGTACGGGTGCCAAGACTGTGGATATGGGACAGAGAAGGAAGCAAAGGTGGGGACAAACGTTGACCCCAACAGATGATGAATCTGTCCTCCACCCTCAGCAGTGTCCTTCTCAATTCCCCTTTCTCATTGCGCTGCTGAGATGAGTGGGACGAATGATGAGGCAGAGACTCCAGGAGGGGAGTCTCACTAGCCATCTGCTAATTAGGCATACTGTGCACATCACTTCCTCTCAGCCACCTTTCCCCCATGTGTGATATGGGGATAGTAGCTCCTCCCACAGTCTTTGGACTGAGGATTCAGTGAATAAAAGATGCTCATGCTTGGCCCGTGCAACCCAGATGGAATGTGTCATGGGGAAGGTACTATATTTTGTCTTCAAGATTTGGAGATAAGAAGAGCTGGTCCTTAAAGAGCTTTCATGCGGAGCTTTCCCAGACTTGACCGTGATCCATGATAAGAAAAACATTTTCCATCATAAGCCAGTAGAGGCACCGACACATAACTGAAACGTTTCACCAGATAAGACTTACCCTCACTGTGTGTGAGACATTCTAGTATTTTTTTACTCAACCCTTAAAAAAGCAGTCAGTGGATTTTATAACTTACTAATGACTTATGCCATGTAGTTTGAAAAACACTGATCTACTGGGGACCATGGGGACACATGAGAGGGGATAGTTGGTTCTTCCTGAGGGTGGTGGAAGGCTAGAAAGAATTCCTTGAGATGGAACCTTGACGAGGGGACATTTTCTATGAGCTGCAAAAGAGAAGGAAAGGCATTTCACATCGGAGGAATGTTCCAGAGACACAGGGATGGAAAAGAACAGTGAGAATACAGTGTGTCTTCTGATCCTAGAAAGCATCATTTGTAGGACTTCTGGGAGTGAGGGCCCTGCCTCTTTCCAGCCTCTATCATCCTTTTGTATGGTGTTCCTGAGCGCTGGCTCCTGCTGGAACTAGCACCCCACTAGCAGAGCTGTCAGCCCGGTGCTCCCCCTTCTCAGAAACCCTCTTTCATCATAACCTAGAAGCGCCTTTCCAGAAGGCCCCAGACAGCCACTGATCACTCTCCTCCTCAACAACGGCCCCCACCCTCTCTCTGCTGCTCTGAGCCCTCCTTTTTGTGGGACTAACTTCCTCCACATCCCTCAGTAGCAAGGATGGCCATGAATCATGGTAACCGAGGCAGCATTTGAATGACCCTTGATGGATAGGAAGTTTTCACATAAATTCTTCCATGGAAACCTGACAATAACTATGGGAAGGTGAATTTTTAAATAATGTTTGTACTCAAGTATAGGGCAGATCCATCATCTGAAGTCACAAAACTCTTCGCTTTGGATAAATTCAAGCCCTGAGAAGAGTGTGGCTTGGCCTGGGTGACACAGCAGGAGCAGTTTGGGGACCAGATCCTGCTGTCTGACTCTGAACGAGACACTCTTTCCACCCTGTCAGGTTCCCTCACAGATAGACTAGGAAATTATTCAACAGTGGTGCTGGCAGGTTCCCAGTGCCAAAAGCCACTGGAGGCCCTTCTTTGAGGTCAGAAGTAATGACTGCAATTGGGTCACTCTCATTTAGTCAAAAGACAGGGCTTGCCCAGGATGGCTTTTCTTTAAACAACACTTACCCTTAGGGCATGAGGGTGAGCCGGTCCCGAGGCTTTCTCCTACAGAGAAAATGATTCCTTTAATCTAGGAGATTGTTTGTTATGATAGAGCAGAATGCCAAAAGGAAATCCAGGGGCCAAGGCATGGGGGATGTCTGCAAAAGGAGCAGCACAGGGGTGCCTGGCTGGCTCAGTCGTTGGAGCCTGGGACTCTTGATCTCAAGGCTGTAGGTTTGAGCCCCAGGTTGGGTGTAGAGATTCCTTAAAAATAAAATCTTAAAAAAAAAGTGGGGGGAGCAGCACATGGTCTCTATCCTCGCATGTGGGTGGATTCAAATTTATTGAGGGCTATAGTTGCTGGGCTCTGAGTAGTTCATGGGTTTGAGTAGGTCATAGTCTAAAGTGGAAATTTGTTGCAGCATTATGCCTGAAAACCTATGCCTAGTGCTAAGATGGCAGGTCTTTGAAAGTTGCGTGGGTAGCAAAGAGAAGATACGGGCAGCTTGGGGAAGGTATCTCGGAATCCAGTGTACAGATAAAGGAGCGGCTCTCAAAGCAGTTGCAAGATGTGGAAGACGTTCAGCCACTCAATAGCAGAGGTCGTGTTTGAGCCCATCTGTTCATCTGTACCCAGTGTCCAGTGGTTCTTCTCACTGGAGTCTGTGTAGCAGACACCTACAGGATCGCTGAATGCCTGTTCCAGGCCACACTCCCGGTAGGTTGCCGGTGGGCCCAGGCCTCTGCTTTTTCAAGAGGCCGCCAGCTGATTCTGAAATAATGCTCTGAGGATGACACTCTGAGAAATACTAGAATGGACAACTTGCCGTTTTCTTCTGGTTGTAAGATTCCAACATTCTTCTCCTTTTCTATTTATCTGCCCCGAGCTGGCATCTAAGCTCACCTGGGGGGCGGGGTGGGGGGGGTGGGCGGGGTGGGCGGGCTTCTAAAAACCTCAGTGTCTGAGGATGTGATTGCTCTTTTCAAGGCATTCACTTACACATTCTCAGAAGTCGACACACGCAAGGACCCCAGGAACACATAAAGAACAATTTTGTCACCATAAGCAACTCTTAACAACATGACCTTCCGCATCTGCTGAGCTGGCCATTCGCAGCAGCAGGAGTGGAAACCTGGCAGTAGACCAGGATGCTTGTTCCTGGCCGCCTCAGTTCTTGGTGAGCTCCAGCCAGGCAGTACCCCAGCAGCACTGGACTGTGTGGGCTCCTGGGGGTTTGGCATCTCTTGGAGCCAGTAAGTGCCAGCGACAGAACATCAACAGCATCTTCCTTTTTGATTGTGCTGACTCATTCCCCAAAATAGCCTCAGAAATTACAGGACCTAGCGATCAGATTCTATCTGCCTTCTGGAAAACTCCCACCTGCCTATGGTCTTCCTGTCTGGCTTGACTTCTACCTGTTGGCTTATAATTCTGATTCATTCCTCTCTCCCTCTTTCTCTCCTTTTCCTTCTTTCCTAGCGCCTTCTCTTGTTTGTTGCCTTCCCCCACAAAGGGCGGGGGAGGAGAAGTGACATTGTATGGATAGGCACTGAACACACAAGCCAGTGACAGTGGCTCCCATTTTTTAACTTCTTACTGGGCCCCAGGCACGTTGTCATGCTTATGTCTTTTGTTATAACACGTCCTTAGAGTAACGCTTGGAGGTGGGTCCTGGGTCTCTCATTTAGGTATTTTACTGAAAATGGCAGGGCCTGGGTTTGAAGGCTAGTCTGTCTTGCTCTAGTGGGCAGAGCTGGTTGCAAGCGTGCGATAGTCCAGTAAAGACAGCCATTGTTGGCAAGGAGACTCCCTGTGTGCTTCTTACCCCCTCATAACCGTGAATGGCGTTTCTCGCCTGGGATTGCCTTGTTTGCATGTAGTCTTGCTCTCAGTTGAAGGACCCCACGGTCCTTGGGTGGGGTCCCATCAGGTCACCTTGCACCCTTAGGTCACAAAATAGCCTGCCATTCTGACTCAGGAGAAGGTCAGAACCACTTCCCCAAGATACTGCAAGAGGAACCTTGAATATTCGAAGGTGGAGGAAAGCAGAGCTAGAATTTCCTTCCCTAGACCTTAAGAGGTTTGGTGGGAACAAGTGCAAAGATTTCTAGAGTTAATGCAGAACTCGAAAGGAAAGTACCACCTCCCCTGCGCACATAACCACCTACACTGGTACACAGCATCTCTGTCAACAGCAGTCCATTCTCAATGGCTCAGAAAACTGTGTCTTCTTGGCCTGTACCACAACCATGCCGTGGACTCATCCTCCCCGAGGTGCTGCAGGACCTACCTGGCGCCCTTGCCTTCAGGTTCCCTGTGCCCTTTTCGACTGCTTCTGCCTATCAGCTACTGTCTTCTCACCATGCTTCTTCCCCATAGATGCCTAGACAGTGGCTCCTGAGGCCCTCCGGATAAGGTCCGAATTCCTTAACCTGTCCTGGGAGGCTTCTTGAGACCTGGCTCTCTCCTCTTCAGCTTTACTGACCGCTTGGCCGAAGCCAGACTGAGCTTCCTTCCCAAAGCTCCTGAACATGCTGTCGCCTCTCCTGTGCTCCTCTGCCTGGAGCAACATTCCTGGCGTTCACCACCTGCTAACTCCTACTTACCCTTATCGAGCTCAGCTCAAATACACCTTCCTTAGGGGAAGCCTTGTAAAGCCGCCTCCTGTCCGCTTCAGTCTGGGTTAGATGCCACATTCTCTGCGCGACTTCAACACCCGGGCTTCCCTCTGTCATGATCTTTAACACTGCATTGTAGCTGTCTGTTTGCCGGGATCTCTCCCTCATTGCCCTGCGAGCTTTTGGAGGGCAAAGGACTCTTATGTGTATTTGTCTTTCTAATATCAGGGCTTGGCACAGAGCAGATGTTCGGTGTGAAAAAGCAATTTATAAAATGCAAAGAATCAGAGAAATGGAATTGAAGGCAAATGCTTCGGGCAGCGTAAGCAAGAGCTGATCTTGCTGCTTAGGGTGTAGATTCCTGGTTGCCGACACTGTCATTTATTACCTACTGCGCTCTTTCCTACAGAGAGATCTGTGGACCAGGGCTGTGGGCTGAGAGCGGTTCCCTAGACATCAGATAGCTGCCTCTCCGCCTGGGCCTCTGGGTTTTCTTTTTGGGTGGAGATCACCTTCTGCAGGAAATGGAACTGCTCCGAGCGAAGTTTTCACTTCTGCTAGTCCTTTTTGTGTTCTGCTGTTCAAGCGTTAGAAAGACTGAGCCCTGTTTTGAGTCCTGACAGGATCGGGTTTCATGATCCCAAAAAAGTGTTTGTGTAAGCTCAAGCCATGCTGAAAGCGAAATGCAGCTTAAAGGGGGATTCTGCCGGACCTCACTCAACTTTTCATCCTGCTGCCCGGCTGTGTACATGCAGGGTATGAGTGCGTGGTGCCCCTCAAGTCTGGGGCATTTGCCTGTGCCCATAAAATGGAAGCCTAGAGTGCTTGCTTCCAGTAGAGAGGAGTTTAGAAATTCAACAACAAACACGGAGCCCCTCGTGTGGGCAAGGGCCAATGCTAAGTGTTATGGGTGATGTGGGATCATTAGGGCCCAGATTCCATCCCCAAGAGGCCTCCCATCTAGGGAGAAAGGCTGACAAGCAAGGTCACATGAGGGGCTTGACTTACTCGAGGTCCGTTAGGTCTTTACTTTGGGGCCCAGAGCATTACAAAAAGGAACATTTTTTTAAAGATTTTATTTATTTACTTGACAGAGATCACAAGTAGGCAGAGAGGCACAGAGAGAGAGAGAGGAGGAAGCAGGCTCCCTGCTGAGCAGAGAGCCTGACGTGGGGCCTGATGCCAGGTCATGACCTGAGCCGAAGGCAGAGGATCAACCCATTGAGCCACCCAGGCACCCCGAAAGGAACATTTTTTTATTGAACTATATTCCAGACTCAGGTTTAGGTCTCCTCGAGTATGTTATTGCCTTGAACCTCGATATTATCCCCATCTTGCAGCTGGGAAACAGAAACCTTAACAGGCAATAGATATGAGCTCTGAAAATTAAACTGGGAAATGAGCCAGTAGATGAAGGCAGTGTCAGAATCTTGAAGGGAAGACGTTGATGGGGGCTGGCGGACTGCCCCCTGCTGTGTTTGTCTTCAGCAGATGGAGTGAAGCTGGGAGAAAGATCTCTGAGAAACGGGGAGCAGTAAGAGACCTTATTTGGTGAGGCCAGCTGCTGGGCAGGATCAAGTGCAGCTGGGAGTCAGCCATGGAGGGGTTAATTGAAGACACCCTCAGAGACAAAGTTAAGGAGGAAGGGAGGGTAGTTTCCCGGTAGAAGTGGGGACACTGACTCTGTACCTGTCAGCCAAGAGTTGAAAGTTTAATTATCTCCGCGTTTAACTTTAATTGTGTTCCTTAGTATTTCCTCATCCCAGGAGCACTTGAAAGCCTCTTCTCCAGATGTGTATAAAGGATCTCCGGCCCAGGGGCCTAGAACCTCCCAGCAGGGTTGGGTCCAAATCTTTTCTTGCCTTGGCTCTTAGTTCTTTCACTGTTGATACCTCCTTGGAAAGGAAAGGGAGAGAAGGCTTCATTTTTTTCCTTTGTAAAATGGAGTAGCTCTTGGACTGCAAATGTTTGAGTAGGTGATCTGTGACCTGGGTACAAAATGCAAAAGGTGTCACAGTTTTGTCGTGGCTGGTGAGTCTCTGCTTCCCGTTTGTCTTCTAGTCACTTGAGCTCCTGAATAACCGTCATCGCCAGTTTCTTGCTGTGATTTTTGGGGCCCTTTTGTTGATTGCTGTATTTCTCCAGAAAGGACATTTTGGAAATTGGTTCAGCAGGTGATCCAAGTCCCTATGATGGCCGGGCCTTGGCCGCTCCGAACCTTGGTGTTGATAAAGTCTTATTAAATTAAGAATGTCACTTGCCAGCCTATACTGTGTCCGAAGTCACAGTACCATCACCATTAGTGAGCACATGACCCGCTGCAGGACAAGGATATCTCAATCCAGAAAGCTGCTAGACATAAGGAAATTGTTAAGGGTGTTCTAGTCTCCATTCTGAAACCCAGGCATGTGTTTCCTATTAAAGGATGTGACTGATAGCTGCCTCTTACGGTTTACTCAATAGAAACTCCTGTTGCTGAGTGGCTGAAAAGGATGCCTGCATGTTTACTTTGCCATCTAATACAAAGCACAAAGTTTTCTTACTACACCAACTCATCAAGTTCTTGAATCTGTCGTCGTCGGCTGATTGAGACAGGAACTACGCATGAGCCATCTCCGTAGCCCTACATGTTGGATGTTCAGTGAATGTTCCTCAGTGATTCTAAGACTGTGTGAGGTCTTGTTCACAAGGAGGAAGGACGTTGGGAAGGAGCGATAGGAGTTTTCATTGACCTCTCCCCCGGGTTAGTTGCTGACTCTCCCTCAGCCACAAAACCCCAGCTCCTTCACCCCCATCAAATTGTTGAACTCTCTGGGCTTTCAGGAAAACATGGTCACAACTGCTTCCTTCTCCAGTCCTGCTGATAGGAATTCATGTTGGCTGATCTCTTGTGGTCAACACCCTAGATTTCTTTATGGGGAAAGGGAAAGTATCATGGATTAATGAATGTGACTAATTACGATTTGCTTCCTTGTTTAAGAACTTATTTTTCATCACTATTTATTTGCCTTGAGAAATTAAGGAAATAGGGTTTCGGATATGGAACACTGGACTGAGGGTCCAGAGAACTGAGTTCTACTCCTGCCACAGCTGTGCAATCTGGGGCATGTCACTGTCCTTCCCTGGGCTTCAGTTTCTCTAGCTGTAGAACACAAGTTGGAATATATTATATATGTGATCTTTATGTGATCCTTCCTTATTCAAAGTTCTACGGTTTGGGGTCCCCTTTTCCCAAAGTCTGTGCTCCTGTGACCTTCCCTTTGCCTATCCCCAGACCCCAGACCCCAGATTTCTGATTCGGATGTCTGATTTTGTGCTTGTAGGTTTTCTTTGTGTCCGACCTCTTCAAGACCAAGACGACACTCTCCCTGCCTCCCTCAGCTCTCCGGAAGGAAATCCTTTCACCTGTGGACGTTATTGACAGGAACAATCACCACAACATGGTGTAGGTGCCGCCCACCTCCTGAGCTGTTTTATGAAATGACTGCTGACAGCAAGTTCTTGCTGCTCTTCAATCTCATCAGACAGTAGAATGTAGGGAAAAACTTTTTGCCCAACCGATTTTAAAAAGGAAAAAAAAAAAGTCTTACTTTGTGGCCTTCCAAAATAGGTAGCGTTCACCTATGTGGAAACAACAGCAGATTAACACCAAGTGCCGAAATCCTGGATGTGCAATTGGTTTAAGTGTTCATGTTCTAGTGAACACGGGCTTGTTCTGGAACAAACACTAAAAAATGATTTGCATAGAGTCTGCCGATCACCCTTGCGACCCGAGGAATCCCAGGCCTGTGAGAAAAAGCTCAAATTCCCATTGTAGCACACAATGCCAGAAATAGCACTGAATCAAGAAAATAGCCATGGGGGGCTCCTCTCTCGTGTCTCTCTGTCCACACCACTCTGTTCTGTACTGTGACTTCGGTTCAGGAAGTTAAATCTAAGGAAAGAGCAGGTTTTCTACGCCAGGTGATTTGATCCTGAGTCCCAGCTCCCATTCCTGAGGCCTCAGCCCTCACTCCCCCGGCCCACAGGCCAGCAACCACAGCCCCTCACGTTAGTGATTAGGAGACTCTTTGTGGATGAGTGAATTTCGCAAATAGCACAATTTCAGAAGAGCTCGAGGGTGCTGGCCCTCCTTTGTCTTCTTTTGCCGCGTCCTGCTGTCGTGGGGGACCGTCGGCTACGGGAGGCCTCTGTTGTGTTCACCAGTCACCCAGCACCTGCACGCCCTCGGATAATAGTTAGTTAGCTTCCGTCACTGCTTTCTCCCTCGAGGCCCTTGCTGTGTGCCCGCCAGGGTTTCCTGGGAGGGTCCGGACACGAGTCAAGGCATGCTCTGCCGCCAGCTAATGGAAAGCAGCCTTATGCACAAGAGACATGGGAGTGAAGGGGCAAGAATGAAAAAACCCACCAAGCTTTTGGCTACTCGAAGTCAGAATGAGCCAGAGTAGCAGACAGTCTCACGCCTGAGAGGCTACCCTTCCAGATCTCGGAGCTGACGAGGGTCTCTGTGGGTGCTGCTCTTGCTAAGCTGTGTAAAGCACTATTGTCTTGGGGTTGATCTCTAGGGCAGTTCTTGGTAGGTTCTGCTGGGCAGAACACATGGGTTAAATCTCCGTAGAGTTTTTCCCATCCTCTATCCATAAGTGTCCTTCCAAGCAAGGCCTCACTCTAGGCAGTAGACAGGGATCCTTTCTACTGAACCTTGGAGGAAAGGAGGAAGGAAGAAAGGCTTTTCGATCACGGATGCAGACCTTTCAAAGGGCTAAGTGTAACCACATGGATCAACCACGCGCATAGCCTTACTACAGAAGCCGTCCTTTCATTTCAACTCCTAGCAAGCTATGATTTTTATATATAAATATTATATAAATAATGTATAAAACATTAAAAGTTAACTATGTAAGATATTATTTCTGAAACAATTTTAGCTATATCCACTATGATTATAAACTGTGTCTCGACCTGTGTTATTTACATTAGCTGCTTAAAAAAGCATTGAGTTATTTTTTTTTTAATATCAACTAAAATACCGTAGTTCTGTGGTAGACGTTGTTTTACAATGAAAGAAATAACTACAACTAGAGAAAACTGTATAAAAACATTAAAGTGTCAGTATTTTTGTAAGGTTCCATTTTGTAAAGAGAATACTATTCAAAGACTTTTGTAGAATACAAAGTGAAAACTTGTATCTGCGAAACTATACTTGTATTAAATGTGCTTTTTAAATAAAAGCTCATAACACAACTAATGAAGGAGTTGGAATCCTAGAATGTTCGAGGGATGTGTTGTCTCCGGTGTGTGGTAGGAGGAAGGGGGACTGTGGGCGATCTGAGGTCTTTAAATAGGCCAGCCTCACCTCAGGGCACCACTACCAGATCCTTCCAATGGGAAATATGGTGGCCATAGGACTGCCATAGCTGTCTGAGCTGCTCTTTCATCTCTGAAAGCCTGTTTGCCCAGCAAGGCTCTGCCTCTGCTCTGTCTCGGACCCTTCTAAAGAGCTTTTGTATTCTAAAGGGGTTTTGTCGGGAGGGAGGAGCTGTGGGCCCCCCAAAGGCAGATAAGGAGCAGTGCTCCAGATAATGTGTGCTTGGGGAGCTCCCAAGGGAGCCCTTTATACATCAAAGGAAGCAGGGTGGAGGGCGCTCCAGGGAGAATGGCAGCTGACCCTTGCTTTCTCTCCTGGTGCCTGCCCAGCCGAGAGAGGAGCAGGGAAGCTAGAAATTTCTCCTTCAACACGCACCTGTGTGCCAGGCACTTCTGCCTGTTTGTCACTTTTGATCCCAATGGCAGTTCTTATTTTGAGAAATGAGGAATACGAAGGAATGCAAAGATCAAACGACTTGTCTAAGATCCTGGAGGAGTCAGCTGCTGGCCGGGACTTGTATTCATTTCCTATTGCTGCTGCAACAAGTTATCACAAACGTAGTGGCTTAAAACAGCCCAGATTTATTATCTGGCAGTTTGGGAGGCCCTAGGGCAGAAGCTGTTTCCTGGTCTTTTCCAGCCTCTCGAGACCATCTGCATACCTTGGTTTGTGGCCTTCTTTCTTCACCAGCAAAGGCAGCAGCGCTGGGCCAAGTCCTGCTCACTCTGTCTCTGAATCTCCGTTTCTTCCACCTCTTCCACATTTAGGCCCTGGTGATTATGTTGGGCCCACCTTTTCTACCTATGTTAAGGTCAGCTGATTAGTAACCTTCATCCCATCTCCTCCTTAATTCCCCCTTGGCATGGTGCATAGCAGATACGTAGTCCCTAGGGATTGCAACATGGACAACTTAGGGGAAGCGAGGGTCATACTGCCTACTACAGTTCACCCTCCAGGCCACAAAGATTTATATCCAGCCCACACGCGAAATACTTTCACTGGGTCCCAACATCACACAAGGTTTCAACGCACGGTATCAGCTCGAATCCAAAATCTTACCTAATTTTGAACTTCAGAGTCTCAGATCTCATCATTGAAACGAGATCATCTAAAACAGGTAAAGATGAGGTGCGGGGTTGAATCCGTTCTGAGGCATAATTGCCCTCCATCAGTAAGCCTGTGAAACAAGTCAGCTGCTCCCCAAATTCAGTGAGGGGATAGGCATAGAATAACAGACATTCTTCTTCAAAAGAGAAAATGGACAGAAAAAAAGAAGCCATGGTTAGCACACAATTTCAAAATCCAACCAGGCAAACTTCATTTGATTTCAGGCTACGGGAATAAGCCCATGTGGCTCGTAGCTCCTGCCACCCAGATCAGTCAGCTCTTCACTTCTAGACAAGCCCGCTCAGGCCCTGATATTAGCTCAGCACTTTCCCAGCATTTTCCTGTAAGCAGAAATGTTTCATTGGGCCCCAGGATGCAGCCAGGGCAATCCTTGAGGTCAGAATCCAAATCTTCCTTACAAATCTAGGGGAACAAAGGTCCAGATAGACAAAATAACTTGCTGGGGGAAGGGGATAAAGGAGGACACACAGCAAGTGAGAGGAGGGACTGGGAGACCAATCCCCAAGTGTCCCATACTGCTAATCCTCCAGTCTTCCCATCACAACTTTCCAGTAGCACTGGACAGACTCAGCTGGTCTCAAGAAGAAATAATCCCATTTCCTGGAGACTTAAGGAGAGGCGGAGCCATGCCATAGTACAGACAACTCTGGGATTCATGTCCAAACCATTTCAATTACTCGTCGATTAGGATTAATTACCTACTGTGTCCCGAGCACTAGCAAACACATAAGATAAGACTGTGGATTAAAGGAACCGGATGTCAGTTTTAAGGAGTTTATAGGCTAGAGGAGAATGTATAAAATCAAAT
The DNA here is from genome assembly GCF_002288905.1 of Enhydra lutris kenyoni. Taxonomy (NCBI): domain Eukaryota; kingdom Metazoa; phylum Chordata; class Mammalia; order Carnivora; family Mustelidae; genus Enhydra; species Enhydra lutris. The sequence continues at coordinate 25,349,806 of NW_019154093.1, read as the reverse complement.
AGTCACACACATTTGTAATTAAGAACTAAGGCAGAAATAGAAAAAAAGCCAACCCATTTTTAAAACTTCATTATGGAGGATATACAAATGGAAGATAAACATAAAGCGTGCTGAACTCTGTTAGTCACAGGGAAAGGCACATTAAAGTCGCAATGAGATATCACTACATACTTGTGACATCCTTTTCTAACTTAAAAAAAAAAGAAAGAAAGAAAGAAAGAAAGAAAGAAAGAAAGAAAGAAAGAAAGAAAAGACAACCCAATACTACAAAATGGTGAAGGCATGAAAACTGGAACGCTCATGCACTACAAGTGTGGAAGTAAATTGGCACAGCCATTTTGGAAAATGTTGGCAGTATCTACTAAAGCCAGTAATACACATACCCTATCCCCCAGAAATTGCCCTCCTAAATATGTACCCAACAGAAGGATCTATATATGCTCACCAAAAGACATATATAAGAATGCTTACAGATGTACTATCTAGGACTGGAGACAACTCAAATTCTTATCAACAATCAAGTAGATAATTACTTAGTTACTTGAGGAACACTATTTAACAACAAAAATGAGCAAACCCCCATTATGCAGAGCAATATGAGTGAATTTCACAGAAAGACTATAGAATGAATGAAACCAGGCCCAGCAGAATACACACCATGAGTTCATTTTTATGAAGTTCAAAACAGGCAAAATTCACAGTGAAAGAAATGATCAACAAAATGAAAAAACAACCAATGGAATGGGAACAAATATTTGCAAATTCTATATCTGATAAAGGGTTAATATTCAAAGTATATAAAGAACTCACTAACTTCAATAGTAAAAACCAAATAACCCAACTTAAAAATCACCAAAGGGCCTGACTAGACATTTTCCCAAAGAAAACATATGAATGGCCAACAGATACACGAAAAGATTCTCAGCATCACTCATCATCAGGGAAATGCAAACCCAAACCACAGTGAGATACCACCTCACACCTGGTAGAATGACATCAAAAAGACAAGAGATAACAAACACTGGTGAGGATGTGGACAAAGAGGAACCGTCCTGCACACTGTTGGTGGGAATGCAAATTGGTGCAACCACTATGGAAAACAGTATGGAGGTTCCTCAAAAAATTAAAAATAGAAATATCATAGGATCCAGCAATTCCACTTCTGAAAAGATATTTGAAGGAAGCAAAAACATGATGTCAAAGAGATATCTGTACCCTCGTGTCACTGCAGCTATGTTTACAATAACCAAGACAGGGAAGCAACCTAAGTGTCATCCATGGATGAAGAAGTTGTTGAATATATGTACAATGGAATATTATCCAGCCATAGGAAAGGAGGAAATTCTGCCATTTGTAACAACATGGATGCACTCTAAGGGCTTTAAATAAATCAGAGGGGGAAAAATATTATATGATCTCACTTCAACACGAAATGTAAAAAACAAGCAAGAAAATGAAGCCATAGAAGAGAAATCAGATTTGTGGTTACTAGAGGCCAGAGGCGGGAGGAGAAAGAATTGAATGAAGGTGGTAGAAGGTACAGACTTCCAGGTATACGATAAGTAAGTACTAGGGATGCAATGATGACTATAGTTAACACTGCTGTACAGTATATTTGAAAGCTTTGAAAGAAAAACCTGAGTTCTCATCGCAAGGGAAAAAAAATTCTTCTTTCTCTCTTTCCTTTTTTTTTTTTTTGCTATTTTTATGAGATGATAAATATTAATTAAGCTTACTGTAGTAACTATTTCACGATACATGTAAGACAAATCATTATGCTGTATACCTTAAACAGTGCTGTATATCAATTATATCTCAAAACTGGAAAGCAGCAACAAAAAATAAAACCACCCTAACAAAAACAGTACTTCAAGAAGCTCAACAAGAACAGAAAATTCCAGAGTAATGATTATACCTTAGACAGAAAGGACACTTGAACCAAAATAAATATTTGTACTACTTGATTCCTAGCGTCGAATTGGCCTGGTTGGAAACCAAGGAAATGGCTTGACCGTCATAATGGCCCCCACCCTAAGAAGGTTGTTCTTAACCTACCTTGACCATGGAGTCTAAAAAAGAGGGGCGCTGGCTTTCCAAGCCCACTTGCAGCTGCTCATTTTCTGTGTCTTTGAGAAAACAGGAAGGCACTTGAGGAGATGGCTCATGAAGCTGGTTATTGCTGCTTCCTTCCTTTGGCATTGTCTGGTGAGGGTATGATGTTTGGGGTGATGGCAGCCACCTTGCCAGCCTAAGGAAAAAGTCAGAACTTCAGAGAGCTGTTGACCCAATGCCCTGGATGGATCAGCTCTGAAGCCACCTGGATCTAGACTCTCATGATGTGTGATTATTAAATGCCTCTGTTATTTTAATAAATTCAATTTAGCGTTTTAAAAAAAAAAAAAACCAAAACTGATGAAACTCAGCTTTGGTGACAGAGTCAGATATGTGATTACCTTTGGGGGTATGTTGACTGGGAGAGGTCTTGCCCTGGGTGGTGGTCACTGTGAAAATTTCCTAAGCGGTCTACTTATGATTTATGCATTTGTCTATTGTTTTGTCATACTTCAATTCTAAAGGGAAAAAGGAAAGTGTGTAAAAACAAACAAACAAAAATACCAAAGGCTAAAGAAAAAGACTGACAGTATATTGGCAATTTTACTTCCTAAATAGCTTTCAAACTCTTCCCTTCCTTTCACTCCCTGATCATGAACTTGCGCCGGGCCTCATTAACTCTTTCTTAGTCTCTTGCAGTAGCCCTGTCTCTGCCTACCTTCTCATAAAAATTCCTCCACACAGGGGCCAGAGGGAGCTTTCCAGAGCATAAAACTAACCATGTCCCTCTCTGCTCAGGGAATTCAATCCTTTGCATGGCATTTATTCTTATTTTAAAATTTCAATTTATTTTAAAAATGTAATACAATACAGAGTTACATAGAAACCGTATGCCTCCTCCTCAGATATAACAAATTTGCATTTTACCCTATTTAATAAAGATTAAATATTGTTGTAATTGAAAAACAAACGGTTAAGATACAGTTTGAATTCAGTCCCCTTCTTCCACACAGTCTGTCCCAAAGGTAACCATTACCCTGAATGCTAGTTCTTTCACATCCGATCTTAGTTGGCCCCATATATGGATGCATTCATGAATAATGTGTAGAACTGTTTTATGAATTTTAAATATGCATAAATGTAAAAATTATCAAAATAGTATGTATTTTTATAATCTGCCCTAAACACTGAACATTGAGTTTTTGCAATTTTTATATGAAGGAACACAGATCTAGAATGTTCATTTTAGCCACTCTGTAGCTTCACTGCATGGGTAAACCATTCCTTATCAATCCTTTATGATGTTGAAGGACATTCAAGCTGTTTGCATTTTTGAAATATTATATACAGAGAAACATTGCACACCCTTATGTCCCTCTCCTTGTCCAAGTAAGTGAGTTTGAGTCCCAATATACATAGAAATGGAATCAGTGTATATACATCCTTTCTTTCATAGACATCATTGCCAAAATACTCTCAGAAGTAGTTGTATCAAACTTATACTATGATTAGCAGCACATGAGATTTCCAATTGATTTCCATCTTCAGCAATTGGTATTGTTGGACTGTTAAATTTTAACAATCTGATAAGTATAAATAAATAAAATCCCCTTGCATTTTAATGTTCATTTTGGATGCCAAATAGGTTGAGCTTGTGTTGTTTATAATTGTTTATGTTGAGACAATCTATAGCAGGACTTGTATTTTCTGTAGGAGTCCCATGTGCCCTGGGTCTTTAAAAGTAGTTTTGTTTTTGCTCTTGCCAGGGAGTCCCAGGGATTTCATAGGCTTTGGCCTATGCAAATCTAATCATACTATTTTCTTTTTAAAATTTCTAAAGAACGATTGCAGGAAAGAGTTGAGACTTCTTAGAGGCACAAGATGGCATGATTTGACCTCTTCCTACCTCTCCAAATCAATTTCAGCCTCAAGGTATTACCTTGGTTTTATACTTTTCTTTCATTTCAGATTTAGGGAACTTCTACTGATCTGGTCCATGGATTAATGGGGCATGAAACTATTATACTTTATTCAGTAGAGAGAGAGAGTACATTTTATTCAGTATTTCTATGTGTTTTTTCAGGCGGAAACAGTTCTATACCAGCGAAGTCTGCCATGTTGTTAGATTCGGAATTTCAGCATGGGACAACTTTCCTGATCTGGGACTTGCTTTTCCCTCTAGCCCTACTTTTTTTTTTTTTTTTCCCCAGTGTATTTACTCTTCCCCTTGTCCCTTAAAAATCCAGCCATGCTGAACTGCTTGCAATTCTCCTAAACTCATACTACTTCCCATCTGTATATTTAACTAGTCATCTTTAAGGATTAGATCTACCTCTACCATCCCTGGAAAAACTCTGAGCCCAGAGGTTGTGTTGGATGACTTCTCTGGACTTCCAACTGCCTTCTTGTTCTGTAACTGACCATGTATCTCTCTATCTCACTATTGACTGGGAACTTAGGGCAGTGACAATGTCTTATCCTTCATTTTTTTCCTTAGGATAGAGAATGGTGGCCAGCACAGAGTAGGAACTCCATAAATAATGTTTGATTGAGTAGATGACTAGAGAGTCCCTAGCTTATTTATGTGGAAGTTGTATGTGGGTGTGGGGGTATGTGTGTGGGGGGGTGATCATATGTGCCAGTGTGTATATGGATTTGCAAATACATGATTGTGTATCTCTGGGTAATCATGCAAGTATGTGTGTGTGCATCCAAATATATGTATGTCCATGTTCATTCTGCTTCTTCTGAGTGGGAGACACAAGCCGTTAGGTGGCTTATGGAGATGCTGTGATGTTTGTGGTGGCAGTGGAGAGGGGAAATAAAGGATAATTGCCACTTTGGTGACCAAACTGTGGAATATGTGGTCCAAGCCTCTCTCAGTCAGAAACTCTCCCTATGGAAGGTGCCTGTTATGGGGTATGGAATCCATTCTACCTAAGCAAATACTACCTTGCTTTTGCATGTAGGGTGTTGGGAGGAGGGGTGTAATGAGTTTTGACATCAGTGCAGACAATGGTTCCTGTGATCTGATCTCTTTCATGCCAATGGAAGCTTATGTGCCATGTTTTCTCTTTTCATTTTCTTTTTAATCCTTTGAAGCCAGTTCCTGCCACACACAAGGGCCTCTTTCCATCCCATTAAGCCTCTGCCTTCTATTTTTCTGCGTCTTTTCCTCTCATTACTCTGGCATGTGTGGGCAAACAGAAACTTCCTACCAGCACTGCCACTCGACATCTTTCTCTTTCTACTTGATTCATGGGATGCTGTCTGGGGGTCCACCTTTATTGGCACAGGAGTTCCATGACCATGATGTCACCTCTGCTCAGTTGGAGGACCCCAGCATGAATCAAAACATCAGAGGAAATGAGTGGTGATCCCCCAAGGAGACAAGCTCATAAAGTCATCATCAGTGACAGCAAAGGAAATTAAGGAAAACCGAGGTCAGAGTTGTAAGAGTACAACCGGTGTTTGTTGATTCATTCCTCATTCATTCAATGAATATTCACTGAGATTCTACACTGTGACTTCGACATAGCTCCTGCCCTCAAGGAATTTACAGTCTAGTGAGAGATACTGACATGTGGACAAACAGAAAGACAGACGTAAGCCCAGGACACTATGGAAACCCAGAGAAGGGGAATCTAAAGGCAAGAAGTTCAGAGAGGAAGCACATCTCACACAGTGATAAGGAATGTGGGCTTAGAAGCAGATAGACGGGTTTAAGTCTCCATTCTGCCATTTAACCGTAGGAGCCACCCACTAAGGAGCCTCTACTTCTTCAGTTGGACGTTGGAGACAACATACCTATGTGAAATAGGCAGCTGATTAGATGACTTGAGTTTTTAGCATAAGGTCTGTCTCACTGCAAGCATTTAAATGGAAGATTCTATTCTTTCTATTCTATTCTATTCTATTTATTTATTTTAGTAATTGTAGCCTAATGTGGAGCTGGAACTCACCTCTCAAATAAATAAATAGATAAATTTAAAAAATGTTTTGAATAAATAAAGAGAACAATGTTTAGATTTGCATTTTTTCAAAGTTACTCTGAGGCGATTTAATAAAAGTGTCAAGAGCCTTAAGCACATTCATATAATTTGATCTGATAATTTTACTTTTAGGAATTTATCATAAGGAAGTAATCAGAGATAAAGACAAAGTTTATGTGTGAGAATGCATATTGAAGACTGTTTATAATAATCAAATTAGAAACAATCAAAATGTTAAATAATTGGAAAATGATTAAATACATTTTAATATGTCCAACTGATGTAATATTTTAAAGCATTCAAATGTATTTGACAGCACTGAAAGGTATAGCAGACAGTCATAATAAAATGTGAACCCAAAAAGAATTCAGATCTTAAATACAATGGTTCTGGTTTTGGTTTGAAAAAAAGAGAGGGAGAGAGGAGAAGAAAGAAAGAAAGAAAAGAGGGAGGGAAGAAGGTTAGAAGAAACAAAAAGTAAATGAATAAAGAAATAAATGGATTTATCTCTGTGTAGTGGGATTATTGGTGATTACTGTTCTATTTTACATTTTTCTGTACTTTCCATATCTTTAGAATGAATGTGTAGCTTTTATAATTTAAAAATATTTTTAAAATTATCACTCTTATGGATATTGTACAGAATAGAGGTTTAAGTAGGAGAGAAAGGTAAAAAAAATGAGACAACTCGTTGTCTATTATATTAATCTAGGAGAAAAGGATAATATTTTTTGCCAAGGCATACCCAGAAGAGATATATAGAAGCAGGGATAGATTCTAGAAATATCAAGAAAAAACCCTATCTCAGTGTGAAATAAAATTCAGAGTTGGTATATACCTACAATGGAATATTTATCAGCCTTAACAAGGAAGTGAATTCTGACACAGGCTACAAATGGATAAACCCTAAGGACACTATGCTAAGTGAAATAAAACCATCATAAAAGGACAAAGGAAGTATGATTTCACTTATACAGAGTATATAAAATAGTCAAAGTAATAGAAAAAAAGCAGAATGGTGGTTGTCGGGCTGGGGGAGGAAAGAACAAAATTGTTAATGGATATAGAATTTCGGTTTTACAAGATGAAACAGTTCTGGCAATTGGTGGTACAACAATGTGAATATACTTAATACTACTGAACTGTACAGTTAAAATGGTTAAGATGGGGGCACCTGGGTGGCTCAGCGGGTTGAGCCTCTGCCTTCGGCTCAGGTCATGATCTCAGGGTCCTGGGATCGAGCCCCACATTGGGCTCTCTGCTCAGCAGGGAGCCTGCTTCCCCCTCTCTCTCTGCCTGCCTCTCTGCCTACTTGTGACCTCTCTCTCTCTGTCAAATAAATAAAATAAAATCTTTAAAAAAAATGGTTAAGATGATAAACTTTATATTACATATAACTTAATTGCATTTAAAAGTTAAAAAAATAGGGGCGCCTGGGTTGCTCAGTGGGTTAGGCTGCTGCCTTCGGCTCAGGTCATGATCCCAGGTCCTGGGTTCAAGCCCCACATCGGGCTTTCTGCTCGGCAGGGAGCCTGCTTCCTCCTCTCTCTCTGCCTGCCTCTCTGCCTACTTGTGATTTCTCTCTGTCAAATAAATAAATAAAATCTTTAAGAAAAAAAAATAAAATAAAAGTTAAAAAAATAATAATAAAATTCAGACCGTGTGGCTGGTGATTCAGTTGTACCTGGATCTGTGTTATTCCATTCTCCTGAGAAGTCAAAGAACTCAGGGCGCCTAGGTGGCTCAGTTGGTTAAGCATCTGCCTTTGGCTCAGGTCACCCCGGGGTCCTGGGATTGAGCCCCATATTGGGCTCCCTGCTCAGCGGGGAGCCTCCTTGACCTTCTCCCTCTGCCCCCCCACCCCTGCTTGTGTGCACTCTCTCTCTCTCAAATAAATAAAATCTTAAAAAAAAAATTAAAAAAAAAAAAAAAAGAAGTTAAAGAACTCAAAATGTCTGTGCTCCCAGTGAGAGTTCTTTCTGCTGTCAGATTTTGTGGACACCCATGAAGGGAGAAAGGGAAGCTGAGAGGTTGTATAGCTTGGGCAAGCTCACACTGCCAGCAAAGACCAGGTCCTGTGATTAGAATCCAAATCTTTTTTTTTTTAAATATTTTATTTATTTATTTGATAGAAAGAGAGAGAGAAGGGGCAGGCGGAGGGGCAGGCAGAGAGAGAGGGGAGAAGCAGACTCCCTGATGAGCAGAGAGCCCGATGCAGGACTCCATCCCAGGACTCTGAGATTTGACCTGAGCCAAAGGCAGATGCTCAAATGACTGAGTCACCCAGGCGCCCCTAGAATCCGAATCTTTTGATTTCAGTTCACTGCTGTTCCCATTCCACTGGCAGTCAGGATGAGGTTCAGGATTAAGGTCAGGGTCACGGTCAGGGTCAGAGTCAGGGTCGACCTCTGCAGCCACTCTCACATCTTGATGCTGCCTGGAGTTCCACTGTTTTCAGCACAGCAGACAGAAAATGCATTTCTTAGACATTTCCGGCTAAATGTCTAATATGCACCTCACACTGTCCTAACCTGAGCCCCTGATTTGTCATCCAGTGGTACACTTCTGAAAATAATTTTTGATGATAGCTCACTATGTGGTTTTTGGAATATGCCTTAGACGTAATTCAAAGAATTGAGTCATATTCCTTTAACAAACTCTTTCCCCATGAACTTATTTTTGAGAATAAGGTTTCTCAGTGCTGACATCTGTAAATATGAAAAATAGGAACAGAATTGTTCCTATTGATTGATTGATGCTTAACCTTGTTCCATTCTAGCAATAAATATGTACCAACCAAATAAAGAATGTATGAACCAAATAAAGAAAATCATATATCTCATTATGAGATTTATTTCCAATAAAATTTTACTTTATGTGTTTAAGAATTAATTTTAAAATCCATACGGTATTTGTTGTTTTGATCATTTGTATACTATTGATTATTATATTTTAGATGGAATTTTTTAATACTTAGAACCACATGGATACAGGCAACAGAACATTTTACATTTCTATTTATATCCACATTTTTGTTAGATATATGGTATGATCATGAATAAACGACTTTCAGTCAAATAATCTGCGCTAGGCTAAGCTCCTGGAGTGGAGGTAAATGGGAAAAAAATACATGAGTTCAAGGAATAAGAGGAAGTATGTACAATTTCTCATTCTTTAGCTCTTTCATCTATTTTTAAAGTAAATGTAAGCATCAGAATGCTATATTTAAATTCACCGGGATACACCTAAAAGAGTAAATATTTTTATGATGTCGGTATTTACAAATTTCCATAAATCATCATGTTTGCAACTCTTTAAACTTAAAATGAACATTTTTTTTCAGATTTGCGAATTTATTTATGATGAAGTTCATGTAACTGCATAAAAATTAGATTCTATTGTGCATTTACAGAATTCTCTTAATTAAAATAATTAAAAGCGTATGGCATTGAGAGAGTGCTGGGAAATTTCTGGTGACCATTCATGTAAAGTAAATGCCATGCATCTACAAGCGTGTATACATGACAGGGATTCAGGGATGGATGAGATCATAAACATAAAATGAACAACTTCAGACGTTAACTTAAAAATGTGCTTTAGAGTACATAATTTTTCCATATTCTTTCGGGGGTAGGTGAACCAAATAAGCTTGATCACCACTGGCCTAGATTGTTCTTGAGTTGTTTCGTAGAGTGTAGACAAACGGGTAGGAAGTTGTAGGAAGATAGGGAACCAGAAGAGATTTTTATTTCTGGTTTGGCTTTCGTTTGCTTTTGTTTCTAAAGATTGGAGAAAACTTGTGTGCCAAAGGGAAATGATTGAGGTGCGAGAGGCAAGTGACAGTATGGGCAAGAAGAGCGGGGGTTACAGAGTGCCTGCAGGGGCGAGGCCTAGGAGAGGAGGAGTGCCACCTGCACTTGCCAAAGCACGAGGGCGAGGGCGGGCAGAAGAACAGGCGCGGATGTAGATGCGGTCCGGGGCTCAGTGGCACATGTGCGGTCCGGCCGCATGGCGTCTACCTCCGCAATTAAACGGGGTCAAGATTAGGCGCCGTAAGTCAGGATAGGGGAGGAAGTGTCGAGGCTGGTAAGAGAGATGTCGGTGGTAGCGGGGAAAAGATCCACTCAGGAAACGCAGTAGACTTGGACTTGGTGACAAGAATTTATTGAGACCAGTCAGCAGGGTGGTGTGGCCCTCCGCCAAGTCCTCGAGGCCGGCGCAGGTGAGGGCAGACGGGAGGCGGGCTTTAACCAGCCTGGGCGCACGCACGGTGGTGGGCCTGGGGTTGAGGCCCAGTGAAGGTGATGGAGCCTGGCCTTGGAGCCGCGGAAGGAGGGATGGGAGCAGTGGATCACTGAATCTCTGAGGCGGAGTAGGGGTTTTTATTTTTTTAATTTTTAAAAAAATTACTTAGTTTTTTGGAGTAGGGATTTTTATATATATTACACATATATATAGGTTTCTTTTTTTCCCCTCTCCAGGAGCACTTTGTAACTCTCCAATTCTCCTTTTCCTTTCTGTAATAGCCTCTGCGTCGTTTTCCCGTGTGGAGCATACTCTGACTTTCGGGAGGAGGTGAGTGGCACTTCTCTCAGGGTTACTTCTGCGCGCGAGGCCCCAGCCCTGTGGCTGTCCTCTGCCAGCTTTCCCGCGCGCTTGCGGGGGCGGGGGGGGGGGGCAGCTCCTCCGGGCCCGCACGCAGGTGGCGGGAGGCGGAAGGAGGCGCTGATTGGAAGCCCGCGTGCTGGGGGCGGGGCCTGTCCCGCGTGCCAGGGGCGGAGACCCGGCGGTAAGCTGGCGGAACTCCTTCCTGATTGGCTTGGACCCCAGAGCCCTTGGTATCGCGTTGGTGCGGGGGGGCAGGCGTTGGGACGGGGGGGGGGGGCCGGCTGGGCCCCAATTCCTTGCTTTTCATGCCCACCGCCGCGGTTTAGACTGCGAGTGCAGAATGCTGCGTGCAGCGGCAGTGCGCTTGTCTGGGAGCGTGTTTCGGGCGACTTGATCAGAGCAGGAGGGTTTTGTTTGGCGTTCTCCCTCCGCCGCGGCCTGGGGAGGGGGCCGCGGAGGGCGGGGTGGGCACGGGCCCCATGGGATAAGCCCGGCCTGCTTTTGAGAGGACTGGGGACAGAAGAGTGGTTGGACAGAAGAGTGGTTAACTCTTTGTGGCTATTAACTCTTTGTGGCTGCGGCTTATCCGTGGGGGTGGCGGGGCGGTGGGAGGCTTTGGATTTCCAAGCAGGTCGGAGCCGGGCGTAGGGTCCTCCTGCAGTGGATTTCGTGTTTTGTGCCACGCCCAGGGGATGTTTCCCGAGAAAAAGGGCAACTTCCAGCCTTTTCAAGAAACTGTCGTTCCCCAGCTCTTCGTCGTCCCTGCATGGAATCCTTACAACTCTATGATGTAGATACTCGTCTGCCTCTTTTTAGATAAAGAAGGGTTGAAGTGACGTGGCGAACATCTTCCAGATGGTAGCGACAGAATTCGGGTTGGCCCAGATCTGCCTTGATAGCCTAGGCGCTTTGTAATACTGCACCTGTGCCATGCCCTCCAGGGGTACCAGCTTGGCTGGGTGCGGAGAGGAGAGAAACTAATGATCAGTGAAGTAGTCAGTGCTGTTTCTGCTGAATGCTAACAGCAAGGGAAGATGCCAGCGTTCATTTTTTGTGTGTTTGCCTGTTTCTGTATGATTCGGTGAAGCATCCCCAGATGAAATTAAATGTAACCTGGCCAGTGAGGATGAGTAGGGAGTTCACGGCAGAGACAGATGCTTCAGGCCCAGGGAGCAGGTTCCAAGGGGAAGATACCGGGACTCTCAGAATGGAATGCTTAGAAGATCCTTAGGGGTCTCCCATCCTTTCATTTCCCTGAGGAAATAAATGGAGGCCCAGAGAGGATAAGGAATTATTTAAGAACCCCAAATGGGCCTGGGATGCAGGTTCTCAGCCCTTGATGCTGTGGTCTGGCTTTCTTAATAATTCAATGGTCAGACTCATCCTGTAAGAGTAGTTAACACTTGTTTAGTACTTACTAAATAAAGTACTTTATTACATACTTTAGTCTCTTTTAGCTCCTGTAACAACTCCATGAGGTATTTGGGCAAAATACAGTATTTTTACAAGTATTCTATGAAGGAGAGAATTGAGATAGAAGTAACTTACCCAAAATCACACTGCAAATCTCAGCCTGGAGCCCAGGCTCTTTAGTCCTCTGTTATCTGTAAAGTAGATAAGAGGTGCTAGAGGAAACAAGCACAAACCTTTCAGAAGTAGAAATGTGTATCACTCCCTTATTCAGATGCAGACCTGAGGCTCAGAGATGTTTGGTGATATGCCCAAGGTCACAGAGTGAGAAGGTGGTGGACAGCCCACAGTGGAGAGCAGGTCTGGTTTCTTTCTGGTCCATCTGGCACAACCCCACCTTAGCTAGGAAAGGCCATCACAGCTCTCCTCCTGACTCACATCTTTCTTTCTTTCTTTCTTTCTTTTTTTTTAATATTTTATTTATTTATTTGACAGACAAAGATCACAAGTAGGCAGAGAGGCAGGCAGAGAGAGGGGGGGAAGCAGGTTTCCTGCTGAGCAGAGAGCAGAGAGCCCGATCCTGGGCTCGATCCCAGGACCCTGGGCTCATGACCTGAGCCGAAGGCAGAGGCTTTAATGCACTGAGCCACCCAGGTGCCGCGACTCACATCTTTCTGACAGCGCCTTGGGGATATTGGCCTTTACAGGCAATAGCTCTAGTCCTGGCCTGGTTGTATGGTCAAATATCACTTTTCCCATGAGGAGTTTCCTGCTCAAACAGCACAGGGACCTGGGTCTCCTGGCTGCTACTGTGGTGCTTTTCTGCATTCCTCCTCACTTTCTCCTGTGCGGAATGTCCTCAGGAGATCTGGATCACATTATCCCCCCAAAACCAAAGTCTGAGATGTTTTTAGCTCTGGGATCCTTGAGAGAAGCCAGTTGGTAAAGCTACTTTGGTTTAGGTTTGGAGGTTAAAAATCAAGGGGGCAAAGCCCGGTCAGGACAGCCTACACTAGAGGCATGGGGCCTGCTGGAACTCAGTTAGCACCTCTTAAATCTGGGTGAAGAGTGATGAATAGAGTTATGAATTGGGGGTGGAAAAATGAGCCCCCCTCCCAAGTATTTCTCTTCATGAGTAACCCTCACTGACCTAGTGAATAAGATGCACGAGACTTCTCAAAATTAATTTAGCTCCTCTGGCTTGTCTTCACTGCTAACTTAGGTGTCTCTGAAGTCTTGGCTTCTAGAAGGGTTATTTAGAAGGAGGGCTTCTATTGTGGAAGGCAGCTCTGGACTCGATTCCAGGAGGTCTGGGGGGCTTGAGCCAGCGCTGCCAATCACTGGGTGTGTGACCCTGCAAAATGCAGTTCTTTCTCTAGAGCTCAGTCATTATTCATTCAGTCATTCAATAAACATTTCTTGAACCCCCACTGTGGGCCTGGCAGGGTCCTGATGGATGAGACAACATCTAAAAAAGCCCCACAGCGGAGGAACTCACAGCCTCGAGGGGAGGAGAGACAAAACCAGACATCGTGAGTGGATCCTCAGCTACTCTGGGTATGGACAAAGGCTCTCTGGAGGAACTGATGTCCACAGGGCCACAACAACCCTTATGGAAACTTCATGAAAATTTGAAAAAGGTGCACCCCGCCTCCCCCCCCTCCCCCAGGGCAAATGCAGCCCCATACCAGAGTGCACAGCTTGGCCAGCCGAGCCCAAGCAGATATTTGTGTTTCCAGTCGCCCCCTGGGCTGGTCACTCCTGCCTGGTGAACAGCTTACAAATCTGACCATCGCAGCCCTGAATGTCAAGACTGAGGTGTAAAGGTCCAGTAGAAGGCAAAGGTGGAAAAGTCCATTTCAGGCGAGGAAGGAGCATGTATAGAAACTGCAGGCTTGGGAAAGTGGTTCTTTCACTTGGGAACCTGCAGGTGTTCAATGTGACTAGAAGGGAGCGTGAGTGGCACCCTGGGGGAATTGAGACTAAGTTGGAAGGATTGGCAGAGGAATTTATTCACTCATGAAGTAAATAATCAGTGGGCATCACTTTCAGTTTGCTGTTGGAGGGAAGTAGAAATAGTAGTGAACAAAGTCTACATAATCCCCTGCCCTGGAGGAATGAATTTACATTCTAGTGAGATGATGGGCTTCTGGTGTCTATTACCAAATCAGAAGGGACCTTCCCTCTTGCACTGTATGTAATGAGATAATGTGTGTAAAGCCCTTTGAGAACTGGGAACTACTGGATCATTCCTATGAATAAATATTTTAATTTTCATCTGTGTGGCCGACACCAGTGCCAAGGCATTTGGGGGCCTGTTCCTGACACCAGGCACCTACCTGATTGTACCTTGGGGATGAAGTGACCTTTGGTTGTGATCACAATACTAAAGGAACTATGACACCTTCTCACCATCTGCTGTCACTGCCCATCCTGATTTGGAAAGAAATCCTCTCCCTCTGGGTCAGTTGAGCAGGCTAGGTGACCGGTGACTTTCCGGGGCCTGTATGGGAATTCATCAGCTCGTCCTCAGGCTGTGACCACCTGCTGTGGTCAAAGGCTCTTTCTCTTCTGGCCGAAATACCAATGGAGTTGAGAGAGTCACTTAAAAATTATTAAAGAAAGGGGAGCTCCATTTCTGGCATAGGGGTGGGCTGAGGGATTCCAAGAGCCTTGTCAGGTGGTCTGCAGGTTAGAAGCTGTGTGGTCTGCTCAGTAGCTCTGATTCAGGTGATTGAAGCTGATTTTTAGGCCTGGGAACTTGGCTTCTTCCTCACTATGTGGTTGTGGGCAAGTCACTTCCTCTTTCGGGATACTAGTTCCTTCCTCTATTAACCAGAAGGTTTCACTTATTGAAATGTGAACAGCAGAGTTCTTTGAACTCCTCTGTGGCCCCATAGTATATAATCCAGATGAAAATGGTGGTGCTGTGGTTGAGGCAGTTTTGGGGCCTGGAGTTCTCCTGATTTCAACTGCACCTTGTCCTTACTCACCCTCTCAGGACTTCCGGCTCTACTAGATATTGCTCTGGAATCATAGTGGAATTTAGTTTAAAACAATTGGATTGAACATTTCCCCTCTCAATCGGCTCCTCTGGTCCCTGGGCTTAAGGTAGAGGTGAGGGCAATTAAAAAGTCTTGTGATCATTTTTATAATTTCATTTATACATTAAATGATTATCCAGCTCTTTCCCCCTTCAACATAAACATCATCCAGCTTATCTAGGTGACCTACCTTGACCCTTCTTTCCATGGACAGACATGAGATTTTATATGAATGACTATGGCAGCAGCCTGAAAACATCTAAAATGTTCCCGGTTTCACTTTCTATGTAGTATGTTTCCCAAACTGGGGGATCTGTGAATTTTTTTTTCTTTAAAAGGGATGTATCTGTTAGAAGATAGTGGCATAAACAAGTAGGAATTTATTTCTCTTATGTATAAAGTCCAGATAGGCAACCCAGGGCTAGAATGATGGATTCTCAAGTATCAGGATCTCAGCTTTTTCCATTATGTTGCTCTGTAGTCTTCAATACACACCTTCCATCTTGTGATCCAAGATGGTCACCCTGTTTCTGCCATCAAGTCTATATTCCATCCAGCAGGAAGGAGGATAGGAGTAAAGGCAAGAGCCTACCATTTCCTTTTAAGGACAAAAGTTGCACACATCACTTCTTTTCACATCCCCCTGCCCATAATTTGGTCATGTGTGCACTCCTATGTTCAAGGGAGGCCAAGAAATCTCTTTAGCTGGGCATCCTTGAGACGAACTAAAAATTCTTTTGCTATGCAAAACAAAAGAGAACAGATAAAGGGGCCAAACAGAGATTGCTGCCAGAGGATCTAGCCATTTCTCAAGCTTGAGAAAGACTAATTTCCACAGTCCTTTTTAGCTGTGAAATTCTGTGATGTGAGTAGACTCTAAGGACTTCAAGCTCTAACAGAGCTCTAGAGTTTAGCTAATCCAGTCTCCTTCATCAAATGACTTTACAGATAAGGCCACTGGGAGTGTACAGAGGTTAGGCAATTTGCCCAGGGTTAACTCAGTAACAAAGGGAGAAGTCAGTTGTAGGAGTGGCAGGATTCTTTGGGCACGTAGAAGGGCTCTTGTCTCTGTTCTTTATATTCCTAAGTCTGTGATGTCCTGGCCCTTCAGACTATCCCTTTCCATTTATGCCATCATTTGAGGGATATAGTAGACTCTGCCGCAGGCATCAGGTTACCCTGAAAGGAGGATGAGCTTTGGAGTCAGGTGTAGTTGGCTCTCAATCCTGCTTCTGCTTCTTATTGCTGTGTGGCCTTAGTCAGGACATTTCATCTCCTGGCTTTGCTATCCTCATGCTTACAAAGAAGATACTATCCACCTTACAGGTTTCTTCTTTCCTTTCACCCTTCCTTCTTCCGCCCCTGCCCTCCTCTTTTCTTCCACTCATGGAGTGAATAAGTAAAGTGTTCTGCTATGGGATTTCAGACATAGAAGGGAAACCAAAGGTAGTTTCCTTTCTTTCTTCCTTTCTCTTTCCTCCTCTTCTTTCATTTTCTTTTTTTTCAGTCTCCTTTGATTTTTATACTGCTTCCCACCAGCCTTAATAATCACAGAATCCAGAGGACTAAATACATGTAGGAGTTGGTACTTGCCAGATTCTCTTCAGAATATGCGATGCCCAGAAATAGTTTGCCCTGACTGGTGAACTTCTACTTCCTTTTACCATTTTCCCCCCTTATTTCCTATTTTTTAATCAGACAAGGAGAACTATAGTTCTTCTTGGGTTTCCCCCTTGACCATCTCATCACTGGCCCCTGATGTAGCTGTTTCCCCTCCTTCTCCATGACTTCTGAACTCTTTACAGTGTTGATGTAATATCATGCTTACTGTGGGTTTTTTCTCTTCCTTGTCTTCGGTTAGAGTCTTCTGTGAGCTCCCAGAGGACAGGGAAGGGACTTCTGTGTATCCCTGTAGCTTGGCCCACAGCCTGGTTACACAGTCATGTGGTGTCCCAGAAGTTGGTTAGGGAGCATGGGTCTGGAGAAGCCATGTCTTCCCACCTTCACGTTTTATTTTTATTTTTTATTTAAAATTTATTTATTTATTTATTTGACAGCAATCACAAGTAGGCAGAGAGGCAGGCAGAGAGAGAGGAAGGGAAGCAGGCTCCCTGCTGAGCAGAGAGCCCGTTATGGGGCTCGATCCCAGGACCCTGGGATCACGACCTGAGCCGAAGGCAGAGGCTTTAACCCACTGAGCCACCCACGTGCCCCCACCTTCACGTTTTATAGGCACGGGAACTGAAGCTTGACTGGGGCTGAGCTTCCTCTGAGCAAGGACCCTGTGCTCTACCTTGCATCTTTCACAGTACCTTTTGGGAACAAAGCTGGAAAGGAGTGGAGGGAATGGGGAAGAAGAGATAAGGTGGGAAATCACCCTTGATTCAGCACTAAAAATACCTGCTTTTAAGTAAATGCGTTCTTACTTCATCTTGACAACAGGAATGTAAGATAAATACAATTATCCGTCCTGCGAGGTTGAAATTAAAACGGAGGTCAAGAAAGGTAAAGATACTTGGTTGAGTTCACACGGTGCCTCGGAAGTGGAGTGAGAAATGAAACAAGGTCTGTGAAGCCAAGGCCACCCTCTTACTCTTGAACCATGAGTCAGAGTTACTGACACGGTCAAGTGTGAGAATTAAATGGTCTGTGTAAGGAAGCCAGATCACTTTAGGAAATTTCTCCTAACAACACTAATGAGGGTCTGTGACACTGACAGGGCATGTGCTTTGTGCTAAGTCCCTTTCAGCTTTATTGAGTGCTGGGATTCAGTCTGCCTCTCTGAACTCCTCCACCATCAGTGTGAGCCATTTAAGAAGGACAGATTCTTCCAGGAGCAGCGATGTCTCTTTAGCTTGAATCATCAAGGTCAGGCCAAGCAGATTTGTTTGGGGTTTTTGATGGGATTTCTCTTAATTGATTGGGGTAAAGAGTTCAGAGCTAAGTTGGATTGGCTTTTCAGCTCCAAGCTGCAAGAGACTGGGGCTTGGCACGATTCGAGGCTGTCTACTGAGGCTGCTCCTAACCCCGCTTCTTCAGCCCACTGGTGAGCACCTACCAGCACACTCTACTCCCTGGAGCATATGGCGATAGCTGCTACACAAGGAATAAACATGCTTTTAGTCTCCAGAGAAACCTGTCCAATTTCTGGGGCTTTCCTGTTTGGATTCTACTCACTGTCTGGAGGGGTTTCTGTGTTGTTTTGCCTGTCTCTTTCTCTTTCTCTCTCTCTCGTCCCCACCACTCCCCCAGCATCTTCACTTTCTCTTTCCCCCTCCTTACCCACCCCCTGCCCTTTTTTCCTTCTTTTCTTCCTTCCAGATATTTTATTATTCTGCTTTAAAAACGTTTTAGGGCAGTAAGCAATTTTGAATTATAATGCTTCCCAGAGTCTAGCATACAGTGATTTTTGTCTTTCAAGTCTTGGTATATGTTCTGTCTCTTCCTTTTTCATTTAACTAAGATCCACTAATAACAGCAATAGTTTCAGTGGGGAAAAGTTACTTACTGATGGGTACCAGGCACCAGTCTTTCAGGGACTAACAAATACTACCTTCCTTCTGTCAGCAGTGTTGTTGAGCATCTAGCCATTTCAGGGCACCATCATGGACATGACCAGGGCTAGTCCCCTTTTTCACAGAGCATACCCTGTAGTTGGAAACACAAGTAGTAAACACATAAATATATAATATCCTTCCAGATTATCTAATTACATTTTCAAAAAGACCTCACACAGCAGTTGTTACAAGCCCATTTTAGATCTGCAGAAATACTGAGGTGCAGGTAATGAACTTATCTGCCCACAAAGAAAGGAGAAGTTGTAAGCCCAACCTGTGGTCTTTTTAGCTCCCAGTGAGGCTTTGTATTATGAGCCCAGAGGTAGATAAACACTGTGAAGCTTAACTCCAGGGTCCCTCACTTGCTTGGGCCCTTTCTAAATTCATTCATACCTAATTGTTCACCCTTTTCTGAGGGCCTACCACATCTTGTAAGACTCAGGCCTTGGGCTTATAAAACCTAGACTGGTCCTCACTGATGTAAGGATTCAGAGACCATTCTGAGTTTCCAAAAGACTTCCAGAGGAGACAGATATGAAAATAAATCATCCTAATTCATAGAGATAAGAACTGTCATAGAGGTGTTATGGCCTGAGTTTTGTCCTCCTTCCCTTAGTTCATATATTGTTAAATGAGGTTAAATGGGGTTCATTAGGGTAGGGCCCAAGTCCAATAGGATTGGTGTCCTTGTAAGAAGAGACAGAGATGCTGGGGAGCTCCCTTCCCATGCACACACAGAGGAAATGCTGTGCAAAGTCACCAGAGAAAGCAGCTGTCCCTAAGCAGGAAGAGGGTTCTCATCAGAAATTGAATTTGTTTACATCTTGATTATGGATTTTAGCCTTCAGAACTGTGAAAAAATAAAAGTCTGTTTTTTGTACCGCTCAGTCTGTGGTATTTTGCACCTGGACCAGACAAGTAAAGGAGGGATATACGAGGTAGCTGGATTTGAGGAGGGGGACACCTTCTGGACATAGAAAACAGTCTGAGGAAAGGTACAGAGACCCGAGAGAGCATGGAATATCTGCAGACCTCCTAGTAATCCTCGTGCGCCTTGAGGCACGGGAGGGGCAGAATCCCAAAAGGTGTGGTATGCCATGCTGCAGAGTCTGGGTTTTATCTGGCAGGTGTGGGAGTGTCCCTGGCTTGCCCAGAGCTGGGAGTGTCCCCAGAGTCATGGTGGCTGCAAAGAGGAAGATGCATTGCAGGGTGGGAGACCAGTTAGCCCACTAATGCAATAGCCCAGGGAGGTGAGGGTGTGGCTCTGGAACAGATCTGCAGTGGCACAAGGAGAGGGACGTGTTTTGGATCTGGCAGGAGACAACAGAAGGGAGAGGGAGGAGCTTGGATCACACATGGGTTCCTGTTTGGGTGTCAGAATGGATAGTTTTTAAAATATTTTGGTCACGTCTAAAGTAACTTGAATATATACATAGATTAAATTTGCTTCTGAGGAAAAGTGTTTGGAAGTCCCATATTTCAAAGAAATACCAGGTGAAGATGTGCTGTGATCCTAGATCTATAGTTTTGGTCAGCTGGCTGCTCTGCCATTACAGAGTTTTGGAAGGAATCAGGGTTAAACTTGGTAATTACTTGGCTTGGTGCAAAGAACACTTCTCTCCTAACCTGAGTCTTGGTCCTGATCCAACTTGCTGTTTACCTTTGGGTGAATCATTTGCTCTGTCTGGTCCTTAGTCTCATGTTCTCAAAAAGGAACCACTTGGGTTAAGTGAGCCTTAATTTCCCTTTGAGTGCTAATAGTCTACACATCCATGTATAATCAGCCTATGCGCAAGTCAAGACTTGGGCAAAGATTAAAGTCTAATTTCCAAGAACAATACCTAGTTCAGTCTTAAAGGAAAGCTTTAAGCCCCACATCATTTCAGCTGTGCTTGGACTCGTAGATTCATAGTGGACTCTAGAGGGAGGAGGATACTTGGAAGCTATCCAGTCCAGCTTCTTTATCCTGCACTTGAAGAGACTGAGAAATAGGAAGAGCACTGTCCGAGAGCATCATACAGCTAGTTAGAAGCAGAGCCAGCAATTGAAGCCAGGTCTCCTGACTAGGGGCGTGGGGGGCTGCTAATGTGCCGCGTGACTGTAGGTGCTGGTGTGAGTTGTAGCCCCTGGAATTATGGAAGTGGAGGTCCTCGTCGTCACCCCCATTTTGCTACTGCTCTCACTCTATTTATCCGATTGTTTCAAATGCCTTCTTCACCCTCTGGATACCTGGTATCCCCTCTTCCTCCCTTTTACCTGCCTGGTGGTACTCTGTTAATCCTTTACAAACATCAGCTCTCTGATCACCATTCTTCCCTTTGTACATACCTCAATGGCTATATATAGTGAACACATTATGTGAAAATTGTTGTCTTACTTATCTCCTTACAGTTGACCCAACAAGGGTGGAAACCATGTCTTATTTATCTCTGTACTTCTAACATCTAGCTCAGGTACTTAGTTAATGTCCATGGAAAGAATGAATACAACAGATAAATAATGATGTCATGGATGAATGAATGTAAACTGAGGTCTGCTGGAGAATATACAATCAGAAAAAGCTTAGGAAGCCGTGCCCCAGGAGGGGTAAATGAGACTAGGGTTTTCCTCTCATCTGGTTATTTCTTAGACCTATAGGTCATCACCCTCATTAAGGATAGCTCCCCTAAGCTGTAAGCAGGAAATGCCTCGGTATCAGGTCCAATGGCCCATATTGAAGACATAATCCTTTGGCCCATGACTCACCAATGGATTCCAGAAGGCTCGGTGTGGGTGGCCTTCCTCAATCAATCAATGGTTGGGCGTCCTAGCTTGTGATTGGATCCCCTTTCTGCCACCCAAGCTTACAGGTCTCTCAGATGCAGCCTGTATGGAGACCTCTGGCCATCAGGCCTGCTCAATTTCTAACCACCCACCAGGAGACTAGGGAATCATCCATAAAAGCTAGGTTTTATGACCATTGACACCACTTGAGCATGGTCATTATGATTATTTAACATTTATGAGACACCCTCAGTGCATTGGGGCAAGGGAAAGGCAGTTTGGCAGCCTCAGCACAAACGGATGTTTCTCTATAACCCCACAAAGGTGCTCCCTCCCACCCAGATTAGCTCATTTGCAACTATGTTCAGGAGCTCATATAGGCCAGGGCAGAATTCACTTAAAGCATCCTATGTACTGTTTAACCCGGACATTTCTAAGAAAACCTCAGTTAGACAAATCCCAACAAAGGAGAAGTAATTAACCAGATTTTTGTTTTTGCAGTTCTCTTGCTTTGTTCTCTGAGAGATGTTGATGTGAAAAGTCCTTCATTCTTTCTCATTCAAAAAAATATATGGGCTTCTGACTTTATGCTAGACTATGTGTCTAGTCTTGGCATTATAGAAATAATGTAGGACAGCCTGTGCCCCTAGACAGCTCAAGCATGGAAACAAAAATACAGTGTCACAGGTGATCTATGAGAGCCAGGTTGATGGAAGAGTGCAGGCCTACAGGAGGATGTAAGTGGTCAACTCACTCTGTTGGCGGGGCACAGGCTAAGAAGGCTTTACAGGAGGAAAAGCTCAAGATAGCATTTGATTGATGATGATTTCAGAGTGGGTGGACCTGGACCTCATAGGCAGAAGGAATGACTGAGCAAATGTGTGGGAGGGTGAAATGGTAGAGCATAGTCAGGGAATTCTAAACCATACAGGCAAATTGGGATCTATGGTATGAGGGGATGAGATGGGAAATCTAGGCAAAGGCTAGATTATAAAGGGCCTTGCCCATTGCTGAAGAAGTGTGGTCATGACTGTTGCTTTGGGAAACTGTGTTACTCTCCTGGAAAGGCACTTCTCCTTTGGTTTGGTTGACATCACTCTGATGGAGCAGCTCCTGCCTCCCTGGTTGCTCCCCTCTGTCATTCGCATGGGGTTGTCTCTCTCTCTGCCCACCTTTTAATGCCAGTGTTGCTCAGGGTTCCTCCACTATTTGTCCTGCTCCGGACCTTCCTCTGGGGAATTTCCCATTGCAGTGATTCCCCACATGATCTCTCTCACCAGACGCTTTCCTGAACTCCAGACGTATACATAGACCCCACTGCCTGGTGAAGTCTCTACCTGATGCAGGTGGCCATCTGCTCCCTAACCCTTCACTCAGCCTCTGTTTCTTGTGCTTGCAGAAATCATCACTGTCTAGCTGCTCCAACTTGGAATTACACTAGACTCCTCATTTCTACTCATAAGTTACATCAAGTCCACTGAAGATTCATTCATTCAACACCTACTCAGTTTTTACTTCCTGCCAGGCCTGCGACTAGCAGGTAGTGTAGAGATGGGTAAAACAGAGCTCTGGCCCTTGAGGAGCTCAGTCAGACGGGAAGAATGGCTCATGAGTAGCTGGCTGTCACTCTGGGTGCGCCACGTAGCCAGAAAGGGCTGTAGGCTGATGACTTACCTGGGTTCTAGAAGGTGGTGTGGAAAAGGCACCTACCCTTGCCAGGTGGCTGGAGTGGGGTGAGGAAGGCCTGGCAAGACTTCCTCAAGGGGATGATCCTTGTGCTGTGCCTCAAAGAATGAGTCGGAATTAGGCAGGGATGGGAGGCTGTGAGGTAGGGGAGGTGTGCCCCAGGGAAAGGGAAAAACATGAGGAAGTGAGCGGTGATGATAAAGGGTGGGATGCAGTTTTAAGCAGCTCATAGGTGCTTGAGAAAAAAGTGGAAGGCAGAAGTGGTAAAGAGGAGATGAAGCTGGCCTCTGTGGGGCCTTGTGTTTCTTGATAAAGAGTTTGGGTGTATCCCAAGGGAAATTGGGATTCAACAGTCGGAGCAGAGAACTGACTTGATCAAGGTAACTGTGCGGGAAGATCAGACCAGCAGGTAGGGTGAGTTGGCAGGTGGAGGAGGGCTGCTGTGGTATGGAGACCATGAGAGAGGTGATAAAGCCTAGCCTAGGGCAGGTGCTCCAGGGGTGGAGCAGAAGGGATACTGGGGAGACATTTCTCAAGTAGAATCAACCACCTCTGTTCATCATTTGAATATGAGAATAATCTAGAGATGAAGTGAAGATGCTGAGTTGTCTTTCTAGCTCAATGGTAGGTGAATACTGGTGTCTCCTGAGAACGCAGGAGTGGAAGTAAGCTTGCAGGGGTAAGAGTCCTCAGTCTTAGCTAGTTTTGAGATATTGTACACAAAAATGCTTTGTAAGCGTGAAAGATTTTTTTCACATGGGGACTTGGGGGTGACTGCTGCTCTGGGATCTGATCTTGACTTCTCCAGGTGGAAGCCATGCCCTTGACTTGGGCACAGAGGCCCATCACAGAACAGAGGGCTGTTCTGTAATGTGGGCAACAAGGATTGAAGTCTTGGTGATCTTCAGACTGAGGAGAAGCCTTAGTAACCTTCACTGACCCCCAGGCTGCTGGCCACATGGGGACTTGTGCTCTCTGCCATCTCCTGCTGGGAATGCTGGGCTATTTGGGACATGTGGTGAACCCCCATCCATGCCAGAGAGGCAGGAGCTTCTTGAGCTCTGGCCATCCCCGAGGTTATTACTGTAGTCTACCTCCACATGTTTCTCATGAAAGGGGTGATGGAGGGGGCTGCTTTGGTTGGTGGATGCATCCTCAGTCTGCTCTCCTCCAGCTCCATCCTCCAGGAAAGCCATGGTCTTCCAGGGAAAGGGGCTTTAAAGAATAAAGTGCAGGGAAAAATGGATTTTAGGGTTCTGTCTAGATAATGGTTTTCCTTTTTCTGTCTTTGTTTTGCTTTTATTTTGTTTTAAAGGGCAGGTGCTTCCTGCTGTCTTGGAACAGAGCAGCATTTCTCTGGTATTTGTTTGGAGTGAAGGGAATGAGGCTGGCCTTAAGGTGACAGTGGTCAGCCTGGAGCCCACCCTTCCTCCTTGTCTGTAAGAAGTTGGACTGGATGCAGCTGCAGGTCCTCTTACGTCTGAGCCTGTAAGATACGGTTCTCGTGGTCAGCGAGTTGTGGAGACTGCACCAGGAGTGGAAGGAGCAGGGGCTCCGGAGTCCTTACTCACCAGTGGTGAGACCCTCAGTAACCCCATACATCTCCCCAAGTCAAGATTTTCCTGTCTGTCCGATGAAGACAGTTAGCCTGTTTGCTTGCTTTTCAGTGGTCGGAGGGTTAAGGGCAGCTCTCACAGTGGAATCTGTAAAAGGCTGTGCACCCTCAAAGCAGCTTGAACCTCCCTGGTGACTTTGCCCAGCCTGCTGTTTCACGGCTCGGGCCAGTGAGTGAGAACAGGCAGGCTCCCTCCTTGGGGACCCCCAGATTTGCTCCTCTGCTCCATGAGTGTAGTAGTAAGTATCTTGTAAGGCTGTAGTGATGCATGGCATGAATCCACGTCACTCTGCTTCTGTCCATGTATCCATCCAGCAAGCTCGTATCGCATACCTGTTCCACACAGTTCCCGTGCCACGTGCTAGAGATGCAGAAATGAGTAAGATGCGGGTGGCTCTGTTCTCCATGAAAGTACAGTGTGGGCACAGGGACACCAACTCTCTAGGCACACACACACACTGTACCCCCCAAAATTATGAAACAGTGTGGGAATTCAGGGAGAGCCCTGTCCTGGTGGGACATGGGAGCCCCGAGGGAAGCACATCTGGCCTAGCCTGTAGGTCAGCGAGTCTCTGGAGGAGATGGCACCAGAACTGAGACTTGGAGGACAAGTCAGCCAGCTTGAGGGTGGGGGGTGGTGCAGGGGAGAGGTGGACCACTGTGCAGAGGGGCTGCCTATTCTTCTCATGCCGCACTCCTCCTCCTTCAGGCTTCTGCTCAAAATGTCCCCTCCTCACAGCTGTTCATTCTGAGCACCTTGGTCCCTGTCTATCCCTTTACCCTGCTTTAGTTTCCTTAACAACATGGTCATGAGCTGAAATGTCTTTCTGTGGATTTATAGTCTGTTCTCCACGTCGGAATGTAAGCTCGCCGTGGGCAGGGACCTTCTGTGTCACATTTAGCATGGTATCCCCGTGGCCTCGGGTCTGCTTGGACCGCTGTAAAGAGAGACTACAGACTGGGCAACTCAAACAACAGAAGCTTAGTTTCCCCTCTTTTTGAAGTCTAGTAGTCTCGGATTAAGCCATGGTCAGGGTTGGCTCCTTCCGAGACCTGTGAGGAAGAAGCGGTTGCATGTCTTTCCCCAGTTTCTGGTGGTTTGCCGGCGATCTGTCATGTTCCTCTCCTTGTAAATATATACTCTGCTCCCTGCCTTCATCTTTGTGTGTCATTACCCCAAGAGTGTCTGGGTCCAAATTTTCCCTTTTTAGAAGGGTACAATTCATATAGGATTAGGAGGCATCCATGCTATTTCAGTGTGACCTCATCTTAACGAATTGCATCTGCAATGACCCTATTTCCAAATAAGATCATATTCTGAGATATTGGGGGTTAGGACTTCAAGACGTGAATTTTGGGTGGATGCAATTCAATCCACAAAAGGCATGCAATAGACAGTCAAAATACATTTGTCGAATGAAGGAATGGTTGGATAAAGGCACAGAAGCAGGAATTAGCTTGCTGAGGGGCTGGTAGGGAGGCAGCCTGGAGGGAGGAAATCCCGGTTTGGAATTCTTGGAGCTTAAAGAGCAAGGCAGCAGCTGGTCAGAGCTGACACCCAAGAGGTATGCATACCTCCTCCTTAGCATGCGGGAAACACTCAGTCCGAGGTAGCTTCTGTGATCTTAGTTTCTATTGGTCGTTAGGTGGATGAGTGAGTGTATCCAGCATCCCTGCTCCTGGAAGACTCCCTTCACATGATAGTGGAGCTGCGTGTCAGCAGTTTGGGCTGGCACCATCCTGTTTACAGAGGGCCACACGGGCACCTGCTTACTCAGCAGGTCCTGAAGGCCAAGTCTCATATGAGACGCTCTAACCCGGTCATCTTTCCTTTACATGTCCACAATAGGTTGCCTTTTGCCCCTCTGATAAACAGCTTGTCCTTCATGAACTGAGATCAGTGACGGGTTCGCGGGGGTTCTGAAACATTTCCTTCGGGGTCATAACCACTGAGGCACAATTTCTGACTTATCAACCCTTGTGATACAGCATGGCAAGGTAACAGAACATAAATAGCATAGGAAACCAAGATTAATGTGGAAATGTCCCTGAGATATCAGGATAGGAAATTGCAAAGGAGCCATGGAGGCTCCTTGGAGAATGAGCTGGAAGTCAGAAGGAGATAAACTCATAGCGAAGTGGAAAAGGGCCCCGACATGAATCCAGCCTCTGCCACCCACCAGCTGTGGGATCTAAGGGAAGTCACCCTTCTGCTGTGAGTCTCTTTTCCCCAGCCCAGAGGTGGGGATAATATGACCCATGGCATTGTAAGAAAGAGAGCACGTATATGGGACTGGAACATAGAGGCTGACATTTAGCAAGAGCTCAGTGCATGGCAACAATAATAATAGCTTACATAAACTTACAAAAGTGCTTACAAATGGGTGAGGCATTATTCTAAGTGATTTAACCTCATAAGGTAGGTGTGGTCATAAAACTCATTTTGTAGTTGAGGAAACTGAAGTTTAAATGGTTTAGGTAAATGCCCAAACCCACTTAGCTACCAGGTGATGAAGCTGAGCTTCACATTCAGGCAGTCTGTCCTAGAGCTTGTGCTTTTGACTATTAGGCTATGTAATTACTGGCATAATTATAACTGATGTGGATATTCTGTAGCTAGAAAGTGAGAATTTGGGGCATTTTCCATTAAAACTGGAGGGAAGAGAAACAACAGAAGTTATTATTAACCAAGGTGCCAGGTGATCAAATACTTATCTCAATCAGCCCTCATATGCAGCCTAGAAAAGATATATTGTCTGCTTGCATTTTAAAAATAAGTGAAAAGTGAACCAAGACTCAGAAAGCTCAAACAGCCTAGATTCAAACCCAAGTATCTCTGGGCCCAAAGCCCAGTCTCTGTCTACCACGCCCGCTGCCTCCAGGAAACTCACTCAAGTTAACATGGAATGAGCTGCAGGACATGGACAGTTCTGTCCCTAAGGGGTGACTAATACATGGAGGCTCTTTCTGACTTGTGTCAGGGCTGACAGCTAGGTAAGGGAGACCATTAACCAGTTCACAGAACATCGGGTCCAAAATGAGTAACATGCCAGACCACCGGAGGAAGTTAAGAGGTCAGTAGGAAAAATACTGCTGGTCTGATGGTCCGTGAAGTTCAGAGGAAACATTGGTGAATAAGGAAGATGGATAGGAGAGCCTATATTTAAAACTGGCTGGAGGAAGGGACGGAAGCGATAAGCCTAATTTTAGAAAGCCTCACACTCTCAGGCTCCTAAGGTAAGAGACAGGGAGTTCAGCGAGGATTACTTGTCCTTTGTCATCCATGGGTCTCTAGAGGAGGGGCTGGGGCCGATTTAGCTCTGAGGATCCCCCCCAGGGAGTATAAAAAGGAATGCTACAAGGCCAGATAGACCTAGTGTTGAGCTACATATGATCAAGTCATCTCTCTCAGGCTTGGTTTCCTCATCTATAAAATGGGACAGTAGTATCCGTCCAACAGAGTTTTTGTGAAGGATGAGGTGAGAAAAGATTGAAAGAGCCTGTTAAATTGTCTGGCCCCTGCTAGGTACTCAACTAATGTTCACTGCATGAATCTCATGGGGAGATGAAATGTTTGTTAAAAAAAGCCCTTATTCAGTCATGGTAAGAGTATTACCAGTAGATTCTAATTTCTTTAGATCAGAAAAGAGATTTTCATGTCTACAGTGTTTGGCTTTTCCCTTATTCAGGCATATGATGTGCTGAAGTCTCTGAGAATGGTTAATAATGGCATGAATATAAACGTATATACTCAAATCCTGGCCTGAGATATTCTTGCTAATCACATAGTTTGCTCTGAAGTTCACATCATAACACCATTACCTCTTTTTTCCCCAATATTGAGGGATGTTTATGGTTTTTTTTTTTTTTTTGATTTTAAAAATAAGTTGGTTGAAAAAATAATTTATTAATTCAGGATGATATGAAGTAGAAAGTGAAAGGATACTCTCCAGTTCGACTTCCCAGACATAACCATTTTTTGTTGTATGCATGTGCTTTCAGACTTACTTCAGATAAACATATACGTTGCATTCTATACACATGTAGACACACAGACACCCCTTAGAGCAGAATCTTGATTTTTATTTTTATTTATTTTTAAAGATTTTATTAATTTTGTGAGAGAGAGAGAACAAGGACACAAGCAAGAATGGTGGAGGGGCAGAGGGAGAAGCAGACTCCCTGCTGAGCAGGGAGCTTGATGTAGGACTTACGACTCTGGGTACATGACTTGAGCCAAAGGTAGACACTTAACTGACTTGAGCCACCTCGGTGCCCAGAATCTTGATTTTTAGCTGAGCACGTTGCCACCTGGAATAAAAACTACATTTCCCAGTCTGCATTCCAGCCAGGTGTGTGCCTGTGACTAACTTCTGCCTAGTAGCAGAGAAGCAGACAGATGGTGCAACACCAAGAAGGTCACTTAAAAGAAGCTAATTCAGGTAGGAGGTGTGGCTTTTTAGCTCTTTCCCTGCCTCCTTCTGGCCTACAAAACAGACGTAAAGGTAGAGTTCCAGCAGTCATCTTAGGCCACAAGGGGACCCTAAGGATGGGAGCCACACATTGGAGATCACAAGAAAGTGTCTGAGTCATTGACAACTTAAAGGAGTGCCATACCACTTCAGACTATCCTTCTGCCGGTTCTCTTTCACATTGGGGAATAATTTCCTCTGATTTCAAGCTACCGTGATGAGGTCTTCTGCAATTTCTAAATGACGCACAGTTCTCTCCTACCCTTTCCACTTAACTTTATATTATAGGTATTTTCCCTTGTCAGTACATTGAAAAATCTACTCTACTCTTTTTCATGACTAAGTAAATATTCCCTTTTAAGGATTTACCATAATTTACTCAGTTCCTTATTGATAAATATCATAAGTTCTTGCTTCAGTTTTTGAACATGATAAACAGTGTGAAACATAAATCTTTGTACACATTTGAATATTTTCTCAAGATAAGAAGAGGAATTTTAGAGCTAAAATGTTTGTGTATCTTCAGTTGGCAATTTAATTAATGAAATTGATAAATTGGTGCATTGTAATTGGCATGTCTTGCCAAATTATCTCTAGAAAGTCATTCTGAGTTATGCTTCTTTAAATAGAATTAAAGAAAATTTTTTTGGTGAATTTTTCATACAGGCAAGGCACAAAGAATAGCATCAAAAGCACATCTTCACTATCCAGTGGAAGGAGTCAAGCTTTTCCATGGTTCCCTGAAGTGCCCTGTGTGTCTCGCTCCAGTGGTATCATCCAGCACTTTCCTCTCAACAGGCCAGGGACTCGCTTGATCTTTCACCAACGCTGGGAGCCAGTGGGTGAATCTGTAGGGTTCTCTCACTTGTAAGTGATAGACATTCTCCCGTACCCCACAATAATACCTTGGTTCATACACTTTCAGTCCTTTGGGGAAGAACTTGCTATAGGAAGGACTCAGAGGATGTCATTGGGACCCCATGTGTCTTCCCTTCCTGGGCTTTTCTCTCCCTGCTGGCTTCATTCCCAGTTTCCACGTAGTGCTGACATGACAGCTAGCACCTCTACACCTGCATTCTCCATGTTCACATCAAACAGAAAAAACATAGTGCCTCTTCCCAGTAGCTCCCTCACAAAACCTGTATCCACTCTGATTAGATAAACCAGAGTGATGTGCCAATCCTGAGTATATCCAGTTCCCACTGTGACTGGAATCTGTCAAAGCCTTCTGATGCTCTTTTCTATTTGCTGCCTATTTTGCGTCATCAAAACCCAGGGTTAACTACCTTTTTGGTAATGTGGTCCCTGGCCACAGAGGATGCAAGGATAATCATTGTTAACATCCCCTGAGTGCTATAGTATGCTGGGCACCTTATCTCATTCAGTCTCCCCAACAAATCTGTAAGGCGGGTGTGATGTCCATTTAATAAATGAGGAAAATAGAGGTTTAGAGAAGATAAATAAGTGAGCTGAGCTCCCACAGTTTGTGTGTGTAGGGACTGGGATCCAGCCCTTGGTTTGTCTCACACCGGTGCCCGGTAGAGACACAGCAGACCATATTGTCTCTTGTAAGAGGCTTGTATTTACCTCACAAGTTGTTGGGAAATGAAAACACTGTGTAAGCTGAAGACTCACAAACATCAGTTCATTAAACTGATTGATATATCCTAAATTCACCTCCTTCAAGCCCCCCCAGGGGAAGGAAGGGGACAGCTTGGTAACTGGCCCAGTCATCCTGAGTAAACAGATTAGGTAAGGGGTGAGGGAGACAAGTTATTTCCTGAACAATTTTTTTCTTTATTTCTACAAAAACATTTTTGAGAAGATATCTACAACTGTTGAGGATTTTAAGAATAATGTAAGACGCTTTTGGTGAATATTTACTCTGGGCAAAGTGGTGGGAGGACCCTACATGGTGTGATGGAAAGTTGGATTCTGAGTAAACAGGTCGGGTTTCCAGTCTGCTTCTGGATATTGTTGGCCCTACTGTGTGACTTGGAGCTGGCCCAGTCTCCTTCCTGGTCTCAGTTTCCCCAGTGGTTCAGTGTGGGGTTTGGATAAAGACATCTCCTGTCCAAAAGCCCATAGCAGCTCTTCATCTATAGAATAAGTACAGGGTGAACGTAACTAGCTGGTCTTGGGAGCCCGGGCTAACCAGGTATCATTCGTGAGAATCTCAGAGGGAAAAGAAAATATCTTCCATTGGTTTCAGAACAACCTCCTTGTGGGCTGTGGAGGAGCTGAGGAATGGGACCCTAGGGGTTTTCCTGTCTCTGGAAATATCTAACTTTGGTTATTTCCCAGCCAAAAGCTTCACGGCTCCTACAAGGGGTTGCCTGGAGCACCTGGCCAAGCTCCAGTTGGAATGTGAGGAACATAGGTCATTAGTAAGAGACTTTAATGTCCCGTAAACTGGCTTCCTGGAGTGGAGTGCTCACCCCAGCATAATCGAGCTGTTAGCAAGAAACCCAGCCTGTTTCCAGTCAGGGAAGGAGTTCCGTGGAAGACTGGAGGAGGTGTAGTAACAGAGGTTGGGGGGGGGCACTGGACTGGGAGTCAGAATTCTAGTCCACACTGTGCCATGGATCGGGACAAGCTACTCCCACTTTCTGGGCCTCAGTGTCTTCGTTTGCAAAATGAGGGGTGGTATTGGATGTACTTTGGGGCTTTCCAGCTCAGACAGAAAACATGGGGAGATTAAGTGAGCAGATTCTGGAACCGCCTTGCCTCAGTTCTGATCCAGACTTGCTGCTCACTGTCTTTGTGTTCTTAGGTAATTTGTTTAAACCATCGGCACCTCTGTTTTCTCACCTATAAAATGGGAATACGCATAGTACATATCACATGGGGTCTTGTGATGGTGAAATGTAAAATACTTAAAATAGTGCCTGGCAGGAAGTGAAGGAAATGCCCTACAAGTAAAACAGTTACTGTGATTATCACCCAGCCCACAGCAGGCAATGCCCTCTGTTTTAGAGGGTGGGTGGAGATGACGTGTCACTGCTGGGACTGTAGTCCTGTGGGGCCCCAACAGCGCACCAGGCTCCCTGTGCTGGTGGGAAGATGACTTTACCCCCAGATCTGTCTCTTCAGGACTGCAGAGGGGAGGATGTCTCTCACCAGGGGAAACCCCAGGGTGTCCAGGTATAAGAATCAGAGGTCTTATGGCAGTGAAAAGGAGAGAGCAAGAGAACAGAGGGAAAGAGGAGGTGGTCTACCCTGTACAGTCAGGGCAGGAGGGGGCCCCAGTGGCATGGTGCCAGGAAGGCTTGGCTTCCAGTCCTGGCTATGACCCTTACTTGCTGTGGGAACCTTGACCAAGTCTCTGGATTCATCTGACATTCATGTTGCTCATCTGTAAGATGAAAGCGTAGTGCCCAGACTACGAATCTGTGGAGGGTCTGAATGAAGCCAGTCAGCGGCACAGTGTCAGCTGTCCTAGAGATGACTGACAAGTGTGAGTTTGATCCGAGTCAGAGGAACAGAGGGTGCCGCTGGTGATAGCACGATAGCACATGGATTGGTGCTTGTGGGCGTCTGTAAGAGGTGAGTGTAAGGGTGGAGGAAGAGGAAAGGTGTGCAGTTTCCTGAGGTTTGGGAAGGCTTTACCTAATGACCTGTTGGAATCTTGTTACCCTAAACACCATTGCTGGGGTCCAGGCCTACACCCCTCCCATGGGGACATCTGCCACACCCTCTCAAGGGCCTTCCTGCCTCCAGTTCTTCTTCACACTGTGATCCATTCTTCTAGAATGACACTCCACTTAGTGCAGTGACAGTGTCACTACAGTGGCTCCCCACCACCCTCAGGATAAATACCAAAGCCTGGACAAGGATGTTTTTGGATTAGCCCCTGCATGTCTGCCATCCTCTGGGCCTCAGAACCTTGACCCATACTGAGTGTGCCAACAGGCCCACTGGCATGAGCATTTCCAGTTGGCTTCAACCAATGAAGTTCCAAGAGGTGGGAGGGAGGGAGAGAGGGGGAGCGGTCAGAGCGGTTTACCTCCCACTTCCCTCCTGCCAGGTTCCCACGGAGGGCTGCACCCCTCTACCAAAGGCCATAGCTTCTATCACATTCCCGTCCCCCTCCTTCCTCTTGTCCCCTTAGGCTACGTGGTGATGTTTGTTAGCCTTGAGCACCACAGCATCCATGATCATTTTCCTTATCCTGCCCACACTTTGTGTGAAGTTCCTTTCCTAAGCTTTTCTGAAATCATGTGGGTGAGCATGTCACCTCCCTCCTGCAGGGACCTTGCCTGACACATAGGGCTTCTGAGGCCCTGTGTGATCCATCCCAGCCTATCTTCTCCAGCTCCTTCTGGTGTTCCATGCATCAGTCTCCTTCTCACCCCAGGGTTTTCCTGCTTTGTTACTCCATATCCACTTCCTCCAAGAAGCCTTCCTTGATACCCCCAGGCTTGGTCAGAACCCCTCCTCTGGCTCCAGGATCCCTTGGTATGCCTCCCATCACAGCTGAATCATACTGTCATTGTCTGCTTACTTGTCTCTCTTTCCTGCTGGACCATGAAGTTCCTGAAGGCAAAAACCACATCTTGCCCCTGGAGAGGGAGGTGTATAAAGGTTAGGAGCACAACTCTGGAACTATCCTGCTTGGGTTTGTAGTCGAGCTCTTCACTCCACCGCTGTGTCTCTGTGGCCTTAAGCAGGTCACTTAACCTCTCTGTGAACAGCTACCCCATCTGTAACATGGCGATACAGAAACTGTCTGCCTACAGGCTTATTATGAGAATTAAATCAGTTAATATAGGTAAAACTAAGCTTTTTAAAAACATATGTTATCACATTTAATATATGAAATTCAATGTGGAATTATTAACTAATTTGATATATGGAATTAGTACCCAATAAATATTAGGTATTGGGTTAGCTTGTGACACAAAGTGTGTGCTCAGCAAATGGAGAATAAATGGATTCTTTCTTACAGGTAAATCATTGCATAATACTGTACTTTCCCCTTGAGTTTTTACAGCAGCTTCAGGAGGAAAAGAGGGTAGCAGTTCTGTGTCCACTTTATAGAAGAGGACGCTGACCTTGGAGGGACTTGCCCAGGGACCCACAACTGACCCAGAGCTGAGGGGCGAGTAGAACCTGGATGCGGAGACCCCACTGGGTGCCCTCTCCCTCAGCTGCCACAGGGTGTGAGAAGGTCTATGGGCTGCAGCTCAGGCCAGGTCTGCCCCAGGAGAGGGGCAGCTGTGGGGTGGGTAGAGTCCAGGGGCTTTAGTGGCCTCAGCCATGGTCACTTTCCATGAAAGTCTCTGAGTCACCTTTGGGATTTTCCAAGTTATCAGCTCCTGGAGGGTTAAAAAAAAAAAAAAAAGTCCATTGTGTTGCAAGTTCTGCAAACAGCCGCATTTACAAGTTCTGTTGGCCCAAGTGTCCATCTGAGGAATGTGGGATCTGAAGGGAGAGCCCAGGAAGGGAGACTCAGAAGGGAAATGAGCCTCTAATGTTCCAGTGACCAGCAATAATAATAATTTATGTGAGGTTTCTAAGAACCCTGAACATTTATCTGGTGCTGCTGGGTGCGCAATCAGTGCCCTAATAATGCTTCGCGTGCTGCCTTGGGCTAGTTGCATTGGGGTCCTTTCTCCTTGTCAGTGGAGACTCTCCTTCAGCTCCCTTCGGCTCCAGCTCCACTGAACAACCCAGTTCAGTGCCCCATATACCGGGGGAGCCCCACAGCTGGTTGTGGAATGACTGGCCAAGTACGTGAACGGATATAATGTTCTTGGTCCCCACACAACTCCATTTTCTAGAGAAGGAAACTGAGATTTGGAGAGGTTCAATGCCTTAACCTAGGTGGCACAGTTAATAAGGGAAAGTGACTTATTAACTTAATGACATTCTTCTAGGAGGCCTCATGGTTCAGTGGAGAGTAGTGGGAGCATTCAGTCACAGACACAGGTTCAGGTTCCCAATCTGCCAGCTACCTGTTGTTTGATTTCATATAAATTACTCAACCTCTCTGAGCCTCCAGGGGCCAAAATGGTGAAGCGGCCATAGTAAGTATTTTTTATGAAGTCGTAGTAAGAGTTAACAAACATAGTATATGGAAAGGGACTGGTACGTAGGCGCAAAGGAAGAGCTCTGGAAATGGTCAGTTACTGTTCTCATCTGTCTTTAGTTTCCTTTTTATTGCTATTACTTCTATTAGGTAAAACAAAAAAATACTGTATTTTTTACTTTTATTGACTATGGTCCTGGTACTCATTTTGTTTGCAACAAATGAGGTTTTTTCCCCCATTTTCAGGGTCTCTCATTGACTGTCCTGTGACTGGTGGCCCAGGACTGAATGTTTGCACGCCCCGACTCCTGTAGACGTCAGGGGCTTGAAAATTGGGGGTGATGACCTGGTAGTACATTTACTGCAGGCACGTATGGAGAAAATATCACCTGGTTTCTCAGCAACCCTAGAATCACATTGCACAAGCCCCAGATCACCTACACTTTTCTTGTTGTGGCTGAGTGACTTGGTGGCTGCATGAGCTGTTTGAGGGACTTTCCAAGGGTTTCTTGAAGCTTCTTGCTTCTCCCAAACACTCCTACATCCCAGTCCCCCTGCCAGCCTCTCCCTAGTGACCGACATAAACGCTTTTGGTGTCTTCTGAGATATTTTCCCTATACAAAGACAGCTCAAGGGCCAGCTACTTAAACAATATTTATTTCTAACCCAGCCAGGAGCCAAGTTGTCTCTCTGACATGTAGAGACTATTCTGATGGGCCTCTGTTGTTTCATATTTACAAACCCGAGAGACTCTTGCTGCCTTTTCATTATTCAGAAGGGGAAACTGAGGTTGAAATTAGTGAGAGATTTGCCTCAGATTACACACTGGTTAGAGGTAGGGTTAGGAAGAGATCCAGATTTGGGGACTCATCATCAGTGAGCCAATGCAAGGGAGTGGGAAATGAGGACCAGCCTTGACTATAGCCTAGTTCTAGCTTTTATTGCATGTGTGACCTTGGGCAAACACTGCAGTATTCTTAAACTCTAAACTCTTCTTACCTGTGAAATGGGCTTAATTATGCCTTCCTCACAAGAATGGTAGGAATAAAGAAGATAATGGAGAGGAAGTTACCCAGTGCAGTGCATGGCAGAAGACTAATCTCCTTCTCCCTTACCTGCCCCTTCCTTCTTGAAGTGAACAGGGACTTTGGAATTAGTTCTCGGTTAAATCCTCTGTGTACTTGGGAAGAGTATTCGTTTTCCTGGGTTTTAGTCTTTCTTATTTATGAAATGGTGACAGGAATAACCATAATGAGGGTTCTTTGGAGAATTCAAAGAGATGATCGATATAACATAGGAGGCCCTTTTAGACAAAGCTTCTCTTTTCCCTTCCACCTGCCTCCAGGATTCCATCCGGAGCATCATGGGGGAGGGTCTCTCAACCCCAGGCTAAGATGGTGCGACCCTGTGTGTCTGTGTGTCTCTGCCTCTTCCTCTGGGCACAGAGAACTGCAGCCAGCTCTCAGCAGGCACGGAGGGTTCAGCCAGCAGAGCTGATGGCTTTGGGGACAGCAGTCCTCCTTCCCAGCCCTCAGGCCACTTCAGGACACGAATCCCTCAGGGGGTGTCAGACCCAAAGAGGGTCACGGCAGCAGCTTTCAGAGGGGGTGTTGGAGACCCGGACACGTAAATAACCCTGAGGAGACAGCCCCTTGGCACCCCTTCCTGGTCGTCAGAAGTATACATTACGTTATCCAGAGAGACACTGAGGTTTCAAACCACTTCATATTTAATCGGCAATCATGCTCCCTTCCAGAAGCCATTCCAGGAAAAACATCAGTTTAGTCCTTGACGAGAAACAAAGCTTTCTGAAAACTTGCACACACAGCCCAGGCCTTGAGGGACCAACTCACAGCCTGTTTTGAGCCAGAGGTGGTGCCAGCCTCAGACACTGGGGCCAAAGCAGTGCACATCGGTCTCGTGTTTCAGTTGTCCTGAGGAGTGGTGTCGCCAAATTCAGGGACACAGGCTGGACTTGGGTGGACACAGATGAACCTGTGTTCGAATCTTCCTCTGCCTCCCACTGATAGCATGTCCTTCAGCAAGATGTGAAGCCCTGAAGAGCCTCTGTCCTTTGCTGTAAAATAGGAGTAACATACCTACCTGGAAGGTTGCTGAGGTCTGAATCACATCTGCCAGTGGTTCAAGTTGAATCACATGAAATTGCTACTTTTGAAGGTCAAAAATGGTTAAATGTTGGTGATTTCATATACTTCAAGGTCTTACTCTAGAAATAAACATTATAAATAAATGTAAATATAAATGTGTGTGTGTGTGTGTGTGTGTGTGTGTGTGTATGTGTGTATGTGTATAAAGTGGCACATTTGAATCGTCCCCAAAGTGGGCTAAACATTTATGCAGTGAGTCTCAGAAGTTAGTAAGCATAAGCAGTGGGAAGAGGGCCAGTGAAGATCTGCATGGGGCCTAGATATATGCATTTGAACAGATGTGACTCCCCACCATGGGCGATTTTGATGAGGCGATACTTTGTGCTTGGTTGAACTAGGCTTTAAACAAGAATAACCTAGAGAAGGGGGAGTAGATAGGATGCTAATGCCAGTTCCATCTCCTATCTCTCATCTTCTTTTTTTTGTCCCCATGGGTAGTAGGATTAACTTGGTATGGGGGAATATGTGTATATAAGGAAGAGAGGGAGAGCATGGGAGAGAGAGAACTTGAGAATCCCTCTGGTCACATTAAAAACCCTAATCCTAATAGATGGGGCCTCTCTTTCCTTTTGAATTACCGATGCCCTAAATCTTTGCACCCTTCTGAGGTGGGGAGGGGGTTGGTCAACATGTGTTTTACCCTAAGTAGTGCTTCTAATATTCTAATATTTAGGACATAATTTCAGCTCTCTTTGAAGCATCCTTAGACATTGGAGCTAAAGGAATTAGCCAGTGGGAAATGTGCATAACAGACTTGGAAGCAAGTTGTGAATCTCCTGACCACACCTCCTCTCATCCCAGGAAGGACATGACACCTCCCCACGTCATATAGTGGGAGATGGGGCAGCAGTGGGACTTGACCTCAGGTCCTCGAGGGTGAAACTTTTGCTCTGTTAGGAGTTTGTAAGCAAAATTCACTTTAGTCTCCTTTTCACTGTTAATGGCTTAACAAACACTGGCCAGCAGTTACATCAGTGTGAACCCACATGACCTGTCTCAACGGTTCCTTCCTGTTGCAATTCATGCTGGACACACAGCGCTGCCCAGTAAAACAGGCTTCTTAATCATCTGTTCTTTCAGCACTGAGGGCATGGTGATCAGCACCTTAGACGTAATTCTTGCCCTTATGAACTCCACAGCCTCCATGCTCCCACTGTGTATAATTCTCCGAGCTATAGGTAAATGCAGTGGAACTTTGAGAATGTGTAACAGGGAGGCCTGTGCAAGACAAGGCTTGGTAGGGGGAGTTGCCTGCTCCTTTCTTTTTGATGGGGGTCTGGTGATGCGTCCAGGCTTCCAGGCAGATTTTTATTAAATTTGTGCTCCTTCTAGATACCAACTGGTCTCTATGGCTTAGCGATGGATCAAGTAAAAAGAATGATGAGGCCAGGAAGAGTACCAACACCCAAGCCGAGGGGATGCTGGCAAAAGCTCTGAACCTCACGATGTGTGGGGGGTGGTCCTCCTGTTTCCCACAGGGAAGCATTCCTAGGGCCTCCATGTTTTATGCCGGAAGTGAGCACAAAGACTCTGTCATCAGTGGATTGGTCTTGAGTTCTGTCCCACTTCTGAAAAATGGAGTCAATAAGCATCTCTGCTCACAACCATTGTTGTGAGGACACCTGAAATAACAAGACAGAAGTGCCTAGCACCAGCTGCTTTCTCGTAGTACCTGAGGGCTAGTCACTAGTTTCTTCCAGGAAACTTGTGCACACCATTGAGGCATTCTGTTGTCCCGGTCTTCAGCTCAGCATGTGTGATTCCTAGTCCACAGCCCCTGCTCCGCCATACCATGATTTCACCTCAGAATATGTGAGGGAAAATTCTAGCAGACCTTAGCTTGGTGCTTTGCATTTGAGCTTCATTTGGGAGATATTAGGAACTCACTGAAGCTCTTTAAACTAAAAGTCCTCTGACAAAGTCGCTTTTACATGCGGAGTGACCAGGGTAGACATGGGGGTTGAGGAGGGAATGAAAACTAGGGAGCATGAGTCTTTTATTTGACTGTTCCATGCATTCAGATCTCAACTCCTGAACTGGGGCAGGGCAAGGCTGGGAAGGACAGATGGAAGAGCAGTCATCTTCTGTACTTAGTGGCTGCTGTGTCATTTGAGCCTGGTTCTGATTTAATTTATGTGGCCCATCAGCTGCGCACACAGCATCTGCCTCCAGTGTCTGCTTGCTGCGATGTTGGCTGGTGATTATACTCTCTCGCCCTTTGAAGAAGGTGATGGCTTCATATGCCACATTTAAATCGCTGCCACTCAGAATTAACATGGTCGTCATTCTGCCAGTCACCCATCAAGAGTAATGCCATCGTGGTTCTTCCCGCTAGGAACTTTCCAGATACTCTCTCTCATTCTCCCAGCAACCCTGAAAAATGAGTATGATTATTTATACTTTATAACAAAGGAATC
Organism: Enhydra lutris kenyoni; assembly: GCF_002288905.1. NCBI lineage: Eukaryota > Metazoa > Chordata > Mammalia > Carnivora > Mustelidae > Enhydra > Enhydra lutris. The sequence continues at coordinate 25,309,991 of NW_019154093.1, read as the reverse complement.
TGAAACTCTGACGTGCCTTTAAACCACATGCAAGGAAACAGTTGGCTAACTGGAAGAGGAAGAAAATGAACCTAACCTGTTCCAAGTGTAAAACTTCTTTCTCCCCAGCCACCTGTTACAGATGACCCATTTTTCCAGATGAGGAAGCTGAAACTCAAAGAAGCTATGTAAATTGCCCAAGATCGTGCAGCTAGTACAACAGCTAAGCAACAGCTAATTTTTACAGAGTGTTCTCAGTGGTCCAGGCAGCAGGCTTAGGGTCTCACATGCATTCTCTCCTTTAGTCTACCTACTGCCTTGCTTTACATCACAAATAAATGCCAGAACTGGTATTTATGATCAGGTCTATCTATGTTCAGAGCTTTCATCTGCCCAGATTTACTTTAAGGAGACTGTTGGGGGATTGATATAAATCCCAGGTCTTCAATGGAGGAAAGCTGATGTTGGCTAAGAAGACACATAATTAAAATTTATGGGGTGAAGTTGCTATGAGCCACCTCTTCCTCTGAATGTGGTTCCTGTCCATTTCTAAGTGAGGGATAGAAGTCGGAGCAGTGAGGATCAAGAACGTCTGGCCTCATGTAACGGACATTTGAGTGAAGGGCACCACTTAGGCACTGAGATCAGTGAGCAGATAAAATCCCAAAGACAACAGGGATGGCTGAGAGCAGACAAATGCATGCAGGCTGCTTCTCTGGGCTCTTTCTTTCCCAAGGAAATTGATGGAAGATGTGTCAGGCTGAGCTCACTGAATTCCAGCCCAAAGGGTCAGCTGTCCAAAACCTGTGAGTGTCCCACACCCAGAGGTGAGGGGGGTAGGGAAGGGTCCTCACGGGCTTGGCCTCAGCCCTGGAGACGAGGCGCTATCTCTCTGTTCTGTAAATACTGCAGACATTCCTGGGAGATGAAAGGCAGTTCCACCGGCAGTGCCATGAGCCCGTCCAAACTCCAGGCATGCACTGTTCATCCTGCTGGCTCTCTTTCTAAACAACTACATAAAATACAGAAGTCCAGGAGGCAGCAGTTGTATTTTCTCTGTACAACCCCGGGAGAGTCATCGCATCATTGAGTTGGAATGATAATCATAAAATCAATGGACTTTGGTGGGGATTTTTGGAGTTACAATGAGTGCTTGCATATCAACAGTTTCCTCTCTTTTCCCCAGTAGCCGAGTGAGGAGTGGATTGTGATTACACCCATTTTTATAAATGAGGTGACTGAGGCCCCAAAAGCGCAAGTCGTTTGTCCTTAGGCCTCGGCTGCTAAGTAATCCAGCAAGGTCTTTTGTCCAGGGCTCCTATCTCTGGCTCACATTTTTTCTACAATGTGATTTAGATGTGGTTTGGTTCAGCCTCTGGCTGCTTCTATTATATATGATATCCCAGGTCTGCTTGAATATCCAACATCACTCATTCTGGGGTTGGACAACTGTAACAGAGTGATAAAAAGAATAGTGACCATTTTTTGAGCCCCTGGTATAAATCCAGCTGTACCAAATGTGCACTAACCCTCAGATGAGCTTCATAGGCTTTAAATTTGTAGGAATTAAGTTTCGTAGAACACAAGTGACTCGCTCAAGGTCACACAATCAGTAAGTGTTGGAGCAGGAATTCAAACTCAGGTTCATCTTAGGTCAAACCCATGGCACCACACTTTCTCCTTATGTGGAATGGAAATCATCTCTAATTTCCATATAGAAGTGCTTGTTTGCTTTTGCCTCAGGCAATCTGTTGTCCTGGCAGCTGCTGGAAGAAAGTTTTGCTTTTGAAGTCTTCTGTCTGCTAGGTGCAGAATTCCTGGTTCCTCCAATTCTTCCTGATGAGATGTGGCTGTCAGATGGTTCCCAGTCCTGGCATTCACCTTGTAACATGAAGCACTGAGTGGAAGAGTGAGCTTGGGCTTAAAGCTTCGAGAAGTAGGCTCTGCTTTAGTTCTGGGTTTACCAGCTACATTTCATCACTTGGCTTCTGGGTTCCTCATCTCCTCCATGTCTACTTCATTCTCAAGGTTGCTTCAAGAATACAGTGTAGGAAATTAAAGATGTGACAGTCCCTCAAAAAAAAAAAAAAAAAAGGATAAAGTACATGGACGTCCAAGGTAGCATTATTTATAACAGACCAACAAATAAAATTTATTTCCACAATAAAGTAGAAAACAGAACTAACTGAAACATTCATAGCAGGAAAGTGGCTCAGTAACAGTGGTACATCCCTTCAGTGGGTGGTTTGCAGACCTTACGGCTTTTTTATTTTTTTAAAAAAAGGCTTATGATAGCATGCTAATTAAGGCATGCAAGCTTGGTCAGTTATACCTCATTTAAGCTAAAAAACGCACACAAACAAGGTATAAAGCATTATCTCCAGTATGATTTCAACTTAACATAAAGCAAGACTGGAATAAAATACACCCCCATGTTAATAATTATTTCCATAATTATCTGGAGATGAGAAGCTTATGAGTTGTGTATGTATGTGTGTATAAATGTGTTTGTGTGTATATGTGTATATTCTTTACATTTTTCTATTTTCCAAATTTTCTGAGATGAGCATGGGTCATTTTGAAAATCAACACAAAATACGGGGCTCAGAATGGAGCACAATGAACTCCCAAATAGGGCCTCACTGGCCCAGAGACCAATTAGCACCTTTTCAAAACCCACTTTGTTTTTCCTGCTGTGCCAAAGTGCCATTTCAGCATCTCTCCTGTGCTCACTCATCTCTTTTGACCTCACTGTCTTGATTTGACTGGATTCAAAGAGGAAGCAAATACAATAGACTAAAGCCAATGTCTAGGAACTGCCTGGGCTCACATTGCAAAAACTCTGTGCCGATGCAGTCTTTAGAAAAACCCACAAAAACCAACGACCTTTTTAGCATCTCACCAAACAAGCAGCAGGATGAGAAGTTACCTCAAAGTTGGTACTCTGGCCTTGTCCCCTGCTCCTGGAGGGTTAGCTGTTCTGGGCAAGCCAAGGCAGGCCAGGTCAGGGCAGGGAAGGTTGCCAAATAGATGAATCTTGCTTAAAATATCAATGAGTGACTCGGGAACAGGCAAGTCTTATCAGGACAGCTCCCTAAGTTATGTCTTCTTTGCCTGATAATATTCTGACTGATTGCCTCTAAGAAAAATGCAGCTCCCACTTGCTGGGTAGGGCAGTAGGGGAAAGATGAGGAAGAGAATGTTTTCTGAAGTTGTTTCAATCACACGTTCAGAGTGACAGCTGCAAGCTGAGTCCTTGGTGAGTGTTTGTGGGACTAGTACTAAAAATGGAAGAATCTTAGCTTCCTTTTTGTCTTGCCATTGGTATGGCCAGACCTGGGTATTTGACTTTTTTCTATTTGCACAATGGAACTATGTGAGAAGAAAAGGAACATAGATATTATGGGGTGCAGGATGTATCCCATTTGTTGTTAACAAGAAGAGGGTGACAAGGTATTACCAACGTTGTCTAGGTGGCAAGGCAGTGTTAGAACTTGATACCTTGTTTGGTACCTCCCAGCCCCCACTTGTCCAGTAGAGCATATAATGGAGAACTGGTGGTCATTTGCCCTACCATGCCTCCCTGGGATACCAAAGCCAATGATACCTACTCTCTAGCTAGTGCCTGCTGTGTGCCAGGCATCATACAGGAATTTACAATCATTATTCCAACTGTTATAGGCTGAATTCTATTCTCTTGAAATTTATATGTTGAAATCCTAATCCTGGGACATCAGAAAGTGACTATATTTGGAGATAGGAACTTCAGAGAGGTAATTAAATTAAAATGAGGTCATTAGGGTAAACCCTAATCCAGGATGACTGGTGTCCATCCTTATAAGAGGAGGAAAGTAGGACACAAAGGAAAGACCATGTGATGACACAGGGAGAAGGAGATCATCTAGGGTCAACAAGAGAGGCCTCAAGAAGAACAACTCTGCTGACACCTTGATCTCTGACTTCCAGCCTCCGGAAATGTGGAACTTGTTGTTTAAGCCCACCAGCCTGTGGTTATGTTATAGTGGCCTAAACTGACTAGTAATGCACCATCCTAACCATAGCCCTGTCACTGACTGGTCCCAAGAGACAAATGAGGAAATTCAGACCAGAGTGGAGAAATAACTGATCTAAGGTCCCAGTTAAGCAGAAGACCGGAGTAGAGCCCAGTCCCACTGAAACCTAGACCTTGGCCACTGCCCTTAGAAGAGATGGGGCCTCCTGTATGAACATGCGCTACAAGCTATAGATGGTTGTTGAGTGAACACACCATACGGCATCACTTCTTAGTTTTGCTGTGGTAAGTGGCTGTCCCTTGATTGGGAATTCTAGGTTGAGCTTGGTCCTCCAGAGGGACCCCTCCTCAGGTTGCTTTGTACTTTAACCCCTGGGTCCCATCTTTGTGCCAGAGAAGGGTCTCTCCAATCCCTCTGACCATTGCAGGGCATCGTGAGGCAGCAGAGTTGGAGCCAGGGCTCTGGGGCTCCTTTTCTCCATCTCCATCTGCATGAGGACAATGTTGGGCAAAGACACACTCTCTCTGGGCATTCAAGTCTGACCTTCACATATTCTTACTGCTCTGCCAGCTTCTGCCACAGGCTCTTTGTGGACATTTTAGTGTGTAGGCATTTGTATTTTCCTAGCAGTCTTTTCACCTGTCTTTTTGCCTTCTTCATGCTGGCTCATCCATTAGATCTTGGCTCAGCTGTCACTTCCTCATGGAAGTTCTCCCAGCCTGGACCAGTATCCTCTGTTATAAGCTAGGTTAGCTCTGTAGTGGACATATTCCCTGATGTGTCTGTCTCAGAGCCTAGACCTCTCACTGGTATACAGTGAGCGCTCAACGGATACTGATGCACACATTAATATGCTTTTTTATGGTCTTTCCCCATGCTTTCCAAAGCACAGCACATACCATGATTTTTAGTTATGTGATTGATTAAGATCTGTCTCCTGGTCCCCAGCCATTGGATTATAACTCCATTCTCAGCACCCAGCAAGACCCTGAACAGAGGAGGCAGTTTAAGAATGCAAGTTGCATAACGTAAATGAGGGATACTGAGAGGTCACAGAGGTTTGGGTTCACCCAAATTGGATTTCCATGCCTTAGGAGAGCTCACTCTACACCGTTCATTGCTTTATTCATTCAACGAACTGTTGACCTATCTGTCCTAGGCAATGCATTTACAAAGTCATTAAGAAATTGTCCCAGCCTCCATGTGGTCCTAGTCTGGTCAAGGAGGCGGGCGTTGTCACTGGTGGTATAATTCAGGGGTGGTCGTTACTGTAACTGGAAGCAGGGGTGGGGGAGACGCACAGCAGGGTGCAAGTGGTGCAGGTGTCACAGGGTCACAGAGGGCAGAGAGGGAGCAGTTCTTGAGCTGGAGCCTGAGTAAGTGCACTGCAGAGGAAAGGAGGGGCAGGGTACATTAGGCAGATGAGAAACTTGAGGGAAGGCCTAGAAGGGAATAGAACATAGCTGGCAGGGGGGAGGACAATTAGGCTGCTTTCTCGCTCTGCAATGTGGGGAGGAGAGGCCTTTGGGAAGGGAGCTAGGAAGGTGGGGTGGGCCTCAAAGAACAGAGGTTGGTGGGGTAGGGGTGGGGGGGTGGTGTATGCTCTCTGGAGACCTTTGCAAAAGGAGGGGGAGAGCAGGTTGTCATTCTTATCCTGCTGGGACTCAGCTTTTGTCCCTTGTCTGGGCCTTGCTCTCTTTGATCCCAGCAATGCATTGTTTCCCCAGTGCTGGCTTCTCTGCTTTGCAGGGGAAAATGTGGTCTTTGTTCTCCAGAGACTTTTCATCCATGGCCTGCCCTGGTGGGGACTAGCCAGGGAGGGGCTCTGCATGAGAAGCCGGTCCCTGGCAGCTGGGGGACAAGGGCCGCCCCTGTCCCCGTTCTCCGCTTTGTGCGGGTTGCACAGAGCTCTCAGAGTCCTCTCACTTGGTACAAATCATGCTGTGTTGGGGGTGGAGAGGGAATTCTGGGCAAACAGTTTCAGCTTCTTTATTTTTAAAAATTGCCTTTGTTAACATTTTCAGCCTGATCTTAATATAAATCAGATGCAGCAAGGCTTGGTGAGAGCTGGGTTTGAATCTCAGCTCCCTTGTTTACTGGCTAAGACATTTCAGTTCTTGGAATCTCAATTGCCTCTCTGAAAAGTCAGAAAAATGGTACAGCATGGCCCTGTGGTTTTCTTCATTCGGTAGAATGGGAAGCATGTACAATGGGGTAGGTGTTGTGACAGGTGCCAGAGGATCACTGGAGAAGGAAGTAGACTTGATCCTGCGCCTCATGAAGCTTCCCTGGGAAGAAAGACTCAACACAGTCTTGTAAGTAGTGCAGAAGCAGTGCAGCTTGCTAAGGGAGTGTGTAGCAGGACTTCACTGAGTCGGGGAGGACGTCAGGAGAGGGGCCCCCCAAAAGGTGATGCTCATGCTGAGATGTGCTGTGCATACAAGGAGCCTAGGGTGTGGGGGAGGCTCCACCAACGTTCACTGCCGCTGCTGCCTCGGATCAGATCCCTCACAGACACCTGCCAGGTTTCTGTGGGTTTATGAAACCCCCTCCCCTCCAGGGAACTTACTCAGAAGAAAAGAAGTGGAGGCTGGGCCGGGGGGCTGCTTCTAGGAGCCTGGAAATTGATGGAGACACACATAAGGGGATGACCACAGGAGATTTGGACTGCTGGCTTTGTCCAGGGCCAGCTGTGACACTTTCTGTGGGCCTTAAGGAGGAGTGCTGCGATGTGCTACTCGGAGCTGAGCTCTTGGCCCAGGTCTCCAGGGTGGAGAAGGGGGGCAGCTTCCAGACCACGGTGCTTTGCGAGGGGAAACAAATGGACCTGCAACTTGATCGAGGTAGCCAGGAGGCTTCAAGAGCTGTGAGGATGAAGAATAGCTTTCAGAGACGTGTCAGGGGGAGCAGGCAGCTTCCTCTCCTTCAGTGAGGGGATGTGCAGCCCAGAGCTGACCCTTGGAGTGGCCTTGAACCCGGGGGCACAGGTGGTGCTGCTTTGGGCACTTTGGGCTGGAGTGCTTACCTGAATGGAGGTACCTTCTATAGGCCAGGGACATTTACAGAGTATAAATTAGTCCTTCAGCAATCTGTCTGCTGGGAGCCTTTCTACCCCTCTTTTGCAGATGAGAAAGCGGAGGCTCAGAGAAGTGAAATAACTTGCCTGAGGTCACACAGCCAGTAAGCCGTGAAGATGGATTTATATCCAGTTTTGAATGTCTTAATCCATAGTTCTTCCACTCTGTTATACTATCAGATAATTTCTTGGACAATATTTCCTTCTGAATATCTGTGTATAATAATGGTAAGAATCCCTTTTATGTAATATGTATTACAAAGCTGTCTTGCAAAAGCCATTTCACAGGGTCTTCATACTGCCTTTTCTGGGAGGTGTGGTGTTATCATATTCGACATGAGGAAATAGGAAATAGAAGCTCAGCCAGGCGGGTGGATCCCCACTGCCCACAGCAAGGAAGTCAGGGAGCCGGGGCAAATGCCAGATCCCATGCACTTTCTACCATTGTCTTGAGACCCAGGTGGGCTCCTCAGGTATCCCCTGATATCCAGGTCATCTCTTGATCCTTAAAATAAAAGCCCAAACACAAACTGTGTGTTTTTCTAGCAAACTGAAAGCCTACACTTTGTTTCTATCTCTTGACAAAGCCAGCAGTCCAAATCCCCTTTCCTGGGGCCCCTCCTGCCTAGAAAGTGATGGTTGGCCATGTACATTTTTCACTGGGGCTCCCACAAAGAATGTTGCATATAATATGAAACATGTGTCATTGGTGTTTGCTGGAGTGCCCCACCCCATGCCCTTCCCTGCACAGCTGGGAGCCCCTTCTGCCTGAGCTCTGTGCCAAAGGACTGAGCCATTCACACCTAGAGATTTCCCCCAGAACAGCCCCTCCTGTAGGCAGAATCAGAGGCTGAGCTCACCCACCCCTCTTGACTCACCTCCCCACTGGAGGCCTTGCTCCAGTCGAGGCTCAGATGTGTCCGAGTTCAAGCTGGAAACATGCAGAGCTTGTACTCAATATCTGTGGGATCAGGTGCAGAATAAATAAAGGCACGAACCATTCTGCCTTCTGTCTTCACACAGTAGGTGTGCTATGATGTTCATTGGGGGGAGAATAGGTTTACTGCAATGGAGACCCTCACATTGGTGTGTTTCTGAAGAACTCTGTATCTTAAGGAAGGGCATTATTACTTTGTCCTTTCCCTTCTTAGAAGACCGGGTTGTCTGGAGCACTGGTTCTTGAACTTGAGTATGCGTTAGTATCCTCTGAAGAGCTTATTAAAGCACAGGTGGCGGGGCCCCACCCTCAGTGTTTCAGATTCTGTGGGTCAGGTATGGCCCGACAATTTGCATTTTTAACAAATTCCCAGGGTGTGATGCTGCTGGTTAAGAGCTGCACCTTGAGAACTACTGGTCTTCAGGGAGAAGGATGGAGGTCATGAATGAGTTTGTGTAAAGAGAGGATATGATATAAAATTGTACTGCGCTTAGAGACATCCTTCTAGAACTCAAACGTGGACACATGACTAACATGCTCGAAGATTTCTACGGCTGCCCACTGCCTACAGGAACAGGGCTCAGTTGCATTGCCTGGCAGTGCAAGGCCCTTCCCACGTGGGCTCTGCCTTCCTCTCTAGCCTCACTGCCTCCGCTTCCCTCTTGAGCTCACCCCGCCCACCTCACCATGACCCTGGGCTTCTCAGCCTGCCTCTAATGTAGGGACTTTTACATTTTTTCTCCTTACCCGTCTTTATACATGCTGCTACCTCCACCTCGGCTAGCCCAATTCTCTTTCCTCAACCTAGCCAACTCCTCCTTACCTGAAAGAACACATCAACTGCCACCTCCTCTGAGAACCCTACCCTGCTTCTCTCGGATGAAGTTAGGGCTTCCTTCCCTGTGTTGCTACAGCAGTGGGGTTGTCTCTCTCCCTGTGGGGTCACCCCCCTACCCCACAGTTGTCTCCTGTCCCCCTCAGCCTGGGATCATGTGAGAGCAGGGGTTGCCATATTTATTCTTTCCTGGGACCTGGTCCAGTGTCTGACACCTTGTGGACACTGGATAAGTGCTGGGGACTGGCTGGAGCAATGATGACTTTCGGTGCAATCAGTGGAGGGTTGGTTAATTCAGGGTAGGTCATCCACGCACCTGCCTTAGGTAGGCACTAGGCTAGGTGCTGGGGATGGAACTCTGAAGAGCAGGAGAGACAAGCCCGAGCTCTCACACAATTTATTGTCAGAGGGGGAAAGGGTATAAACTGGTTCATTTCAGCATTGGTAAGAGGAGTCATGGGGAAACAGGGTGCAAAAGGGGCTCCTGGTAGGAGTGCTTAGTCTGAATGTGGCTAGAGGCAAAGGCCAAAGGAAGGCTTCCAAAGGAGGTAACATGTAAACCGAAGCCTGAAAGCTAATGACAAGGAAGGTGAGCAGGGGCATGGCTCATTTAGGGACTGAAGTCATCATTTTGGAGGGCAGAGATGAAGTGACATGAATTTTCAGGGAGCGGTGGTGGGGTGGGGTAGGCCCTCGGAGAGTGATAAGACAGGGAAGATCAGAGGGCCTTTATCCAGGTGAAGTGAGGATGAAGCAGAACAGAAAGTGGAAGAAAGAGAGCGACCATTTGATGGTGTGGTCCAGTCTGGAGACATCTTGAGGGCACCAGGTCTGTGAGGACCGGCACCATCAGAAGGGGCTTTCTGGAGACATTGTTGTCAGGGATTGGCAGGATGTGGAAGGTAAAAGGAAGAAGGGAGAGCTCTGGGTGGAGGGAAGCCTGAAGGAAGGCACAGAGGCAGCACTAGCAAATAGCACAGAGGTGAATTGCCAGGTCAGCTGAGGAGACATAGACAACCTTCCTTGTCAGGGTTGCCGGGAATTTGCAATCTACGATGCCCCTGCCAGCCCATGCACACAGACAGCCTGGGAGGGCAGAGAGTACGCTCTTTCCTTCTTCCAGAGGAGGAAACCAGTACAGGGAGTCATGGGAATTGTGGGAGGGGGTGACGGGGCCACAAAGCTTGATGGTTTGTTCTCTTCAGAGAAGTTGATCTAACCACTGCTGTGGGAGCGCTTTCAGCTGCTTGACCCTGGGGAACAATGCAGTTAGCTCTGTGGCATGCATCATGGTTTCTCTCTTATCTGATTTTTTCTTGTTCCATGATCAACACAGAAACAATTCTTGTTCTCCTTAAGCCATTTGCCGGTGGCTCGCTCTTCTTCCTGGTTCCCCGGAACCTGTTGGGTTCACCCCATAGCCATGGGGAAAGGGAGGGAGGGAAGAAACAGGGATTGAAAGCTCACTGTGTGTCAGAATCTAGCTAGGCATATGCATGCGTATTAGTCCCTACCACCAATGGCTGATGGTGTTTATGGACGAGGACACTGAAGCTCATGACAATAACAAAGCTTAAGTCCAAGATGAAGCCCCTTGTCTGGACTCCTATTGTTTGGTGGTAGAGCTGAGATCCAGTCTCTGATCTGTTTGAATTCAAACAAGCAGAATAGACAATACCAGCTGGGACAAAAAGCTCAGAAACCAGAACCTTACCTGAAGGTCAGTGTGCAGTGGGAAAATGTTTCTGGAATGTGATACACTCTTCCACGGGTCCATACCTATTCACATGCCGGCCTCCTTACTGTCCTCTCTAACCCCCTCTTCCTACACGCTCTTGTTCATCTTATAAGCATCCTTGTGATGCCTGGGTTAGGTCCCCCTGTCCCAGCTTCTTATTTCTTTGTGCTTATCCTTAACATAGAATTTAGCATGATGTATCATAATGGATGTTTTCCTGGATTGACATAATGGATCGACATCCGAGAAGCAGGGTTGATGATGAATCTCTGAATCCTCAGTGCCTAGCACAGCTGTTGGCATGCCGAAGATGTGTGAGTACATTCTCGTTGAATGAAAGAATGATGAACAAATGGAGGAATGAACCTTGTCCTCAGATTCATTTGCACACAGTTGGCCTAGAAGTCCCACCCTCCACATAAGAAGGTTCAGGGAGATGTGGGGACGTGTCCAGAGGGCCATAGGGAGCCAGATGAAAGCCAGTGAAAACAAAATGAAACAGACAACAACCCCCACCATGGCCCAGTGTCCCCTGTCCTCCAGCACTTTGCAGGGATCAACAACCCGGATTTCCTATCCAGAAGATCATCCCTGGAACTGTAGTAGAGATGGTGAGCCGTCTGCCCAATGACCATTCTCTTTGGGTTGCTTCCTAATTTAAGTGAATTTGGAGTTACAATATGCCTAGTTTAAAAAGGACATTTCCCAGCCTCCTTAGCAATAAGGTATGGCCCTGTGATGAAGTTCTGGCCAATGAGATATAAGAAGTTTTGGGATGGGATGTATGGGAAATCTTTAAAAAAGAGGGGTTGGGGAATGCCTGGGTGGCTCAGTTGGTTAAGCAGCTACCTTGGGCTCAGGTCATGATCTCAGCATCCTGGGATTGAGTCCCACGTTGGGCTCCTTGCTTGACAGGGAGCCTGCTTCTCCCTCTGCCCCTGCCTGCTATTCTGTCTGCTTGTTCTCTCTCTCTCTCACACTCACTCTCCTTAATAAATAAAGTGTTTCCTTTCTTTCTTTTAATTAATTTTTTTTTTTTTTTTTTTTTTTTTTTTGTTTTTTTTTTTTTTTGTTTTTTTTTTTAAAGGAGAGGGGAAGGGTTGCCTGGCTGACTCAGTTGGTAGAGCATGACTCTTGATCTCAGGGTTGTGGGTTCATGCTCCATGATGGGCATAGAGCCTACTTAAAAAAAAGAGAGAGAAAGAGAATAAGGCATATAGACATATAAAAGTCTTTGTGGTGGTGGTTTTGCTTTTCCCTTTTCCATCTAGATTGTTGGCATAATGATAAAGATAGTTGCAGGAGTAATTTTGGACCATGAAATAACTTTAAGGATGGAGGTATGCTAAGGATGGAGGGGCAGAGAGATGGAAGGAACTTGAGTTCTCAGAGATGGTGAAACCATGGGTCACTTGTTTCTAGTCTCCTTACGTGGAGAAAAAAATAGACTTCTGTTTTGTTCAAGTCACTCTTATCAGTTTGTGTTTATTTATTGGGAGATGCAGGAAGGAAAGGAAGGGGTCATTGGCTCTAGGCCTGGTGGGCTAGGCTATTTTTAGAAATAGAATTTAGAAAGCTGCCGGAGGTACACCTTGGCTTATTGGGCCTCCAGACCAGAGGGGAGGTCACGACTGTGGAGTCTGGGTTCATCCACTGGCACCACCTCCACTGAGTTCCATCCACTAGGAACAGGGTAGGTCTTGGGGACTGGACAGAGGGGGGTCTCAGTTCCTCCCATGGGGTTCTGCGGCCTTGGGCTGATTGCATCATTGCACTTTGCGGTTTGAATGGACTTCAGAGATCCAGAGCCCATGCCAGACACTGAAGTTTGCCTGCCCAGCAGCCATTTCTACTTTAGTTCTTGTTATTAGAATACTGACTTTATTGCTCATCATGGTAATTTCTTTTACTTTTTCCCCCCCTGTTTTGTTAAAAGGCATGCGATAACCCTCCTGCCTCTGCCCCCACCATGAAATACAAGGGGGCACATCTGGGAAAGTTTTCCTTATTCTTTTCTTAAGAAGAGGCCCAAGACAAACACGCACCTCCTCTTGCCTTTGGGCATTACTGAGTTGAGGGTGTGAAGTTTGGAGCTGCAGGAGTCGTCTTGACACTGTTAAAGCATCACATAGAAACTGGCTTGTGGCCCCAGCCTCCCTGAGGCCCTGGAATAGCCAGCCTGCGACCCCTCTAGCTGGACTTCTTGCTGTGAGATAACAAATCGAGTTATCGATTATCACCTTTTTTTTTCTTCTTTCTTGTAGCCATATGCTCGTAACTTAAAAAGAATCTCATTTCTTTATTTGACATATGTAGAGAATAAGGCTCAGAGAGGGAAAGTAACTGGCCCAAGGTCACACTGTGGGTACAACAGTGGCAACCTGGAATCCTATTTTATCCTCCTCCCTAATAAAAGAAAAAAAAAAAAAAAACCCGCTTATTCCTGCATAACACATGGGGTCACCTTAAGAATCAAGTCATTCCACATATATTTGGGATACATGGAGACCATCTTTTTTTCTTTTTTAATTTTGTTTTTTTTTTTAATTTTTAAATTTTTAAATAAACATATAATGTATTATTAGCCCCAGGGGTACAGGTCTGTGAATCGTCAGGTTTACACACTTCACAGCACTCACCATAGCACATACCTTCCCCAATGTCCATAACCCCACCACCCTCTCCCTACACCCCTCCCCCCGGCCACCCTCAGTTTGTTTTGTGACATTAAGAGTCTCTTTTGGTTTGTCTTCCTCCCAATCCCATCTTGTTTCATTTATTCTTTTCCTACCCCCCTAACCCCCCTGCCGTTGTATCTCCACTTCCTCATATCAGGGAGATCATATGATAGTTGTCTTTCTCCGATTGACTTATTTCGCTAAGCATAATACCCTCTAGTTCCATCCACATCGTTGCAAATGGCAAGATTTCATTTCTTTTGATGGCTGCATAGTATTCCATTGTATATATATACCACATCTTCTTTATCCATTCTACATGGAGACCATCTTAATGGTTCTTTTCTTAGGTGAGTCATGGACATGGGACCAAGTCCAATTCTACGATAGGGAGCATAATCCCATATGACAACAAAAAGAACAATCATTCTTCAGATGTACAGATGTACATACAGCATGTCAACATTTGCTAAAGTTTTTCTTATCCATAATTTCGTTAGATTTTCACAACACTGTGGGCTGGGCCAGATAGGGATTATTGTTTCCATTTTATGGATGAGGACTCTGAGGGTCAGAGAGGCTAACTGAGTCTCCTGAGGGAAATCCTGGGTGAGTGGATTAAGTGCAGACCCACAAGCAGGGAGTTCAACATCTGTGCTCTCTACTGTTTATAGTGTGCTGTGTCCTGTGGTCTAGGCTGAGACCACAAGAACTCTGGAAGGTAGGCCAAGTGAGTATTTATCCTACATGATAGAAGAAGAGAAGGCTCAGAGTGGTAGATGGAGGTCACAGAACCAGCTCATTATGGCACTAAGCTGTCATCCTTCCCTGACTCCTCAGCATTTTCTGGAATCATTCCCTATATGAATATCTGACCTTGTGGTGAGTAGGGCAGATATGGCCATCCTGCAGAAAGAACATGTCATGGAGCAGAGAGAAGCTACGTGACTTGGCTGAGATGCCTGTGCTGGTAGCCAAAGTATGAATGTGGGCTTCCTGGCTCCCTGTCCATCACTCTTCCTTCTCCTCCTCCTCCTTTCCTCCACAGTGACAGGTGATACTGGCTTATGTCACCTCTCTAAGGAATCATATTTCCTCTTGTCTGTCTTGGGAACATGCTTGTCTCACCCACTGCTGTAACCTGCTGCTTGGAATGGTGTCTGGCTCAATAAGTATTTCTTAAATGAATAAATGAATCTCTGCATTCCAAGCAAATATTTATTGATGGTCAGATGCCTGGTGGTCCTTGGGAGGAGGCGAGGGGCAGGCTCAGCAGTAACAAGTGCATGTGGGAGTTTACCTTTTAGTTCTTATCCCCACCATTCCATGTCCTCTGGGACCCAATGTGAAATCCTAGACAAGGTTCAGACCTGAGCCACTCTGGGGCAGCCCCAGCTCTAGCCCTACTAGGGCTTAGAATAGACATTGTTGCCAGTGTAGCCTGAAGGCCTACTGATTCACTTAATTTACTCATGCCTTCATTCATTCCATCCTTTCATTCACACATGCAATAAATAGACCTGCTTTCAGGTCCTGGGGATACCAAGACAGAGTTTCTGCCCATGAGTGGCTTACATCTAGTTGGGCCACAAATAAAGAGCAGATATTAAAACACTCAGGTGAATAGCAACCCCAGGGATAAGCACAGGGTGCTATGGGAGTCTAGAGAAGGGGCACTTAATCTGGTCTGGGTCACAAGATTGCTTCCTGTGCGCCCCCAGTTGCCACTCACTGAGAGCTTTCTACCCGCCGAGCTCTGTGCCAAGCTCTTTACTTTTACTACTTCTCATAGCAACTCTGTGAAGGAGTTATCATTCTCGTTTTACAGAGGAGCAAACTGAGGTTCAGATTTGAGAGGTGACTTTTTCAAAGTCACACAGCTCATTAGTGTTAGGGCTAAGATTCGACTCTGATGCCTGGGCTCCTGACAGCTGTTCTGCCTGCCTGCCATGCAGACCACCTCTGTGTCCCTCAGGGGACACCTGAGTCATATTCTGAAGTATGAGTCAAGTAAGCAAATTGGCTGTGGTAAGGGTGATGGCTGTAGGGATCTCAGTGTGAGGGTGTGGTTTGGGGAATGGCTAAAGGCATTGCAGACAGAAGGGAACAGCGCTGACAAAAATGCAGAAGTTGGAAGCAGCAGCTTGTGTCTAAGTCAGGCCAATGAATGGAAGGTAGGTCCTCCCCATCCATGTCTATGGACAGTTTATACAGGGATCTTCCTGCATGATGGGGCCAGGGATGGTTTGTCTCATAACCCCAGCAACCCTGTAGTGACTGTAACCTTTGGGTGACTGGTTGAGTTAAGCATCATCACATAGGAAAGTCCTGCTGGAAAGAAAAAACATAGCCTGTTTGTATTTGAATTTTGTAAAGGTTTTGGCCAGGAGGACTAAGAAAATGTGTGGACCTTGCACTCACAGGGAGGAGTGAGGGTGTGGATTTGACTGGCAGCTGTGTAGATAGGACAGCTGGCTAGGTGAGTTACTCTTGGGAAGAGGGGTTCTTATTCTTCCTCTTCCTTTTCATCTTTCTTCTTGCTTTCCACATGTTCTCACTGAATACCCACTGTGTCCAGCCTGGTGCCATGGTAGACACATGGGATGAATCAGACCTGGTCACTGCCCTTGGAGTACCTACAGTCTAGGAGGGGAGATGGGACATACTGATAGATACACCAGTTCATGATCACACAGGGGACACATTTGATCGACGTTTCTAGGCACCCACGTGTGGCCAGCTGATGGAGAGCAAAGATAAATACCATGGAACCCTTTTTTTCTGAGAAGCCATGGTTAAAAGGAGAGAAATTTGAAAGAGTGGTAAAGATGGAAGAATGGGCAAGGCACCATGACACATGGATGGAGGAAGGAGGACGAGTTAGGGAAGCCACAGATGTGCAAGGACATTTGAGTCAGGCCTTCAGCCCATCCTGGGGAAGTCCCATTCGTGTTTCATGCACACGATCTTGGAGGAAATGAGTTTTTCATATTATCTCAGAATCCTACAAGAGTCTGTGATAATCCATACAATGAACTCCGTTTTTCTGTTGAGGGAACTGAGGTCCAGAGAAGTAAAGTAACCCACTAAAGCTCACACAGCTGGCAAGTTGCAGAGCTGGGAGCAAACCCAGGCCTTTTGGCTCATGTTCTTTTTAAGACATCCTGCTGCCTCTACAAATAACACAAGGGAGAGAGTGACAAGTGCCATGTGCCTATGTGCCGTCTGCTTTTAGCCCCTTCATTGGACCAAGGCCCAGAAAGTGTCCCATTGTGTCACATCTGTTCAAGGCTGCGGGTGATCTGTGGGCTCAGGCTTAATCCAGTAGGAGGATTTAGTAACACAGGTTGCCTGGCCTCTCAATGGGGGAGCTGGTTAATCCTCCAAAACCCCCTGTTCCAGCTCCATCCTTCAGTCACGCTGATCAGGATGGGGCTTGGAGACCCATTTTGGAGTCTTTGAAATGTGAATGGCAGTGGTCACCCCAAAGCTTTCCCTGAAGATGCACTGCAGTTCAGGGCATAAAGTGGGGCATGCGGCACAGCCGCCTTGTCCCAGGCAGTGAGGCATGCAAAAGTGGGTGGGGGCACTTTGAAGCTGTTGTAAGAAAAGGGGAGGAAAGTTTTAACACTGACAGCCTTAGCCCCTGTGCTGAATGTTTTACATACATCAGAGAGGAAGCCTTTGCTACTGAAAGGACTTCAAGTTTCTGCAGCAAGTTTGAAGGCCAGTCTTGTCGACATAGTCCCCTCCTTGTGAGTCAGGCCTTTATTCAGCTGGAATGGAAATCTCTCTCCAGCCATGAAGGTGGAGGCATCCCATCCAACCTCACCTAGAGTCCTGTGACTCCTGTTTGGCCCAGAGAGGTCAGGTAGGAGGACAGAGTTAGTCACTGGTGTAGCAGAGACTTAAATGTAGGCCTCTGACTCCAGGATAGCATGTGTGAAAAGGGAGACCCTTCCAGGGAAGTGCTGGGGCCAAGAACCCTGGGGAGGAGGGTGGAGTTGGGGGTCCAGGCCTGCACACAGGAATGTTTGCTGAATGCATGAAATCCAGATGAGGTGGCTGGGGAGCGAAGAGGCTCCTATGCCTGGCTCTGGGCTCTGAAAGCGGCTGTCACGGAGAGATGTGGGCAGCCCCCACTCCTTCCCAAGGAGCCAGTCAGATCCTCACTCTGGAGGGCAAAGGTCATTCCTCTGAGAGAATGACCTCTTTCTCTCCCGAAGCTGCTGCTTTCAGAACGGCTGCTACCCCAGCTCCAGCGGGTGAATGCAACTGCACCAAGAAATCAGTGGTTCTCACGGCCAGAGAGACGCTTCCACAAGCTTAATTTGGCATAATTATAAGTTTCCTCAATACGTTTTATTATGTGCATTGTCGTTTCAGCAAAAATTGTTGTGACATAGAAAGTTTTTTATTATCGGTAATTTTTTCAGGTTCTTTATCATCCCCTAAGGCTAGTTCTCCCCCCGCCCCCCTGCATATACATGCTTCAGTGATAGGCACATCCTGGGGTTGCTCTTTCCCTTTCTCTAGTTTATTCTTTAAAGGGGGAGGGAAACCTAAATTACATGGTAGGATTCTAGAGGCTGCGAAGGCCAGGTCAGTGGGGAAGCGGGGGAGGCGTGCCTCCTGGAGATGGAGGTGACATCAGTCTTCCTGAGCCAGACTGTCTCTGGCCAAGGACCCTGTAGCCCCCAGGCCCCGGGAGCACTGCTTTGGGAGTCTGCTCATTCAGGGATTGAATCCTGGCTCTGTCACTTGCTAGCTGCATGACACTGGACAAGTTCCTTAATGTAGTGCCATCCTTCAGTCCAGTTAGGTTTCCAAACTGAGGTACAAATGTTCTTGGAAAGAGCATGTCACTGTGCTGGAGGTTGTAGTCACCCACTCAATAAACACGAAATTTCCTCATGAAGCACAAGTTTTATCACAAGGGTGGTCGTGATGTGTGTGTGTGTGTGTGTGTGTGTGTGTGCCAGCAACAATAATATAATGTTTATATTAAAACAAGCTTAGCGAGGTAGCGGAGGAGAGAGTCACATGCTCAAATTTAAAGCCAATTAGGGAACTTTGAAGATATTTAATACTTACATTGGCCAGCTTTTATCTACTCATTCTCTCTCAATTCTTACCTGTTTTCTCTTTTGCCCATTTAAAGATACTTCAGAGAAAAGTGTGGCAGGTAGCCATTCCCTCTGCAAGTTGGATGTAAGGCCCCTTTCCTCAGAGCTGTGGAGAGCCCTGATTACATAAGAAAACTTTTTTTTTTTTTTTTTTTTTTTAAAGAGAACCTATTTAAAATCATTCAAGGCTTGGCCATGAGTTTGTAGATACAACACCAAAGGCATGGTCTGTGGAAGGAAAAACTGGTAACTTGGACTTTTATTAAAATTAAAAACTTCTAAAAATTTTTTTAAAAATTAAAAGAATTTAAAAATTCTCTGTGAAAGACATCATTAAGAAAGTTAAAAAGTGAGCCATAGAATGGGAGGAATTACTGGCAAAACACATGTCTGGTAAAGGATTTAAATTCAAAATATACAAGAACACTAAAACTCAACAATAAGAAAATGGATAAAAGATCTGAACAGATACCTCACCAAAGAAGGTTTACAGAAGGTAACTAATTACATGGAAAGATGATTAACATCATTTTTGTTAGTAAATTTCAAGTTAAACAGTAACAAGGGTGATACTGGGGTGGCTCAGTTGGTCATGATCTCAGGGTCCTGGGATTGAGTCCCAGGTTGGGCTCCCTGCTCAGCAGGGAGTCTACTTCTCCCTCTCCCTCTGACCCCCCCCATTCATGCTCTTTCTCTTTCTCTCTCTCAAATAAATAAATAAAAATCTCAAAAAAAAAAAACAAACCAACAACAACAAACCCAACAGTAACAAGGTAACACTGCACACCTGTAAGAATGGCCCAGTTTGAAACACAGACTATACCAAACCCTGGTAAGAATATGTAGCAACAGAAACTCTCCTTTTTTGCTGGTGGGAATGCAAAATGGCCTGACCGCTTTAGAAGACAGTCTCGCAGTTTCTTATGAAACTAAATATAGTCTCACCCTATGGTCCAGCTCCTGCATTTTTAGGTATTTCTCTGATGTGGAAACTCATGTGCAAACAAAAACCTGCACGTATTCATAATTGCCAAAAACTGGATCTCTCCCCACCACCCCACACCCAAGATGTACCCCAGTCAATGGAAATTGGTGGTACATAATATGCAGTGAGATACTATTCCACAATAAGAAAAAAAGAGCTATTAAGCCTTGAAAAGGTACAGATGACTCTTAAATGTGTATCACTAAGTGATGGAAGGCAGCCCGCCAAGGCTGCATACTCTGTGATTCCAGTTATATGCTCTTCTAGAAAATGTGAAATTAAAGTAGGGCTAAAAACATCTGTTAGTTTCCAGGAGTGTGGGGGTGGGGGAGGGTTAAATAGGTGAAGCTTAGGGGTTTGTTTTAGGCTATGATACTGTAACTGTGGATACATGACATTATGCACTACCAAAACACATCGAACATTATGGTACAGAGTGAACCGTAATGTATACACATTAAAGGAAAACCATTGAGTCATCAGGTGGTCCAGGATGGGGATAGAATGTGACAGAACAATCTAATTGTATTATACATGTATGACACAACTTTAGTGAAGGGGGTGGAGGGAAAAGTCACTGAACTAGGTAAGTTTGGATATGAGCGGAGTTTGAAAAAGTAAAGGCAGAAGGAACTGTATATTAGCACTGCACTTTTGTTAAAAAGTTGGTTCCTATGGAATATGGGTCAACAATTCTGACACTGCTTTACAAGTACAGTTCACCCTTGAACAACATGGATTTGAACTGTGTGGGTACACTTAAATGCTGATTTCATATAATACAATACTGTAAATGTACTTTCTCTTCCTTATGGTTTTCCCCTCTAGTTTACTTAATTGCAAGAGTAGAGTCTATAACACCTATAACACACAAAATATGTATTGTTGACTTTATTTTATTGGTAAAGCTTCCAGTCAACAGTAGACTAATAGTAGTTAAGTTTTTGGGGAGTCAAAAGTTATATGGGGACTTTTGATTGCATGGAGGTTGATGTTCCTAATCCCCATATTGTTCAAGGGTCATCTGTGTGCTGAAATTGAACAATTAAATAAATGGATGCTGGGAGCCGGCTTTCTTCTTATTGGAGTAAGAATACACAGTTGAACAAAAGGAGGAAGCCAGAATGACATAAGTGGTAATGGGTTAGAGTTGAAGACATGAGTGTCAATGGTGTTCAGCTTAATATAGATACAGATGGCTACATATGGAAATATGTATAGGTATGTAGAAATACATGGGTTACTGACTTTCATACACACATATATCTCCTCTGTCGGCTGAGAGAGTCTAGAAGCAAGGATGCTCCAGTCACAGTGAGCACACCTAGTTCCCAGATCTTGGTTGCTAACACAATTCTACAATAAAAGGAATCAGTTCTCTTTAGAGACATGGCTGACTCTAAGACTGGGGCAGGAAATGTATAAGATGAGCTTAGGCACATCTCATAGTACCAGAGAGTAAGTTCCAAAAGTAAGACAACAAAGCAAAACCATGATGGGTTATGTCAAATGGATGCAGGACCAAGTGGAATGACCAAAGCTGGAGTAATTTGAACAACAAAATAAGTAAATTTTTGATTGTAACACAAAATTCCAAACAAATACCCAGGTGCTATATTGGTATAAACAAATGATTCAATAAATAAATCAGTGGAGGAGAGTATATAAATTGCCCATGTAAGAGAATTCAAAAATAATGTTTATTTATTTATTTGTCTGGGTGTGGGGAGAGAGCACAAACAGGGGAAGTGGCAGGCAGAGCAGGCTGAGGGAGAAGCTGGCTCCCTGCTGAGCAAAGGCATCCCAGGAGAGACTCCATCCCCTGAGGCAAAGGTAGCTGCTTAACTGACTGAGCCACCCAGGCATCCCTCAATATATGTAGATACTCTGCCATAGAGGATTGAAGCACTTCTCCCTACTCAAGTGTGGACTGCAAATAGCAGTTTTCTTTTAAAAAGTGTGGGATGGAAAGGGAGAAAAAAAGGGTAACTTTACAGTAGAGAAATCTGGCAAACACTACCTCAGCTAGGTGCTCAAGGTCAGTGTCAACAATGAGAGGTCATATTGGTGTATGGTGAAATGATAGGAACAAAATGGCACTTTGCCTCTATAATCTTCCTTTCCAAACCTGTCTGAATTACAAGAAAAATATCAGACAAGGCTAATTGAGGGACAGTCTATAAAATACCTGACCAGTTCTCCTCAAAACAGTGAAGGCCATCAAAAGCAGGGAAAGTCTGTGAAACTGTCACAGCCAAGCTGAGCCTTAGAGGCAAGGCAACTAAATATAATGTGTTATCCTGGATAGGGTCCTAAAACTGGGAAAGGACATTAGATAAAATACAAAGATGTTTGAGTGAATACAGATTTATCAGTTAATAATGATATGTTGGCCTTGGCTCATTAATTATAACAAATGTACTGCATTCATGTGCAGTGTTAATAACTGGGGGATCTGAGTGTTAGATATATGGGAACTCTGGACTATCTTTGTCATTGTCCCATAAATCTAAAGCTATTCTAAAATATGAAATTTATTTTTAAAAATGAAATAATACCATAAAACATCATTTGGTGAGTGGGTGCTATTAAATGGTAATAAATGTTAATGAGATTGAGAAATTTGTATTCACTCAAATGGCCTATAGAGAGAGCACTCAGAAGAATGCCCTGACAAGGCCTGCTCCCATAGAAGCTGAAATTTCAAGGGCATGGGTACTGGCTGATGCCAAGGTTTCAGAGAAGAGGTACCATTATTCTTCATGAGACAAGGAAAGGGCTTCCCCCTGCCCAAAAGGGAGGAGGAAGCAGAATAAAACAATAATGAACATTTATTGAGTACTGAGCTGTGCCAAGTGCTTTTTCTGTTCTAAGTGCTTTATCTCATTGAATCTTGATGAGGTAGGTACCATTATTCCCCTACACAGAGGGAAAGAGAAAAAACTGAGGCCTAGAGAATTTGACCTGTCTGATTAACATTTAGTTAATGAGGGATAGGGAGTATAAGGTAGGATTTGAATCCAGGAAGCTTGGCTTCAGAGCCGTCTCCGTGAGTCTACTTGCCAAGAAATATGTTCGTGCCCTGTGACCACTCAAACTGCACTGCAGTGTTTCTAAATTCCCGGAATGTGTGGTGTGAGCTTATTTTCTGTACAAACAAGAAAAGGACTGAATTTTCTATCTTGGATGACTTTGGACTATCAGAGAGCAGTGAGAGTTTAGGTCAAGTTTACTTAGATCTGAGTTTCAGGACAGGGGGTGGGATGGGGGCTTAGTACTTAGCTGACACTGGGTAACATTATTGTTATTACTACTGGTCATCGCCTTCCTGCCTCCACTGACTCCCCACCCCTCACTTAATACCCTAGAGGCTCCTTCAAGTCGGGCTACTTCCTTAGGGGAAACAGGATGTCATCTACAGGCTTGGGACAGGTCTCTGGGGGCTTGGGGTGGGAAGAAGCTGTCTGATTGGCTAACACGGAGCTAGGCACCAGAGAGGAAGTAACGTTTCCGGGAGCTGAGGAAACTGCCATTTCCTCCTCCAGCAGGAAGTGGCCTTGGCTATTCTCAGCACCCTGTGGCCATGTGGAGCAATGGAAATCACAGCCTGGCAGTGTCTTGGATTTGCCTCCTGCAGTTTAACAATCTCTCAGTCAAAATAAACTGGCTCCTTCAGTCTCCAGGGCATGGTTAAGGTAATAATTGAGAGAGAGAAGCTGGAGACCTGGCTGTAGCACAAAGGCGTGGAAAGACTTTTATATCAGACTGGTATTGGCTGCTTGTGCCTCATTAAAGTGGTTTAATTGAAGCATTGTAAAGACAAACAAACCAAGAGATTCAGTTATGGTTTCTCAAATAGCTAGTCTCCACCTCAGGAGAATCTGTACTGATGGAGGTAAGGGAGATTGTTGCTCCTTTAAGCGTGTATTGTGTAGATCTCAACAGGAAAGCTGCATGATTCAGGAGACAGGGAACTGGAAAATGGTCAGAGAAATATGGGTCCACATTGGAACTTCAGCAGACATGCTATTTTGAGACAACATGGCCACCCATGCTTTTGTCATGTAGCAAAACCTGCCCCGTTGTCATGCTCCATGAGGCAGTGGCGGCCCCCCTGAGGAGGTCATATTTGAATGGTGCCTGTCTCATGAGACAAAACCAGCCCTTTATGGAGGTGGGTTCCTGGGAGGGGGCAGGCCGCCTGTTCATTGATAATGAACAGGTATTCACTGGGGGATTCTTGATACCAGAGATGTGGTGGGGAGGCAGACAGTCAAGGTCTCTGCTTTCATGGAGTTTATACTTGGGAAGAAGGGACAGAGAAAAAGAAACACAGAGGTAAATAAAATCAGTTATTGATAAGCACGCTGCAGAGAATTAAGACAAATGTTGGTCAGAGGGCAGAGTAACTGGGTGATCAGTCTGAGGAAGCAAAAGAGCAGAGGGCCTAAGGCAGGAATGTCCTGCTGGTTAGACAAAGGAATAATATGTTCCTCTGGCCCACACCTGGATGTTCCCTATGGCCCACTGGCTACATTCATTGCTACCCAGTTCATAATGGCTCTGAGTCTTCTCCCCATTTACTTGTGGGATTTCCATCCCATTCCAGAGGTTTTCCTTGGGCAGGGGGGTTTGGAGGATGTGGCAGGAAGGTGAGCTCACAGTCTGTAGTTTAGGCACTGCTGGGGCACGGCCCCCTACTGGAGTGTCTGGCAATTGGAGGCACTTCTTAACATCCTCACATGCAGAATGGCTAAGCCCTCCCTGATGGTGGTCTTCCCAAGGATACTGATGGGGGAGCTGAATGTCTAATAAAACTGATGTCTAGCAAAATGCAGTTGACTTGCAGAGAGGTGGGTCCAGCATATGATGCACCAAGACCCCAGCCAGACTCCCTACCTTTGAGAAGCAGATGATGTACTAGAGGGAGATGTAGGTTAATGGACTCAAAAAAAAAAAAAAAAAAAATTTTTTTTTTTTTCTTTACTTTTTTTTTTTTTTTTTTTTTTTTAAATAGAGTGCCTGCTATGTGCTCTACTGCCAGGGTAAATGAAAGTCTAGCTCTTGCCCTCACCACTCATTGATCTTGGAGGTTAGTGAGCCTTTAATACCAAGGCAGGGCATCTGGATGCAATTCAAAGTGCACTGGGAGGCATTTGAACCACTCAGGAGACTTTCTGTGGCAGGTTATAGGGAACCTAACCCACGCTGGCTTGAATAGTAAAGAGGGTTTATTAGTGCACAATAACTGAAAGGTTGAAAGGTAGGGAGTCCTCAGATGTGGCACACTCAGGGCTCCAGCTCTGTCTCTGGGATTCCCTTGGCTCCATTCTCCTCCCATGTAGGCCAGTGCCTCCCTCCCAGGGTAGCTTCCAGCAGGCACAGAGGCTGTGCTCTTTCATTCATGTTCTATAGAGAGACCGTGACAGAGACAGACACAGGGACAGAGAGACTGCCGCAGAATGAGAACAAAATACCACCTTTGAGCTTCTGACTAATGGCTTCTCCTTACACCTTGCCCAATGTCTGCAGCCAAGAGAAGGAAGTGCCTGGGTTACCAATTCCTGCAGCAGCGCTAATGGGACTCCCCAGATTAGCTAACTAGGCTCACCAAACCACAGCTTTACGGGCAGGATGGATGCTGGGAAGTAGCAACAATGCCTGTTACAGTGGAAAGATTTGAAGAAGGTCACACTGAAGAAGGGAAAAAGAGGAAGAGAGAGCCATTAGGAACTCTTCCAAAGAGAGGGGGTGGCTGGGGGCCCAGGAGAGGGATGGAAGGTGAGACAGAGCACAAAAGACATATGTAAATCCTGTCACATAGCAGTTGAGTGGCAGTGACATGGGTCTTAACTTCCCTATATCATTTTCCAAATTCATAACATGGTTGTATAATTTCTTAGCTTTCAGGATTATAGAGATACATTAAATATATCTACTACGATGAAGCTCCTCAGTAAGTGGCATTATTGGTATCAATAACCAAACTCCTTATATGACATACAACTCCCTTCGTGTTCTGGACTCAAATAACTCTGGGTGGGAGAGTGAAGTGGGAGAGAGTCTCCCATGTGTAGCCAGTACACATGCTCTTCCTATTTTGTGGTGGAACCTTCCCAAATGGGAAAAAGTTATCCTATAGCCAGTCATGAAACTTCTTTTTCATTCCCAGGGGATTTTTGTCCTCAGTCCTATCAATCACTGTCCACATCTTGACCAGCACAGAGAGCAGTTTGTCATGTTTTCAGTCAGTAAATATTGGCGAAAGAATGAGAGTTGGCTCAATGTACTTTAATGAGTAAGAAACAAACCAGCTTGCTCAAATTTCCAGGAATTTTCTCCTGAACTAAATTGCAATGTGGTTGTTGCCACTCCCTAAAACCAATGTCCTAAGCCCAGGAAAGCCCCGTTATCACTGTCACTGCAAAATGTTTTCACCAAAATCAGTGGGTTGAGTGTTGTCCTAGAGAATAATAATTTTGCACAATACAAACAGAGGCTTCATCTGCAAGAGGGACATGAATTTCTGGCAGGAAGTGAGTGCATGCCTGGTAGGAAGGTTGAAGACTGTGTTTGTGGCAGGGACTGCAGAGGGGCTGGTGAGAGATCAGTGGGGCAGACTACCTGTCTTTAGTTGGGTTTTAGTGCTGATGGGGGGAACCCATGAGTTTAGGAGTTAGACTGCCCTGGGTTTTAACCTCATTTCTGCCATTCATTAGCCA
This sequence comes from Enhydra lutris kenyoni, assembly GCF_002288905.1. Classification (NCBI taxonomy): domain Eukaryota; kingdom Metazoa; phylum Chordata; class Mammalia; order Carnivora; family Mustelidae; genus Enhydra; species Enhydra lutris. Next base: position 25,283,902 of record NW_019154093.1, on the reverse strand, counting down.
TGAGATTGTTCATTCGTTTAAAACAGGCCAGATAGTGGGGACAGAAAGTACAAAACCTGCTCCTAAGAAAGGACTTTCAACAATGGATACAGAGAAGTCGAATACAGTAAAGTATGGCAATGGGGAAAATATGGGAGTGGGTAGTGGAAGCACAGAGAGGGGGGCACAAGCTCCAGTCTTACTGTGAGGGAAGAGTCATGAAGAACATCCTGAAAGAAGCAGAGAAGCATAGAGCATTGGGAAGGAGAGCATTAGCCTGGAGAAGGAGAGGGCAGGGCAGCAGGGTCTGTGTTCTCCATGGAAGGGCAGGCGAAGTTCTAGAGGCAAAAGTGAGTTGGAGTGTGGTGGGCCAGTTGGGAGCAGATCAGGCTGGGAGGTCAGCAGGGCCAGATGGTGAAAGCCCCGAAAGCCACTGCTATTTCAACTCTAAGGACAAGGGAGCTATTGCAGGGTTGAAGCAGGGGAAAGGAAGAGGCATTTTGAGCAGCTGAGTGAAGAACAGGCAGAAGGGAAACAAGACTGGAAGCAGGAACAGCAGTGCCGACGCTGTCCCAGAGTCCAGGGGAGAGAGGATGGCAGCCAGGTTGGGTAGTGGTGTTGGACAGAGACAGTAATACATGCAGTTGAGGGATATTTGGGAAGTGGTTACTTGATCTTGGAGAAGGAATGTGCCAAGACAGTTGAAGTGCTTCATTCTATTTCTTAGAATGTCCCTTTGAGGTAGATACAGTTCCAGGGGGTTAAGCAACTTGTCCACAACTAGTAAGTGCAAACACAGACTTCAAACCCAGGTCTGCCTGCCCTCAAATGCCTCGTTTTTCACCACTAGATTATGTGGCTTTCCTAAGTCAAATATGACCATTTATTGCTTATCATGTTTACATTAAGGACCATAGAAGTTGTACCAATTCTGAAGGATTGAAGTGAAGTGATAGAACGCAGACTGAAGAAAGTTGAGGACTGCTATCTTTGGGAGTATCATGCTGGCCATCAATGGCCTCCATCTGTCACCCCCTCCCACACCCCCACTGTTGTCCTCACTGAGGGTTTAACTAGGTCAACTGCCATCTTCCTGAGGAAGCATCCTGGGTGGACCTCCTTCCCCATCAGAATTAATAGCACTGCTACCTTCCTATCCTTGCTTCTTCACACTGGCCCGGAAGCTCCTCGAGGGCACAGACAGTGTTGTCATCAGTGAGATAGTCCCAGGGCCTCACCACGGAGAGTAGCTTCAGTAAATATTGGATGATTGAGTGATTGTGGGAAGATCATGGTCATACCAGGAGAGTACAACCTGTTCGTTGTGGTGGAATGTGTAAGTGAAGGCAGCTGCTTTGCCCTTCTTTATGCTGACGCCTGTTCCTTCTCTTGTCCTGTGAAATCATGCTTTCTCTCTGTGCCCTGCTTTTCCCTAGGGGCCAAGGCTGCAGGGTCCCCTTGGTATGTGCTCCCTGCACTTCGTCCTTAGCTGTTGGTCTCTTGGTTCTTTTGTACAAATTACATGTTTCTTCCAGCCTGGCTTTAATCATTACAACCTTGAATCCTCATCAGGCTCTCTGCCCCATCTCAAACCTAGTGCTTAAGGGACACTCTTACCCTCAGAAGAAATGGTATAATTTTCATAAACATGGGTCATTTGCCCCCTTGCATCAGTGTCAGATATGAAACCACCACTTTTAACAAGACGTACCAGAAATGCAGAATGTCTGAACAAAGCCTGTGGACAATAGTATTTTTTTTTCTTTCTCTAGTTCTGTGAAATTGCTCTCCCAAAATAATCTTAATGCTTTATTTACTTCAGCTTTGGGTTTATTTTGAGATGAACTTTCCTGAAGCTGAGTCTTAGGATGTGATTCTTATCCTGGTCACATCCTGGGAAGTTGTTTTGTGACTTGTTTGAATGGGCTCTGGCTTTTCCAGGGAGCCCCTGGCACCGAGGAAGAGGCCAGAGGATGTCAACTCCCACGAGCAGTCCAAAGACCGAGATGACAGAGCAGCAGCTTGGGTGGAACTGCTCGCAGGAGGAAGGGCCCCGTCGCCTGGGCTCGCACACCACAGACACAGCAGAGGCGAACTCAGCTCAGACGTTATCGATGATCTGTTCCGGGGGCCGATGTGTCTCATGGTTTCCAGCATCTGAGTGATTTGTGAACGTTAGGAATTCAGACTCTGTATGATTAAAACTGCCAGTGCTGGGAATTTTCTCATTTCAGGAAATTTTGGTTGTGAGACATGCTGGAACCTCACCAGCAGGCGGACCCGAAGGGCAGGAAGTCCAGACCGGGGGTGGGGATGGGGCTGTGAGAACTGACCAGAAGGCAGTGCAAGGTCCTCGCTATCATGTCAGACAGATCTGCATGGGAATCCTCCTTCCCTGAACCTCAGTTTCTCCACTGGCAAAATGGGGTTGATAACATCTACCTTGCAGGAGTGCTGTGACAATGAAACGATATAATGGCCTGCCTGGCGCGGAGTCAGGGCTTGGACAGGGGAGTTCCCCTCCGCTTCTGTAGGAGTGAGGGGAGGTGAAGTGCAGTCCAGGCTGGATTGGTCTGGTTGATGACAGAGGGCAGTAAGTGGTCCATCTAAGTTGGATCCTGAAGGTCAGGGGACCGGGTCTGACGCTTAGAGGTGCAGGAAAGGGGCTGGCCAAGACCACACAGCTTATTGAAGTCATGAGGCTCAGGGCAGGGCTTTAATCCAAACTTTGATCTGTGGGCAGTAGCTCCTGGAGCCCCACATTTATCCCTGGTGGTAGCGTATAAAGCAGTGGTTCTCAAAGTGTAGTCTGAGGACCCTGGAGGAACCTGACACTCTCAGGGGTCAGTGAGATCAGAATTATCTTCATCCTACTGCTGAGATTTTCTTTTCTTTTCATTGAGTTGGTGTTTGAATTGCTGGTGCAAAAGCAACAGTGGGTAAAACTGCTGGTGTCTTGGTACACATCAGGGCGGTGGTGCCAAACTACAGTGGTAATCATCGTATGACTCACCACCACACGTGCACAGTAAAAAAGGGGGTGAAAAAGCCAGTTTCACTTCAGGGTGTGCTTGGTGAAGCAGGGAAGGTGACCAAATTTATTAAATTTCAACACTCGAGTACTTTTTAATGTTTTGTGTGATGAAAGGGAAGTACATGTAAAGTATTTCTGCTGCCTACCAGGGTGCACTGGTGGTCTCGAGGAAGTGCACTGGCACGGTTGTTTGAGTTGGGAACTGGGCTAGCCACTTTTTTCTCAGAACACCATTTTCCCTTGAAAGAATGACTGACGTGCACCGTGGTTATCAGATTTGGATAGTTGGCCGATTTTGGAGGCCATCACTTCACAGAAAACAGGTGACCATGTTTGCTGCCAGTGATCACGTGTGAGAGTTCAAATGAAAACAGAATTTTGGAAATCTTGTGTCCCCCACCCTGAGCTGTCAGATTACACACTGCAGCTGCCCTTTAAGAAACCACGGCTCATCCAGGGTTGGTAGGGTATCAAAGAAGAATATCCACAGTTACCTAAAGAGGCTATTAAAATAGTTCTCCCTTTGCCAACCCCACGTCTGTGGGAGGCCCTGTCTCTTCATCTAGTTCAACTGTTAAGCTAATTAAGCAAGGAGGGTAAGATACTTCTAATGCCTTAGTAGCCTAGGCAAGCAAACTAGCATTTAAGCCTGTAAATACCTCAAGTTTAAGAAATCAAAAACCTAAGGACAACCAATCGCAGCCAAATAGGCTTTCCCAGATAAGGTGGCCACTACTTAAGCTCCAGCCAATCCAGTAATTCCCTTGTTTTGCTTCCTTGTCTTCTCCATGAGCCTTGCCCCTAGTTCCTGGTGCTGCCTGATTCAGACTGATTGTTGCTCAGATAAGCTCTTCACATTTCTGCCATGCCTCAGGTGATCTTTAACACTGCCAAATACCATATCACCAGAGACTGAATGCCAAAGAGGATACAGAAATCCACCTGTATGCTAAGTCAGACATTAGAGAGATTTGCAAACGTGTGAAACAATGCCATTCTTCTCATTAATTTTATGTAGATTTTTTCATTTAAAATGTTATTTAGATGAACATGTAGTGGGTTTATTACTGTTTTTTTAAATAAATTAGTAAATGTTCTTAATAGCATAGAACAACTACAAGTATTATGTAAATAGTCAATATGCCACAGCATTATAATGTCCCTGCCAGTGTTCTCCCAGACTGTGGGGCCCCCAGAGCAGGGCCTGTTTCATTTCTGTATCTGAGCACAGAGCTGAGTATCCATTGGGTAGGCATCAAGTTTGGAGAGCAAGTGAATGAGAAGCTGGAAGAAGCCAGGGCGGATCCCAGCCGGGTTCATGATGGATAAGCAGATTCATGAGCCAGGAGGCTCAAGTTCAGAGTGGCAAGAGTGGGACATGAACAGGATCGAGGTGGGAGCAGTAGGATGAAAGAGGAGGGTTCCACCGTTTGCAGTCAGTCTGGTGGGATGGCCTTTCATAAACCATGTCTGGTGCTGGCCAGTGGCGTAGCAGGCTGTATGCAGACACAGGATGGAGACCGGCCCCACCTGCTGATGGGGCTGGGTAACACAGCCTGCCTGATGCCACCCACATGGCAAGACAGACTCGTCAGCCTAAGGGTCTCCCCATGTGTGTGTCCCACCACCGTGTGGGTTTGGAAAGATCAGGGCTGAAAGAGTTAAGCCTGAAGTATTAAATATGAGTCTTTCCTAAGTTTTCAGATGATATTTTACATCATTAGGTGCATGTTTCACCATCTTGTCTTTGTGAATTGTTATTCTGAGGTATTTTTGGACATCCAGGAAGGAAGGGAAAAATGTCACCAATGTCTGCTTGGTGCCAGGTGCTTTATTTATGTTTCTTCATGTAATCCTCACAAATGCCTCCTGAGGAAAGTGCTAGTATTGCCATTTTAGATATGAGAAAAAGGAGACTCAGGGAGTATGAGTAATGTGTCTGTGGTCACAGTGCTCATCAGTGGCCTGGCTGGGATTTGAACCAATGTCTGTGTGAGTCCCAAGTCCATGCCATTGGAAAAACCAAATTTTGTCTTATTTTATTTATTTAATTAATTTATTAATTTCACCACTGGAGTAATGCATATGCATTGTTTAAAAATGTGACAATTCTGAAACAAGTGAAAAATAAAAATTACCCATTAATTCTACCATTCAAAAATAAGAATTATTGTCACATTGGTATGTCTTCTGTGATGTTTTTCCAATGTGTATTTGTAACCTGCTTTTCTGTTTAACATATATTGTAAACCTCTTTCTGCGTCTATAAATATGTTTTGTTGTGACTTAAAAGGGCTGCATAGTAGTTCAGTATATGAATGTGCCATTTATTTAACCAATCCTCTGTTATTAAATAATTTAGTTGGCATCTGGTTTGTCACTAGTATTAAAAAAATATTGCAATAAACATCTTTGAGGTTTAATCTTTATGTGTATCTTTACTTCCTTAGGATAAAATCCTAAAAATGCAATTGATGATTTAAAGTACATTTGGGTTTCGGGGCACCTGGGTGGCTCAGTGGGTTAAGCCTCTGCCTTTGGCTCAGGTCATGATCTCAGGGTCCTGGAATCGAGTCCCGCATTGTGCTCTCTGCTCGGCAGGGAACCTGTTTCTTCCTCTCTTTCTGCCTGCCTCTCTGCCTACTTGTGATCTCTATCTGTCAAATAAATAAATAAAATCTTAAAAAAAAATAAAATGAAGTACATTTGGGTTTCAAAGACATTTCAATATACTATATTGTCAAGTTATCCCCCAAGAAAGTTATAAAAATTTAAATTCCCATTAGTGGTAGGTGAACAATTGTTTCCCTGCTCCCTCAACAAGTGATGTGAAAAGATCTCTTCTGGTTGGATAACCAAACACAGTATGTCTGTTTTAGTAGATCTGTATTCTTCCAATGCCACTTTCTTGTTTCTTGATCCAGTTTGAGTAATGATCTGTATTAGGATATGAAAATTTTTACTACATTAGTTACCTAAGGAGACAGTTTTCTATTTCCTCTCTGAGCTGGGTGGGGTGGCAGTGGGCAGGGAGCCAAGTGGGAGTGACTTTGGTCAGGCAGTGGGACGGGTTGGATGAAGAAGGATTGGGTACGGGTAATTATTTTCACCAGCCGGGTGTTGGCTGGTGGTTAGAGTCTTCCCCAACTATAGAGGGGAGGGGTGATTCCTGCCAGGGGTGATTCCGTGTGCCTGTTCCCCAGGGACTGTGGTGGGCAGTACAGGTGCCAGGAAGTCCACCAGGATGACTGGGGTTTATGGGCAGAGGTGTGGACAGGCAGCCCAATAGGGGACAGACAGTAGGGGATATAGACTGGTGCTCTTGTGGATGGCAGCTTCAGGAGGGTCAGGGAGAAGTAGAATTTCGAGTGTAGGAACGAGTGCTCTTTTTGACAGCTGCATGGCCTAGCCAATGATCCCCAGTGGCTTGACCACCAAAGGGTCTCACGGTTTGTCATTCATTCCCTCGGTGAATTCTCCACAACTGTGCTGGCTCTCAGATGTCGGTATCTACTTTGTGAGGTCTCTGGTAGGATGTCTTTGACTTGGGGGTAGACTCTGTTCAGGAGATAGAAGGAGGTCTCAGAAGCCAAACTGTTCATATAACTTGCTAATTAATGTTTCAAGAATGGAATGTTCCCATTGGCATGATAAGCTCATGCTCGCCCTGAAAGCAGACCTACCGGTAAAACTAACCCCTGTATGCAAGGCTGTGTGGTGTGCATGAAATAGGAACAAGGAGAAATGTATACATGTGACAGCCTTGTAAGACTTGTCAGTTATTTACCACACAGTAGGGGCCAATGGGGCTGGAGGTGCTACAGATGGTTGGCGGAGTCTTCTCCGTAGGCAGCCCTTCTCTCTTTTTCAGTTGAAATGGTTGGCCACTTGCAGTGTGACTTGCCTTCCTTTGGAAGTCATGGGGGTTTTTTAGCCTTTCCTGGCTGGGAGCCCTTCTAGCCCTTTCAGGTGATGTTGCATTTTTCTGTTCTGACCCACCGATTTTAAAGGTCAAATTGGAGTGGAGTCTTAGCGCCTTTACTTCCAAGTCTCCCACTGTGCTCACATCTAAAGGTCATGGGGTTGGCACCAGGATGGGGTCTGACAAGAGCAGAGGCCCAATCCCAGTGGAACTTGGGGACGGAGCAGAAAACCTCAGCCAAGGGTAGGCATAGGGACAGATGGGAACCGAGGCTCTGACAGTGGCCCACAGAAGCACCAGGAGCACCTTCACTGAAATTGGGACTACCCTCTGAGTGAGGTCAGCAGGCTGACCTGCTTGTGCCCCCAAACCTTGACTGCCCACATTGGGGCTCCCCAGTATCCCTAATTAGAGAACCTAGAGGGAGACCCAGAGAGGGTGAGTGGTCCTAGCTACGGAATGAGATGGTTTCAAGGCAGGAGTCTCACAAGAACTGAGAATTGGAATCAGTCACTGTCCAAGCGGTGTCTATACTTGGCCTGTCTACACTTAAGTAGAGGGTAGAGTAGGGAACTGCCCCATCCTCAACCTTGCTGCAAAATATATGAAGACAGCTTACTTATACAGATACACTCAAGACTGTAAGATAAAGTACACTTTAAGTCAAAGCTAGCACGGCGAAGGGAAAGGTGGGAAAGAAGTGGGAAGCTGTGGGCAGGAGGTAAGTACAGACAAGCAGAGGTGTTTGCAGGTCCTTTCTGCTTGCTTCTGGGGGGCCACTAACATGGGTCAGGTTCTCTGGCTCTCAAGGGAAAAGGGGGCATATCAAAGCATTCTTCAAAGCCCAGCCCATGTGTCTCACCCGAAGTCTCTACTGAATGAATATGGGCACAAGACACATATTTTTAGATGTAAACATAAATCTCTCAAAGACTTGAGTTTGTTCAAAGCAGAGACAACGTTTGCTTGGGAAGGATTAGCCTTGGGAAATATGATTTGGGAATTATGATTTGGGACAGAACTGAGCTCCATCCAGGTTCTGGAACATTGGCTGTGTGACCTTGGAAAGCTCTTTAGCTTCCCTGAGCTTCAGGAAGTTGCTGAGAGGATTTAAGAGGTCTGATTTTAATAGATGAAGAATCTGGCACTCAGTGAAGGCACAGCTTCTCTCGTTCTCTCCTTGGCTATATGGAGCATATCATATCTATCTGACATCATAGTAAACTGATAAGAACAGATATTACACTTGATCTTAGCCAAAAGGCTGAGAAGCGATTTTATCTGACCTCAGACCCTTGCTTGGGAAAGGGGGCTCCAAAAACTTCAGTGGCTTGTCAGAGATCCCTCAGCTGGGTGCGAGGACCCTAGGTTCATAGCCCTTACTTTTTCTACTATCCATACTGCCTCTCCCCAATGCCCTCATTTCAGCTGCGTGCTAGAGAAGTTTCCTTTCACATAGGGTCCCAAGTTAGCAGAAATGTCATCGAGTCCACAAGACAAGCGCCTGTTTGTCCTTGGGGTGCTTCTGACCTTTGTTTCATGTCTCTATTCTGGGCTATTTTGGGCCTTGGCCATGTATAGAGGGTCTGTGGGAAGATGGCTAGTACAGCTGCTTCATGCTGCCAAGAGTCACGGAGAGAACCCTTAAATTGGAGCCTGCCGAGGGCCTTAAGTATGCCGGCTTTGTGGAACAGCAAAAGGATCCCTCATTCTTGGGAGAAAACTTAGACGTAGAACCTTTCCATGAGGCATTCTGGAATGAAGGCAAGGGGGAACAGAAGCTAGACCGGGGGCCAGGAGACCTCATTGTTGTGGAACGTGGTGGAGGAAGTGGGCGTCAGACCGCCGGGTGCTGGGGAGTAAGACAGGGGTGGGCTTGGTGTTGGGGCGGTCTCCGTGGGGAGTCGAGTTCCTGTGTAAGCGGACGTTCAGTTGCCCTCAGGATCTCTTGGGATTGTCTGGGTGTGTGGGTTCAGACTAGAAAAACATCTCCTTGGCTGCAAGCTCCCGGTGGCTACCAGCTATTTTCCACTTCTCCAACCAGGGTGGCTTTAAGTGCTCCAGGACTCAGCCTTGCAGACCCTGACTGTGGAGAGAGTCCCAGCCCAGCCACATAATCCTGCAGATGCATGGACTGCTTTCGTGTGGTCCAGGGCCACTGCAGTTCTGTGGCTGAAAACACAGTGATGTCACTTATTTTTTTTTCCTTTATAGAAAGATGAGAAATGAAATAGCATTAGGTTCCAATCAAGAGCACTTGGCCTGTGATATGAATTAGTTAACTGATATAGTCACTGTTTATGGAGTTCATTATGTGTCTGTGTGATTGGGTAATAGGGACACAAAAATGTAGAAGATATGGGCCCTGCTTTAAAAAGAGTCTCGTGATGGGGACAGGTATCTTGACAGGTGAGTGGGCCAGCCCTGGTCCGGCAGGGCCTTAAGTATGCCGGCTTTGCGGAACAGCAAAAGGATCCTTCGTTCTTGGGAGAAAATGTGATGAATGTGTCCAGACCAAGGATGCTTTGAGCTTCAGTAGTGGTGGAACCCCCCTTTGGGTGCTAAGCCAACAAGTGGCAAGATTTCTGGCTACTGAAGGGTAGATTTGAGTGAAACAAGCCTAGAAGCTGGTAGATTCCTAGACTTCAGAAACATTCAGGAATTTAAGAAAGGATGCAGATACAGGCAACCTAATCCCAGAAGTATTAACGGATCATCAACTTTAAGAACCTATAGTGATTTTCCACTTGATATTTTATGAAATGTATTTACAGCTCTTTTGAGCCTCCTAAAGCTTCCCTTGGTCATCACTGAGGTTTTCCCAGTAGTCTACTGGTATGGGGTTTATACTCTATTCCCAAGCAGTTCACGATGCCTTTCTTCACAAGTGGGGTGGGTGGGTTTTCCCCTCGTGAAGAAAGGACACCTTTCTGTTCCTTCCAGATTTCACTGAGTTTCCCCTTAGTTCCCCTTACTCTTTTCTGGTTCCTGAGGTTGGGTGGCCTCTTGGGTATATAACTCATGAGGGGTGGGGTTGATGAATGTGTGAGGCCCCAGGGCACAGTGAAACCAGTAGAAGTATTTACCCCAACAGTTTAGGCTGGGAGGAGGGAACCACAATGTTGTTAGCTGGGAGGTGATCTCAGAGCTGGTGGGAGCAGGTGGAGGGTCAAATTTATTAGGCACGTGAAGATGTCCATGGAAAGTGGGCAATGAAGTCAGAATCTAGGAGCTTCAAGAGCAGGGTGGAGTGAGGTTGGAGGAAGAGACAAGGACCAGTATTTCAGGACTAGGTATGCCAGAGCCAAGATTGTGCTTTGCATGCCCCCCTTTTTGTGGTTCCATGTACTAATAGGGGTTCAGGCGCTGTGGCTCAGCAGAAGCACGCATGTAAACAAAGAGGAATGTAGGTCTGATAGTGTCTTAGACAAGGACAGAAGCAAAAGAAAAGTTTAATCAAAGAAAAACAGATTCTAGTAAAAAGCAGAAAGAAAGGGACAAGCAGGCTTAACACCCATTTGTGTTTATGAATCCTAGTGGTTGAGAATATGTGGCTCATATATGATTTTAAACACCTACCTCTACTCATATTATATATACATGTAATGGAAGGACCTGTAAGTCCAGGCCTAATTTAGTATGGCCTAGGAAAGAGGATGCTAGAAGGAGTTTTGTGAAAATACGTAAATTCACACCAGCCGGTTTGAAGATTCGATAAAAAACTTTGGTTTTTCTTGATGGTGCAGACATTTCCACTTGAGTATGTCAGTGAAAGCATATTTATGACTCTCTCCTCTGCCTTTCTCCATGGGTACGAGGATGGTTTCTAGATGGGGGTTGCTTTCTGTGGCTGTTTTTAACTTGGATTGGGAAGATAATGGTTACAGCTGCCTTGAATGCTCTTCTTGCTTCTTGTTGTCACCCACGCTGATTGAGACCACTCTGCGGCCCTCTGAAAGGGGGCCCCTGTGACCCAAGGGCCACTGTGAAGGTGGTAGAGGTATTCCCATGCCAGGGTGCCTAGCTGAGGGGAAGAAATGCAGCCATGCTCAGCTTGCTAACCCATGTGCACTGGCATAGGGGAAGTGGTGCCTTTTTCTAATTTACATAAAAACATCATACATTCCAGGGTGGCCTTGCCCTGACCTCATGTGTGATCTTTTCAGCCGGTCACATTTGCTATTCATAGCAGCATAGTGAATCAGAGGGACATGGATGATTATTTGGCCCTCTTTCAGTTGATGAGATGGGAGGGCCCGGAGTTGAACTGACTGACTTGGGCTAGTCTCTCTGTTTGCCAGTGTCAGAAGTTGAACACACTGAGGATCATCAATCCAGTGTTCTTCCCCACCGCCACCCGCAGTGTCTGCCACCGGCACCTCTCCCTCACCATACTCCAGTCATGGGAATTGCCAAGGACGGAGCCTGTGACTCTGAGGGGCAGCCCGGACAGGGATCCTCGCTCTGCAGCGTGTGGCCTGGTGGCAATGCGCCCTCCCCAGAAGCACAGCACCAGGCTGGTGTGGGTACCTGCATGGGAAGTCCTCCCTGAACGTCTGACCTGGTTGGCCTCAAATTCTGTCTCAACCCTTTTTAGCAACTTTAAGCTCTTCCCTTGCAGGGTGGGGTAGAGAGAGGCCACGGGGGTGGTGGGGGGCAGGGACTGGGTGGGTTTGCAAAACATTAATGAATATAATCTGTGCCTTTTCCCTGACCCAGCTTGGCCAGCTGCACTGGTCTTAAATTCCACATTCCATTGTTCTCCTTCTAAGAAAACAGAACCGGCTCTATTCAGCCCTAGGACTTGTCCATGTAGACCGGTTTAGGAGAATTTGCAAACCAGATGGCTTTACTGTTTACTGTCTCTTCTGGTCCCCGGGAAAAACATTATTTCTGAAGGAACTCAGCAGCCTGTTCTAAAAGGTTTCCCAACCGTTGTCCATATTCTGGTCACTCCTCGGGCTTCATACAGCTTTCTCACTTTTTACCTGTCTGTATGCACATTTATCACACTCTAGCCACAGTGGTCAGCTCTTGAGTTTACAACCCAATTCCTTTCTCTGCAAACTAGCCTTCTTTGTCACTCTGTGTGGTTCCAATGATGGGCCGCTGGGCCTCATAGCCACTTGGTACAATGCCATTCGCATGATGGTCCTGCTCACAGATGATAAGCCCAGGAACGGGCACCCCATTCAAGTGAGTCTTGGGAGCTTTGGGACTGGGGCAGTGAGGAGGATTCAGTCTTTCTCCAGGTTGCTTACTCTGCATGGCATAACTTGGAAGAGGCTGCCAGCCATGTGGTCTATCACTAGATGCGGGGGTGGGGGGGGCAGATTCAGAAGCTGGAGTAAAGAGGGAATAGAACAAAGCACATTTCAAAGAGAAAGTGAGGATAAAACCTGGACGCAGAGGCTCCAGACCCATCTGAGACCCAGTCCTGTTCCTTCCTTTGGGTGTCAGTACATGCCCTGACATCTGTGTGATCAGATGCTCCTTTATTTTGCTCAAATTGTCCTCATTTGGCTTCTGTAAATTACAATTAAGAGTCTTTTCTGATACTCTAGCCAAATGTTTCTCAGAGTGTCATCCCTGGACCAACATCAGAATCTTCACTGGAGATTATGTTAAAAGAGCACATCCTGGACCTAGTGAAGGAGAAAATCTGGAGGGGAGGCCCAGCAATCTGGGTTCTAACAAGCCCTGCAGGTCTCTCAAGACTGAGAACCACCCACCTAGCCATCTCTAGCAGTGGGTGGAAGAGCATGGACCTAGAGGCAGACTGACTCGGATTTGGATGCTGGATCTGTGAGCGAGTGATATGATTCTGGGCAGGTCATCTTGTCTCTTGGAGATCCCACTTTCTCAGCGGTAAAATAGAGAATAATGGTGTTTATATTATATTGCAGCTGTAAAAGAAGCATACTCTTCTGGATACTTGGAAAGCATTGTTTTCAGTCTTGTCTCTGTGGACCCTGTTCTGACATGAGAAGACAAGTGACAATGACCCATGTCATGCACCATGGAGACACAGTCTGAGATTTTAAAAAGTCGTCTTAACAGAATAAGTTACTGTTCAGAGTTTATACCAAATCAGTGCACCTAGATCTTAGCACTGGTGCTAGACTCCCATAGGCTGTCACTAGATGCTTGGGAATTAAAATTAATCTCAAACTCATTTTGATTCCCAGGTTTCACTGACCCGTTTTTCTGCTATATTATGAAAACCATGCAGTCTGGACAGTCCTAGGATAAAACAGAGAAATGCACTGATTTATATTTGAAGAAGGGAAGAAAGCAATGGCCTCCATTCATTAATTTATCCCTTCATTTATTCATCCACTTACTCATTCACTTATTCACTCACTGACTCACTTATTCATATGCATCCACCTGACACTCACTGAGCTTCTTTTCTGTCTAGATATCATGGTAGATACTAGATACTGACAGATAAGGCCTTTATGTCCCCCACCCCCACCGCCCCACACTAATTGTTGACAGATTACAGTATGAGCAAGACTCGGAGGCAGGAAGTGGTCATGGCACGAGGAGATCACAGACAATATGTCTTGCTGAAAGGAAGGGTGGGTGTTAGGAAGTATTGAGGCATGCGTATCAATGCCAGTAATAGAATGGGAGTCAGCATCTACTTTGGTTTCCACAGCACACTGTCCTGTAATTAACAGAGGTGGATGTTTTGCAAGGACCTCCCAGTTCTCTAGGCTGCATTTGAGATGATCCCGGGTGGATGACCCTACCGTCGGTAGATTCCTCTGCCAAATACTGCTCGTGCTGTTCATACTCTACAAGGGGTGGGCTGATTAGTGCTCATTAAAAAGGAATCTTTGTGTCTGCTACTGCTTGACAGCAGAATCAGTCCAACCCCAAGTGAACTCCTTCTGGTATCCAGAAAATTTGGCTATTTTCTAGATGAATCTCCACCCAGTTCTTGGCTTTCATATCACTGGAACCTCCAGTTGTATGCAAAATGGGGCAGAAACATCAAACTTCTCCCCAGATGGCGCTTTTGGAAATACATCCAGTTGGATGCTCCCTCAGACATGTCCTTTAGGGAAGTCTGGAACCAGGAGTTCAGATGCAAAAGAGATGTGGCTGGTCTAGAAGAGAAGACGGCTACTGAGTGGCTGAGTGTAAAACCTGCTTCCTATGTGACAGGTGGTTTTTTTGTCTGTGTCAACTAAAGAACAGCCTAATGAGAGTAAAATTATATCTTGCTTATTCCCAAATTTTATAGAAAAGAAGAGAAGTAATGACTAGCCTATCCAGTGGGGTTGATAACATCCTTGATCTCATCTGACCCTTGCCACTACCCTAGAGAAGGAGATACTTGCATTTTATTCCCACTTAACAGATGGTGAGATGAGGTTCATTTCATGCAAGTGTCTGAGCCTGTTCTTAATCCTAGTTTCTTGACTGTAGATTTTATGCTCATTCTCCTGCACCAGGCTGTTCTCAAGGAACACCATTGTTGCCAGTATATAGGATTACAAGGAACTTCCTGGTGGACCTCAGAAATATGGAAACAAGATTATCCTTTGAGAGTTAAAGTTTTAGACAGGCACAAGAGGATTAGTGAGGAGACAGGATGGCTCCCAAGACTTTGAGAGTCAACTGATCTTAATCCAGCCATGGATCTTAAATATATCTGAAGGGAGGAAAGCAGAGTCACAGAGGGAAATTTTGGCACTCGGTCCATGCTGTGTGCTAGGAATCACATAAGACTGTCTTAATTAGGTGCTATTAGATAGTTTATTCATGTATTCATGTAATTCTTCTAGTGCTGATACGTAGGTTAGGTCACCCTGCAGTCTTCAGCATGTGTGATGTGACATCACAAGCAGTGTGGCCCAGAGAGAGAGAGAGAATGTGCTAGTTGTGCCCATGTGTGGAGTCTACTTCCGTGCTATGGTATCATCTTGCTCTCCCTGTCCAATAACATACGAGCAGTCCAATTTCCAGATTAGCTCTTGGTATGTAGGAGAGAAGTGGGAGCTGACCGATGCAGGTGTCTTAGCCTTTGGAATTACAGGATAAATCCAAAACTTGGGCAAATTCAGGGAGGATGTGAATAAAACACTCCCCTGAAAGACTTCTTAGAAGACTGAACCATCTACGGCCTTCCCCCAGTGTTGTGTCTTAGTTGCTTCCCAGGCACAAGCTGGTGTTAGGGCCCACAGCTGTTCCCATAGCCTTGGCCTTGTTTTTACTAGAGGCCAGACGTGCCAACACATCCAGGCCTTATATCTGTTTCTGCCCAGATCATTGGCTGATCACTCGATCAGTTCAAGAGGACATCCTGGGAGCACTGAGAGGCCGGATTAGTGAGACATGGTCCCTCCAATTCAAGCGCCTAATCTTGCAGGAGAGACAGGTTTGTGCATAGGTAACTTTAATCATTTCAGTGGTGTGCTGTACTCCCTGAATTCATCAGCCATATGCAAAACCTAATTTCATGAGGTTTCATTTGTTTTTCACAAGTAGCCTATGAACAGATGCAAACAGAGTATGAAGAAGTGAAGCGGTTACAGAGCTGGTATGTGACCGAATGCAGCTTTGACGCCCAAGACATAAGCTGTGGGAAAGGCTATCACTGGCGTATTCTAAATAGATAGGAATATAGGGGATGGGGCTAAAATTGCTCTCCTGGTAAATTTCCACGCTACTCTGGTTCTCTCTTGGGAGCTCATCAAAAGGAGGATCCCTTGGCTATTTGAATACCTTCATTGGTATACAAGAGATCTGGGCAAACAAATGGATCCCAATCTGAAGTTCTAGTCTAAGATTAATTAACACAGGGGGTCTGGGAACCATTCTCAGTAGCAAAAGTTATCATGGAAGTTAAGTCTGTATTTTAGATAATGTTGCATACACTGATTAAACTGTTTTGGCTGGAATTTTATTGATTCAATCTAGGTACAATGGGTACCTTATCCTCTTCATAAGCTCCTATTAACTGGGTAAGTATCAGTTCACTGAATGTCAATAAACACATCTTGAGTATGTGCCTGCTATGTGTAGGGTACTGAACTGTGTTCTAGAGATACAGAAACAGAAAAGATTTTTTTTTTTTACTTCTTCAAGAAAATTGCATTCTAGGGAGTTAAGCATAGCTGTGAAACTTTTTTTTTTTTAAGTGATCTCTTTACCCACCGTGGGGCTTGAACTCACAATCCTGAAATCAAGAGTTGCATGCTCTCCTGACTGAGCCAACAGGTGCGCCTCTTGCATATCTAGATAGTCATTTTAAAACATTTTCTTTCAAATTTATAACAATAATACATTCTCATTAAAAATAATTGAAACAGAGTATTTTTTAGATGCTGGAGAGCCGCTGAAGGATTTATGCTGGGGCGTAATGGAGGAGGATTGGCATTTGGAAAGATCCTGCTGCTTGCCATATGGAGGCTGGCCCGTAGCTGGTGTGGACTGGAGGCAGGAAGCCCGGGAGACCAGCAAGGAGGCCACAGTGTGATTTCAGCCAGAGATGACAGTGGGGCTGAGCCTGGCCAGAGGTAGCTGAGGTGGATTTCAGAGATCAGTGGGTGCAAAACGATGTGTTGGGTGACTGGAGAATAGGAAAAATAAAGCAAATTTGACTTATGAAAGGAGCCTTGCTAGACAAGCTTTTTCACAAGCTGGTCTCCTGGAAAGACCCTTCGAGGCGCAGCTAACCAAACAACTGTCCCTCCTGGGCAAGGGCTCCCCACTAGGTGAATGGTTTGCCGTATTTCCGATTCCAGGAACTGGCTAGAATAACACTTATGCAATGGGAACACACGAGGCCCAATTCCAGGAGCCTGGCTGGTGCAGAACTTGGCAAGTCTGGAGTCATCCATGTGGTGGAAAGTCCTGCTGATCTGCTATGAGTGAGCGGCCCTCAGATGGCTAACTTCAGGGGACGTCGGAGCTGGCTGGCATGGATGGCTGTGTGGGTCTGGAGCCGTTGGCAAGGAGGAGCTGGGGGTGTGCATCTGTGGTAGAGCAAACAGAAGATGCACAGGCCAGGAGCTCTGCTATCTCTTCCATGCAGTGGTTGGAATGAGGACTTAGGAGCCAAAATAGCCTGCCTCCTCACTTGAGCACCATGTGACCCTGGGCAAGTCACTCAACCTCTTTGAGCCTCAGCGTCCTTGTGTGTGAAATGGGGTACACATAGCAGCCATCTCCTTGGGTTGTTCCAAGAAAAATGAGGGAAAACTGCTAATACTGTGCCCAGACCTTTGCAGAAAGTTGGTAAGTGGTAGTTACTGGTTAGAAGATCAGAATCTCTAACAAATGAAGCTCCCAGGAGACTGAGAGTCAGGAGGTAGGGGAGGAAGAAGCGCATCTGTCAAATTAAAGAACAAGTAAGAGTGAACTTGTAACAATAAAGGCCGACTCACTTCATGCATGTGGGATGGGTAGGTTCCTGAATATTTGTCTGCCAGCCATATATATGCAAATCAAATCATTCTCAAAGCCTCAAGGAAAATTCGTAAGTACAGATATCCCAGGGGGAGTCTTTCTGTAAAGTTGTTGCGCTGATTCTTATAATATAGTGCTACTCTCTCACCTGGAGCTCTTGGAGGAAAGAGACAACTCGCATGTAGCTTTAGCACCTCTTTGCCGCAGTTTCTTCTGTATTAAACTGAAGCTTTTGTTGAAATCCATATTTGGGTAGTGTTTCTTGAGCAATCCAGACCTGTAGGTGAAGGCTGGAGTCAGGTCCCTATTTTACAGGTGAGGAAGCTGAAGCGCAGCAGGATCCTGTGGGTTGCCTGAATTCACTCCCAGTAGAAGGGGTAGAGTTAGAATCCAAACCCGTGTCTTCTCTCTATCCGGTGTTTATCTCTCTCAGCTGTTGGCTCTTTCCCAGGGAGGTGATGAGCCCTCCTTCCCTGGCACACGTGTAAAGGCATGGCATGGACAGCCTTGTTGGGGGGGTGGGTACGAGATGGGATTTCATCACTGAGCATGGGTGATTTATGTCTGAGTGCAAGCATGTAGGATAAATACTCAGATGAGGAGAGTCCCTTCCCTTGCTCTCCACCCTGGCTGGGTATGTGGAAGGGAATTCTGGGTCACCACCGCCAACACCATCAGAATGTTAATAACATATTCTTCAGGGAACAGCCTTAAAGTCCTCCCACCCAACTCAACACCAAGTTCTTGTCTTAGACAAAGGGTTCTGGCATGTTTAGCCAGAAAATTCTTCACAGATACCCTCCTAAGCCTCTCCCAAGCTTGTTGCCTCTCCATGAGTGACCTCCGGTGCTGGGTAGGAAACACCCAGGGAACTTATTATCCCCAGTCCGTTCAGAAGCAGGAAGCACCTTCACCCATCTTTCAAAGTATCACCCAGTGTTAGTGGTCCTCATAGAGGAGCTATTGTCAAATTTTTGTGACAAGTAATTTAGAACGTTCCCCCCCATATTCATTCCTGTGTGTGTTCCTCACTTAGTCCGTCATGCTAGTTGTAAGATGGTCAAGAAGGGCGTTCTTGCCAAACCACATGCTTTTGGTCTTGCTATTTGCTCACTTACCTATCAGGTGATAGGAAAATTAGGGAAAGAATGCATCCCACAGCCAGGCTTCTATCTGAGTATTCCCCAGGCCCTGGGAGAAATAGTACCAGGAGAATATGACCTGGATATGGAATAGCATGTCTCAGTTTGCAGACTTCTTTCACCTGTTGGTATCTTAGTGGGAGGGGAGTTATCTGCACTTAGAAATGAGAAAAACCAGTGTCCTGCAGTGCTTGCCCTGCCTGTCCTCAGGAGTCACTAGGTACCTCTCCCTGCCTCACTTGGTATGCACAGGCTAGCTTCCCCCCACAAGGACCTTCTTTCTGGTCCTCCAACACTCCCGAATCATCCCTGCCTCCAGGCCTTAGCACTCACTGTTCCCTCCTTCTGGAATGTGCTTCCCCATCCGTTCAGCACCTTCCCCTCAGGCAGGTCCCAGCTCTGGAATTACAGGAATTACCTTCCCCCAGAGCCTTCCAGGCCGCCCTCAACCACACAGCACCATTTCCCTGAGACAAGAGCACCAGAATCCCAGAGCTAACCATCCTTCTTCTGAGGGCCATGGGAAGACTTATTTTCAGCCATGCTTAGGTGAGTGTCATCTACAGCACTTCTGTCTTAGCCCTGACAGAGCTGGCAGGGGGAAGGGACACTCAGCCCACAGTGGGACCCTTGTCCCAGTGTCACACTCCCCACACTGTCTTTAGAGGAGTAGTCTCCAAGTCTTCAGCATTCCCTGCCAGAGCGTGTCCTCTGACTAATGCAATTCCCTCTTAGCTCTAATTTTTCCAAAACCGATAAGGTTCCTTTCCAATTGATCCATGGATGGTGCAGGGGAAGACCGAATCCTTGCTTCCTTTGTAGGGACTCAATCACCTAAGATGGAAAATGCCACTGCTTTGCTTTGTCCTTATCCCCAGAGCTTAGGGTCAGACTATCGTGTTTGAGTTCTGGCTCCTAGGCTAGTGCACATAACTCATTAAATAGACAGGCACATTTCAGAAAAATTCTAAGTGTCTCCCCTGTGGTCTCTCTAAGGTCAGTCATATTCCAAATCTTGCTGGAAGGGGAAACCATGGCTGGCTTCCCTTTTGTGGATGGCCATATGTGCTGTGGGCTCCTCTCCATAGGACTTTTGGTTCATATTGCTTTCAAGTCCATTGCTTGGTTTTCATCTCTGGCCTTGCCTTGCCTTTTGACCCTGAAAGTCAGCTTTACTTGTTTTGCCACCGTGGGGCTCCCTCTCCACCCTGATGCTAGTGGTTTAACTTGTGCCTGGGACCCATCCGCCTTGGCTTTCTCCCCCAGTGGGCAGTCCCACTGGGCCCTTAGGGACCCCACAAGCTAGAACTAACACGCAGAATTATCCAACTGGCACACAGTCTGCCCTGTGACTCATTCAGTTCCTACTCCAGGGTGTAGTGTATTCCTCTAGTTTGGAGGGAATGTACTCACCTGATATCCACACTCAACATCCGCTCTCAGCACTTACAGGGTGCCCGGCACTGTGCTGGGTTAGGATTCTAAGGAAGGGGGACAAGCTTGTCAAAGCAGAGAGGAAATGGACTTTGGAGCTCGAGAACTTGAATTCAAAATAGAGCTGCATCAAATAGCCTTGTAACCTTGAGTAAATAACCTGACTCTTTGAGCCTCAGTTGTCTCGTCTGTGCACCAGAGATAATTACTGCCTCATCCATGGTGGTGAGTGACCTGGAACATTCGGTGGGACAAAGTATTTAAAATAGTTGGTGTTTAGGAGATAGCAAATGAATGGTAGCTACATGCAAACACAGGCATACCAACAGACACACTGGTATATTTTGCAAAGAAAAAGATAAAGCATTAGCCTCGAGTCTTGAGATATTACCTAATGATTCTCCTGTTTATTTTTCCTGTGCCGCCTTCTCCCTCCTCCCTGTCTACCGGCACATAGCTTGTGCTTATCAAGCAAGACAGCCAATAATGGGACTGTTCATTTATTTGTGAACAGCTTCCTAAAGTAGGGTTCCCTTGTGTTGCTTGTAAGCACGACTACAGAAGAACACAGAAAGTAGTGTGGGTACGTGTGCCCGTGTGCCCGTGTGTGTGTGTGTATGTGACAAAATCCAGTACAATATGTGTGCCACGCTATGCAGGGGCCTTTCATGTGTATTCTTTTATTTGCGTTTATTTCTAAAAGGGGTAAAAAAAAAAAAGCCACAAAACCTAGATTTACCAGTCGAACCATTTCCAGAGCGCAGTTCCATGGCATTGAGCATGTTCTCTTTGTTGTGCACCCCATCTCCAGAACTTTTTCACCTTGCAAGACTGAAACTCTTTACACCCATTAACAACCCCCAGTTTCCCTCTCCTCCCAGCCCCGGGCAACTTCCTTTCTACTTTCGGTTTCTACAAATTTGACTACTCTAACTCCCTCATGTAAGCACTAACACAGTAATTTTCTTTTTTGACTGGCAGGTGTGTTCTCCACTTTAGCCCTCACAGCCCCCTTGGGAGATACGCCTCATGGGAATCAGACCTCAAGGGAGTGAAGAGATTTGCTCGATTCACACGGGTAGTATGTGCCACAGGCGGGATTTGAACTCAGGTCTCCTGGTTCCATGTAGGACGCTACGGGCACACGTATGCTGGTACGTACTGAAAAACTGCCGAAAATGAGACAGGTGTATGTTTGTGCGCACATTTCAATCTGTCCCTACGTATCGACCCTCCTTCATAAATATATGACTATAGGTGACATTATCTGCAGGAGAAAAGAAGTGTTTGGCTCTGAACCTGCCCTGGATGGTTGTTGGGAGACAGAAATGGGAATGCGAAGTTGCCCCTGGTGACCCCCCACCCCCACCCCAGTCTAGAGATGTATTGGGGAAACCTGTGCAATGATTGGAAAGAGCTCGGGTTCCAGAGTAAGGAGGATGGGCTTCAAACTTTACTGGCTGGGAGCTCAGTCCTCTTGCACCTGAGAAGCCTCCGTGTGCTCAGGGTGCTTAGAAGGTCCAGGGAGGGGGCGTGTGTGAGGACCCCACTTTGGCCCACAGCAACCCTAGCTCTACACCAGAGGTCTCCGGAAGCTCCTTCTTGCCTCGTGTCCATGTGCTGGGTTCTAGCAGAGGCTTGTCTTCCCTCCCTCCCCCTCTCTGTGATCCTCCCTTCTCCCTCCCTCCCTAAACTGTCCCAACCTCCAGTGGCTCAAGCCCATGGAGGAATTCACCAAGAAACCAAATTTCGAGTTCAGGCTGACTGCAGAACTCCCAGTGCTCGCTGTCAGGGAGATTTCTGGGCCTTTAATGAGGGGAGAATTTGATCCTCAGACTCCTTGTTAAGATAAAGACCTGGCTGGTTTATTAACTCTGTCCAGCTGGGGTACAGGCTCACAGAGAAATAATTAAACACTCCCTGCCTAAGAATGGTCGTGGTCTCTGAGAAAACCTGGCCTGGACCTTGAGAGAAAGGGGAGAAGGGTGATCCATCACCCTGGGGCAGGAATCATTCCTTGAGAGCCTAAAATTTGAGAAGAGAAGAGAGTCCCTGCCTTTCCCCTCCATCTTAGAAAGTCAGAGTTCACGTATGGAGTACTTGCTATGCTCCAGACACTGCGCTGAGTTTGGGGTGAGGATGGGGGTGCTCAGAGGACAGCCAGCTCATTAATATCATTTTACTTCGAAAGATACTGTGCCCAGAGAGAAGTAACGTGTCTAGGATGACAGGCTCAGTCAGTTTTGGCTCCATCCTCGCTGACATGAAATGCCCCCTCATGCCAAGCAGCTCTGGTCCCCTGCCTGCCTCTTCAGCCAGCCCTCCCTCATGTCTCCTGGGAGTCTGGCCCTCTTTGGAGTCGGCCCTGCTAGACTGTCAGTGCTCTGCTGGTTGCATCATGCCCACCACCTCTCAGCTGGGCCTTAAGCCCGAATCTCAGTACCCCTTTTACTACAGGTGAACCACCTCTCAACATAAAGGGACTGCAGTGAGTAAGGTCGGGTAAGGGAAGACTAGGTAAGAGGAAGGATTTAAGTGGTTTTAGAGGGAAGAATGGTGTTCAGAAGAGAAAGGATTAGGAAGGGGTACATGTGTGTGGTACCCACACGTGCACACTCACATGGGTGGAGAAGCGTGTGTGTATCCATGGACCATTCCAGAAGCCATAACCTAAGGGGTCCCAGATGAAACGAGGCATGTTTGCAGAACGGTGTTGCAGAAGACCTGAACTGGAAGGTATACTCATGAGGCAGGCATGCAGGGAGGCAGGCAGAAGGACACAGGCCCTGGGGCTGGTGTTGGGGGTGGGAGAGCGTGGAGTTCAAATCTGCACTCGGTAATTTGCTAGTTGCGTGCCTTTGGGCAAGTCACTTATCTTGGCCTGTGCTCTCTAGTGCTGACTGCTGCAAGGTGCTTGTGATCATGAAGGGCAAGGTGCCCTAGGATGCGTATCAACAGCACGTGGCCTGTCCCAGTTTATTTTTGGCATGCAGGATAAATTCGCATTTGCCTTTCCACAGCGTAAAGGGCTGTTTTGTGTTTGATGATGCAAGTCTATAAGGAAACTTAAGGCTGATCGTGAAGCATAAAATGATAGACCGAAGTGTTTAGATAGCATCTGGAAGCTGGAAGAAGTTAGAGATTTGTGAGAAGTGATGTGAACAGATAGTCTTTGTGTTTGTTTTTAGAAAGTTGTACTCAGGATAAGTAACAAATCTGAAGTCTGAAGGCAGGTCGGGTAAGGGGTGCATAAAAGACCTAAGTGGGAAGAGATATTCCCTAGAATAATGTAGTGGAAGGGGAATGGGGAGGGCTAATATTCACTGAGTATTTGCTGTGTACCTGGTATTGTCCGAGCACGTCAGAGACTTTGCTCATTTAAAGGATCGCAGGTATTAACTTGTCCCACACCCACAACACACCTACGGTGAGCATCGTTTGGAGGAAAGGAAACTGAGATATGGAGAAGCTGAGGTGCAGAGAAGGCATTTTTCCTTTTTATTATTTTTTTTTAAAGATTTTTATTTATTTATTTATTTGACAGACAGAGATCACAAGTAGGCAGAGAGGCAGGCAGAGAGAGGAGAAAGTAGGCTCCCTGCAGAGCAGAGAGCCTGATGTGGGGCTCGATCCCAGAACCTTGGGATCATGACCTGAGCCTAAGGCAGAGGCTTTAACCCACTGAGTCACCCAGGTGCCCCGAGAAGGCATTTTTCCACCCCAACTTAATTTAGAATGGATTTTAGAAAGTCCTTAAAGGAACCATACCCACACTCCAGAAAATTCAATAAAAAACACTCATTTTCTCTCTCTCTTTCATATCCAATGTGGGTAGGTCGATATATTTCCATTTAGAATATTTTAGACTCTTTTATCATGACTTACATGTAATTGTAATAATGGTAATCATTTGTAAATATTACGAGCAGATTGCCCCTTGTCTTCATGATGATAGTTTTCAATGGTGGTTTAACATTTTATTGCATAGATAGACCAGAGCAATTTTCTTCTGTTAATATGGACATCCTGGAACATAAATCTTTGACAGCCCCTTTTATTATTTTTTAAAGATACATTCCCTGATGTTGAATTACTGAATAAAATACAATGACCAATTTCATTTTTTTAATTAGTTTCAGAGGTAGAATTTAGTGATTCATCAATTGCATGTTACACCCAGTGCTTATTATATCAATTGCCCTCCTTAATGCCCATCACCTGTTTATCCCTTCCCCCACCCACCTCCCGTCCAGCAACCCTCAGTTTGTGCCCTCGAGTTCAGCGACTCTTACGGTTTGCCTCCCTCTCTGTTTTCCTCATATTTTAATTTTACTTCCCTTCTGTTTATCTGTTTTATTTCTTAAATTCCATGTATCAGTGAAATAAATCATAGGATATTTGTCTTTCTCTGCCTGACTTATTTCACTTAGAATAATACCCTCTGGTTCCATCCATGTTGTTGGCAAATGGTAAGATTTAATTCTTTTTGACGACTGAGTAGTATTCCATTGTATACATAGGCCACATTTTCTTTATTCATTCATCTGTTGATGGACATGTGGACTCTTTCTACAGTTTGGCTATTATGGACATTGCTGCTATGATCATTGGGGTGCATGTGCCTCTTCGAATCAATATGTTTATATGTTTTGGATAAATACCTAGTAGTGTAGTTGCTGGGTCATAGGATAGCTATATTTTTAACTTTTTGGAGAACCTCCATATTGTTTTCCAGAGTGGCTGTACCAGCTTGCATTCCCACGAACAGTGTGAGAAGGTTCCCCTTTCTCTGCATCCTCACCAACATCTGTTGTTTCCCGACTTGTTAATTTTAGCCATTCTGACCAGTGTGAGGTGGTATCTCATTCTGGTTTTGATTTGCATTTCTCTGATGTCATTTTTTCATGTGTCTGGTGCCCATTTGTATGTCTCCTTTGGTGAGGTATCTATTCATGTCTTCTGCCCATCTCTTGATGGGATTATTTGTTCTTTGGGTGTTGAGTTTGATAAGTTCTTTGTAGATTATGGTTACTAGCCCTTTATCTGATATGACATTTGCAAATATCTCCTCCCATTCTGTAGGTTGCCTTTTAGTTTTGCTGACTGTTTCCTTGGCCGTGCAAAAGCTTTTTATCTTGATGTAGTCCCAATAGTTCATTTTTGTTTTTGTTTCTCTTGCCTTTGGAGATGTTTCATGGATGTTAATTCATATTGCCAGGCTTGCTTTCCTCCGAGAGTTGAACTTACAACTTTGTCTTCAACAATGCAGGAAGCTATGCATTTCACTGTACCCTTGCCAAATTGGGTATTATTACTGCTGTTGTGGTTGTTGTTTACTGTTATTAGGAGAAATATGGTTCAATCCCTATAAGTTTTACTTATCATTGGGGTGCATCATTTTACCTCACAAGGATTGATACTTGCTGTTTCTCTTCAGTGATTATTATTTTTTGGCGAAGGCCATTTTTTCCAAGCAGAAATTTGCATGTTAGGATGACCGAAGTACACAGTGGGAGGAGGAACAGGTAACAGGGGAAAGCTTGGACCAAGTGTCACTGCCATCTGGGAAAGGGTGAGGCTTGCTGACTTCTGGCTAGTATCTTCTTTTTCCTTCTTACTATACAAATATGTTCATTACAGGAAAACAAAGATAAGCTAAAAATCATCCATGTTCCCACTGTTCAGAGATAAGTCCTTTGGCATTTCATTATATATGCTTATGGACTCTCTTTATACACAAAACGTTATATGACAGGATTCACACACACACACACACACACACACACACACACACACACTCACACACTCACATATCTCTGTATAATAGTATCTGTTTTGAGCTCTTTTTCTCCCAACACCGTGCTTCAGGCTCTTCCTACCTTCCCTTCCTCTTTCAGTCTCTCTCATCATATCAATGCCTGTGACTTTGCAGGTGTTGTCACTTTCCTTCTCAGAGCAGCTTAGAGGCCTGAGAGGTGAGGTCATGTGTCAAGGTCCTAGAGGAATCCCACACCTGTGGGTCTAAACCAAGTGACACAGTTGGCTGAAGTTATTTTTTTTTTTAAACCTGATTCTGTTTGCTGCCATGTTCTTTCAACTGATGGAGGACAGCTTAGCAAGATCCAGAATCGAAACATGGGATATCTTAGGTGTGTGCTCATGCACATGTCCACTTTGGTTCAACTCCAGTAGATTTTCTCTAAATAAGTGTGGAAAAGGGCCATGTTGAGATGACCTCATTACTTCTATAAAAAGAATGAGTCCCATGGGCCCAATTTATGATGTTTTCACCCTATCACTTCCCAGGACCCTCAGTCACGCCAGAAGCTTCACTGGAAGGATAATCTGCAGACCCTATTTTCCATCCCATTCAATGGCTCCACCATCCTAGTAGGGAAACCGTTACCGACCATTTAAAAAATGTCTTCATTTATTCATTCTAAAGCCCCTCCTCTCTGCCAAGGACTATTCTAGAGGCTGGGGACACAGTGACGGGCAGAGCAAAATTCCTGCTCTTACATGTAAGCTGAGGAGACAGACACCCACAGCTGATTGAGTGCTTCAGGTGGTCGTCTGGTTAAGAGGTGGACTAAAGCAGGACTGGAGGATAATGGTGCAGTAATGAGGAGGTTGTTCTGGTGCAGAAGGATAAGGGGAGGCCTTGCTGATAGTGTGACATTCGAGCAGAGGCACGGAGAAAGTAAGAGAGTGAGCCCCGAGGATAACTAGGGGAAGCATGATCCAGGCAGAGAGAAGAGCACCTGCCAGGACTCTGAGGTGGATTTGTGCCTCCTGGAGGTTGGAGGCACAGTGGAGGGTAATGTGGGATGGATTGTGATGGCCTGAAGGAGAGGGAGTGTGGTGGGAGAAGAGGGGAGAGAATAATTTTTGGTTGTGAGAAAGGAGGAAGTATTTCATAGAGCCCTCTAGGGCATTTTAAGTACTTTCGCTTCTATAGAGTGTAATAGGAAATCACTGAAATGACTGAGTGGAGAAGTGACCCGCGATCTAAGGTTATGAAGTATCAGGCACTATGCCCTGTGGGCAAGGCCAGAAGCTGGGAAACCAGTAAGAGGATGATTGCTATAATCCAGGCAAGGCATTACCAGGGCCTTGGCTTTCAATGGTGATGGGATGGGTATCATGAAGATGTAGGCTTGCAGAAGGCACAGCAGGCAGGCTTTGCTAATGGATGGACGTGGAATGTGAAAGTGCACCACTTGGAAATCTTGTACCTAAATGGCCAATAGAGTGGAGTTGTTATTGCCAAGATAGGGGAAGACAAGTCAGAGTAGGAATCGAGAGGTTGGTCTGGGCCATACTGACCTTGAGATGTCCATTACGTGGTCCAGTTGTGATGTTTGTACAGTTAAACATTGAGTCGATGGTTTTGATGAGAGGTCTGGGCTAGACAAACATTTGAGAGTCTTTGGCATATTTGTAGTGTTTAAAGGTAGGAAAGATCATGAAGGTAAGATTGTGAAGGAAATGAGTATAGACAGAAAAGAGAACTGAGGACTGAACCTGCCAGCCTTTCAAAGTGGCACGGGGAGGGAAACCCACTGCAGATGAGGAAATCAAAGCTTGGGGACTCGAGCAATCTGCTTCCTAATGAGTGGCCAAAATGGGAATCCAAGGTCGGGTCTGAATCTGAAGACTGTGTTATTAACCCCTTAGCAGTACTCCCAATTCTGGAGCAAAGAGGTCTTTTCTTGGAGATGTAAAATATGGATGGCTTGCCAAGGCCTCTGACTGTGCTGGAATCGCAAGCTGGCCCTCAGGTTTGAGCAAATAAGACACTTCATTTGTTGGTAGAACCAGATGACACATCCATCAGCTCCACCTGGTGTAGTACTCAGGGATCTCAAGGGAGCTAGAAAGGTCTGGTAATTAAGAAAGATTCCTTTCCTGAGCTGCAGTGGGTCACAGTGACTGTCAGGGTTGAAAGATTGATGACTTAATAAAGACCACCTGAAAAGGCAATTGACCAGCAAGGGAAAAAAATCATTGCCACCCACCCACTCCCAGCAGTATCTCCATCCGGAGAGCCACCAGGAAAGCAGGGGCTGCTTGGAACTGTCTGCACCAGACGTGACTTGGCCTCATTTTATAGTGGTGAATCCTTAAACAACCAGGATGCCTTCCCCCATTCTTTGATAAACAGTGCTGTCTGCCCATTTCCTTGACTAGATACATAGAGGCAAATAAGACTCAGTTCCCTTGCTCTCAGGAGTTCAGAATATCCCAGAATATCTACTGACTGCAGTAGAGATGTGAATAAGCCATACATTCCATTTCATAATACTGTACATATTCATCTTTTAATGCTTGAAAAAATTATTTCTGTAATGAGATCTAGAATTAGAGCCCCGTGTGTAGTGTGTGAATAAAGTCATAGAGAAAGGGCACAGAATTGAGAATCAGGACCAACATTGCAGCTACAGCTTTGCAAAAAGCTACGTGATTTCAGAAAAATCACTCTTCTCGGGATCTTCGTTTCCCCATCTGTCAGAAAGGGGTTTGGATTAAACTATCCTTGGAGATCGTTTAGATCTAACAGTAGGATTTGTTGAAAGATCCGAAAAGCCTCAGTAAAAACTCCCCTTCCCAAAATACTGCTAAATGCTATGGCGTGTGTTTCATAGGGCAGGCCTCATAGAGGGCTTAAGAAAGGGAATCAGATGCGTGCCTGCGAAGTACAACCTGCCATTCCCTTTGTGGAGACACCTCCTTTCCCACTGTTCCATGGATCCCAGATTCTCAGGAGTGCAGCCTGATGGGAGACTTGGCTGGGTACCTTGCCTTAGGGCAACCCATGACAAGGTAGAAAAATTGTGAGTTATCCGCCTTTTTCAGTGTCTTCCAGCATCCATACGTATGTCGGCCGGGAATATGGTTGCTATAGAGCTTCCGTATGCCTTGAGTCAGACAGCCCGTTCCCCACCCAGAACACAGGCAGATGGAAGGCATGTTGCAGAAAGGGGAGGTGCTCTTTCCACTGGGTACCTCCTGAAAGAAACTTGCTGTGTATTTGCTTTAAGTACAGGAAGTTGCTGTTTGGAGCTTCTGGTGTAGGATTTTCCTAAGGGAGACCTTCTCTCGATGCTTGTTCTCCATCCTTTCGGCCATCATGTTACTTCTGGGCCTGTTTTTGTTGTTGTTGTTGTTGTTGTTGTTTTTTCCTCAACAGGACAATTGCATAACTTCTAGAGAGGATATGTCTTCATCAGCCCCCTTCCAGTCCATTTTCTGCTAAGGAAGTAGAGTTATCTTTTTGGAAAAAAAAATGAGAGAGAGAATTAAAGTTAAAGGGTAAACAGAAGACTCCAAACAAACTAGCTCGTACCATCCTTCTGCTCAGAAACCCTCCCCTAGCCTCCATGCGCTTAGAATCCACACAGGTGCCCACTATGGCCTGCAAGACCCACAGTGGCCTTTCCTGTCCCTTCTTGTCAAATCGGTCCCTGTTATTTCATCACTAATTCCATCCACTCTGGATTTTTGAATCTGCTGTGTTCCTTCTGGCCTCAGGGTCTTGTCTGTCGCAGCCAGCACGACAAATCGACCAGGAACGTGAGGGTAAGAGGATGAAGAAAAGAACTCGAGAAGCAGAGAGATGGGGGCAGGAGGAGCACTGTTGGGTATACCCATCAGTGCTCCTCCTGCCCCCATCTCTCTGCTTCTCGAGTTCTTTTCTTCATCCTCTTACCCTCACGTTCCTGGTCGATTTGTCGCGCTGGCCGTGACACTTGTCTAATCTTTTCTCTCTGCCTGGGGTTCTCTTCTCTCTCTACTTCCTTTTCGTCCTCTGGTGATTCAGTTCACCTCCTTGGAGAGCCTACCCTTCCTTGACCATTTTATCTGCAGTTAAAGCGCTTGCTCTTATTCTGGCTCAGCTAATTGCACACTGCATTGTGCAAAGATTTTATTCATTTGTTTCTTTGTGTTTTTTTTTCCTACTCCTACCAAACTGTAAACTATAAACTCCAGGAGAGCAGAAACCATGTTATTTACGGTTGCCTGCCTCTCCAGGGCCTGCCTCCACGCCAAGCCAGGGCTCGATAAATGTTTGCTAAATGACTGACCTGGTTCTGCTCAACTTCTGACATCAGCCTCCACCCCAAACCACTTACCCCTCTGGGTCAGAGCACAGGCAGTTCCCCTAATGGGCAGTGTTTTTCCTACCCTCCACTCCTTGTCTACACTGTGCCTTCGGCCTGCAATATCCTTTCCTGTTGGCATCCTGAAACATTAACTCAGCCTTCAAGACTCTACTCCGGTATCTGATGCTTGTCCTCATCCCTCCGGGCAAAATGGAAAGCACCTGCCTCGTGGTCTATGTGCACCTGAATCACAGTCTTTTTCCCTTTGTGTGGTCCTGACCCCTTCTGTCTATTTCTCCCGCCACATGGACACCTTGGGAGCAGGGAGGAGATTTGGTTCATCTTATATCCCCACTTCTTAACAAGGCTTATCACACAGTAGGAGTTCAATAAATGTTTATGTGGGGAAGGTGTACATTCATAAAGGAACTTCCTTTGTGAAATTTCAGTGTGTGGAGTTTTCTTCTCTGAGGGAGCGCCTGTTTACATATCTCTTGTCTGGATATTCTCTCTTATAAATTTTCTCTGGGGTGTCTGGTTCAGAAGGTCTATCTCTCTGTTTTTCGTCTTCTCGGATTAGGCCACTGAGTCGATCTATAAAGCAGTTTGCTACTGCCTGCTTTAAAAGGAACCTAGCCATTTATACAGGTCCCATGGTGGATGGAGGAGTAAACAGCCACCCCTCCCAGATAGTTTCCTCTTCTACCCACCAGCAGGACTGGTTGTTAAGGATTCAGTCAGTCGGTCAGTCATTCACTCACGATCCACTGGTCTCTGGCTGTATGCCAGGCACTGTGTTGGTACTGTGGTCACAGAGAGGCGAGAGGTCCTGTTGCTAACATTTTCCTTGTGGATGGGGAAGCACAGACAGTATAGGTGTGACCAGTGCTCTGATGGGAGGGGTGTGTGCAGAGTCATGTGGGAGCAGAGGGAAAACGAGGGCCTTCGTCCACTTGGAGGGGTTAAGGAGGTCTTCTGAGTCCAGGGGCTCTATATGTGAACTTTTGATAGGTGAGTAGATATGTTCATGGATTGGGAGGTGAGAAAGAGCAGAAGAAAAAGGTATGGAAGTCATAGGAACAGGACGCACAAGGCAGAGGACAAGGAGCAGAAGGCATGCTTGGGAAATTACAGAGTTCCCTGAAGTCGGAGCTTTGCTGCTCAGTTTGGTGTGTGGACCAGCAGCATTAGCATTGCACGAGGGACTTGCTGGAACAGCAGAACTTTGAGCTCTACCCCAGACCAGCTTAATCAGAATCTACAGGTGGTTTCCTGCTCACATTAAAGCTTAAGAGAAAGTGGGTAAAGTGGTGTTTTTCAAAATCATCGCCAAAATTATGCAATCAGGGGTGCTTGGCTAGCTCAGTCGGTAGGTAAAGATTGTTATTCTTTTTTTTTTTTTAATATTTTATGTTTATTTATTTGACAGAGAGAGATCACAAGTAGATGGAGAGGCAGGCAGAGAGAGAGAGAGAGAGGGAAGCAGGCTCCCCGCCAAGCAGAGAGCCCGATGCGGGACTCGATCCCAGGACCCTGAGATCATGACCTGAGCCGAAGGCAGCGGCTTAACCCACTGAGCCACCCAGGTGCCCCTGTTATTCTTAATCTCAAGGTTGTGAATTCGAGGCCCTTGTTGGGTGTAGAGATTACTTAAAAATAAAAATGTTGATAAAATTATGCAATCAAAATTATCTGGAGGGGCCTTACCTCAGGGTTTCTGAATCCATAGCTCTGGTGGGGCCTGAGAACTTGCATATGCCAAGAGTTCCTGGGTGACATTGATGCTGCTGACCCCAGGACCACACACTGAGTACTGCTGGGGTGAGTACAGTGGGAAGAGCAATTTCTGGGAAATGAGCTTGGGCAGGTAGCAGGATTCATTCCCAAGGGATCTTGACTGGGGAAGAGCTTGGAGGGTATCCTGGAGTGTTGTGGACCACTGTGGGGTTTTGATCACAGGGAGGGACATGATCTGACCTTTAGGCTGGGAAGACTGCCTTGGCAGTAATGTGGCAGATGAACTAGATAGGGACAAGATGGCAGACCATCAACCTGTTCCTGGTGAGACTAGTGAATCCCAAATCAAGGTAGTGAAGATGGTTCAAGATAAATTTGGGGGTTAAATATGGAGTCAGCCGCTGATTGAGTGTGGGGGTGAGGATCAGAAGCTTTCCTCCAACCCAGAACCAGATGCAGAGGCCAGCATGTGCCTCTCTCCCTGCCACTGGCTGTCACTTTTCTTGCCCAGAAAGCTGCCCTGTCTTATTTGCCTTCTCCTCACAGGGCCTCTGGCCTCATCTGACAGGTTTCAGCCTGTACTGTTTGAAGAAAGGGGTGCAGTAAACCATTCAGAAGTAGGATTTATTAATGGTAGGCATGTAATTACTGCCAGACCCAGCAATCTGCAGAGTTTATGGCCTAAGTGTTTGCTGTCATTCATTAAAACAAAGTGGGCTCTTGGCATGGATGCCATTACCCTGTGACCAGACCGTCTGTTTCTGTGTTGGCCCCTCCCCCCAAGTCTGCAAGTTGAGCTGGGCCAAGGAGGCAAATGCAGACTCGGCAGCAGGGCAGGGGACTGGATCTGTGGCCGATGGACCTCACTTGGGCCCCTTGGAGGTCCAGGTCCTGGTTCCAGAGCAGGACTCCTGGGTTGGAGGGGTTGGGAGTATGGTCTGTCTCCTTTTTGTCTCCCAGGCTTCTGATTCCATAGTCACATGTCAGTAGAAGGAAGGCAGCCCTGCATACATGTGACTTCTCCAACACCTTCCTGTCTATTTCACATCTCCCCAGACCTGTCAGAGCCCTTTGGTGCAGACACAGAGGTTAGCTTGTATCTCCACAAATGAGAAACTGAGGCCCAGACAAGTCTGAGAGTCTCCCAAAGTCATATGGCCAAGGGAACAAGCTTGTGCTGAGCTCCCACAAAGCCATTTCTGTCCCTCAACAAGACAGTCCAGGCTCTCCCAGCTCTGTGACAAGAACACTGGTTGGTTCTGAGGACAGACCTGGCTGTCGGAGGTACTGGCTGCTGTGAGACCTGTGCTCAAACCCGAGATTTATCTTGACGAGTTCTGTGTACTTGAGAATGATGCTCTAAGCCTCAGTTTCCTCAAATGTCAGTGGAGAGGGAAATAGGTTAGCTCCTTTCCAGGGTTTTGTGAAGACTCAGGTGACATTACAGGGCTTGGTGCTGGTCGGCTCTTTTTCCTTTGACTTGTCACGATCTCTGGGCATTCCCCCCAAAAGCCCTGTACTACTCAGGACAGAGATGCTGATGCTTAGATGAGATAATGGAGGGAATGTGCTTTGGAAAATCCATCCACACCATTCAAATGTGAGGTAATAGTAGGAACAACGGATCAGCCACCACCCTGCCAAGAAACTAGCAGCTTTTGAGACAAAAAGCAGACCTGAATTCTAGAATCCTTGTCACTATGATTGGTTTTGGACAGAAAAACTTTTTTGCTCTTTCAAACATTTATCTCAGAAAGTTATTTTCTATAAAGGACTGGAGAGAATGTGTATGAGGCACAACATGGGAGCCGCAGTAGGCGCCTGGCGCCTGGCGGGTATTAGCGTGCTAAGCAGGATACTGCGCCATTCACTGGAAGCTCTTCCAGCGGTGGGTGACGCGTGATTTCTCTCCAGAGTCTCTGGTGCCCAGTACAGGTCTGCATTAAGATAGGTGCCCAGAGATTATTTATTAACCTGAACCAAATTGAATTTTGTCCTATTACATGGGTTCTTTGAAGGCAAAGCCTATGTTTTACTCATTTGTCTCCTTCTGGAGCCAAGCCTAGTATCTGGCACAGAGTAGGTGCTTAGTAAATTCAGGCTGGATTGAAATGAAGCTCTGTGAAAAATCAGGCCGACTCTCTAGTGTCTGCACTAAACCACGGGGGGAGCTCAGGGCTCCAGGTAGGAAAGGAGTCTGGGATTTGTAGCATGAGTAGGTCTGGTCAGCTGACAGGCTCACTTCAAAGGCACATGGTGAGGAGTGGAGGGGATGCGGTTTCTCAAATGCCTTTTTGGCTGTGTGGGAGCCTCAGTTGGCGGCGGCCGTGGGGTATGGGGAGGCTGCCAGCATAGTGGAGGCCCCAGCCAGGGCTACAGAGATGGAACAAATGAGCCCAAGGAGAGGAAGCAACTCAGATGGAGACAAAACACGCAGAAAATCTCCTTCCCTGCTCTGCATCTGCAGGAACCGACGTGGCA